>NC_080837.1:50331918-50654668 GCF_030435755.1 Ochotona princeps
AAATATTAGGGCTCTGTCAGAATGTCTATAACTAATTCTAACCATTCTACAAGCCAGAGTGCTAGAAAATGTGCAGACACTGCAAATTTTTTACTGTTTTTTTCCAGATGCATTCGTAACAGGACAAATTAGAATAGATGTCTAACATCTATTGCCATTACACACGTTGGCTGGAGCTGTGGAGGGGAAATGGAGAAGCTGGTGTGATTTCAGACATGGGCTTCTATGCCTGAGTGTGAGCACAACATGAGGTATTTTTGCTTTTCCTTTTCAGAGCAGGTTAAAACATTTTAGTGATTGCAGAAAGCTACAGGACAGTTAAGTACCATTTTATTAGTTTAATTGTAGATCTTTCCATTAACACTTGATAAGGATGAACCAGTTTCAGGTTTAAAAAAGAAAAACAGAAGCCTGGACTGAGAGAGAAAGTACATCAACTTGACATGTACATGAACAAGGTTTGGGTGTGCACTTCCTATATTTTTTCCTCCTAATGAATAATTATAGTAAAATGAGTGTAAAATGTATGATGAGGTGCAATTTAAATGAAACTAAAGCTGATTATCCTGATATTTAAGATAACAATGTTTTAATGGCTAAATACTAAAATGAAATAGGCACAAGACAGCTGAATGGTACCTTATAGCCATTTTAAGGTATATTGCAGTCGGTTCTGTATATAAAACTAAAACTGAAATGTCAATGGGCTAATCATAGGTTGTGGTTAAGAACTTGCCTTTTTTTTTTTATAACACACTGGTTACTCACAACCATGTCAATTCCATAATGTTGCAAATTGCTGTTGATGTTATGTCGGGACTCTTGGTTGAATGGGATGATATTCTGCCAGCTCTAACAACAGACCAGAAATGGTCTCCCCAAGAGACTGTTCAACCCATCTGGACAATAAATAGCTGGACTCTATACTTGGTATATGTTTACAAGGAAAGAATCTTGATTGAATTTGAACTGTAATGCTGCATCAAGGTGGAGGAAGCCACCAGGGGGGAGGGGCGTGGGGGGGGATTCCCAGAGTCTATGAAACTGTAACATAATGCAAAATAATTAATAAAAAAAAAAGATAACAATGTTTTATGTTTGGTTTTTTTCTGTGGAATTTAAAGCTATAATTTTCAACGGAATGAATTTTAGATGCAATTTGTATCTCTATACCTGGTGTCTGGCAAGATACATTATAGATACTGGCCAAAAGGGATTTGGAAAAACAATGACAATGTTGGAATGTGATCCTTAAAGTTTTAGACTCATGGAATTACACTAGAGACATAAAAATTGTTTTCCTGCTGTTCACATCTGTTGCATTCTGGGAAAACAACAAAACTGTTCTGTGCAAAGCCGCTGCTAGTCGCTGACTCCTTGAGATTTGTGGTGAGGAGAGCTGAAGCTGCAGTCTTGGCGTCTTGCCCTGCACACTGTCATCAGGAAGGTGGGAGCACATCCCTGAATCAAGTTACAATTCAATGAGAAAATCTGACTTGTCTGACAGAAATTCACTTTCTAGTTCAAACTGTAGAAATGCAACTGCTTAAAAAATTACTACAATCGTATTTGGAGATATTGCTAAAGGTATTCCATCTACCAAGAAAATAATTTCCCAAGACATTTTTTTTATAGAAAAGAAAGGAAATCATAAATATTCTCTGAAGAATTAAGGCTGTGGTCCAGATGAGCAAGGAAAGTCCAGGCCATAGAAGTCATCTTAATGAAACGCAAGCAAACGTTGTAACAACCCTGAGTTTATGACCAACTCTACTCAAACCTATACTTTATCTGCCTTTTACTCCTTCCATTTCAATGATTTGCATTATATATGTAACATCAATTAGTGCACATTAGTGACATCTTAATTTCACAGATAAGGAAACTGAATCTTAAAAGATGGTGAGTTATTTGCTTCAAGTATTCTGCTACTTTGTGTACAGTTATAAACCTGAAGACCTATCATCTGTTATAGCATTGGAAATGAATAGATAGAAAGAAAAACTAGAACACATTTGGTCAGGATGCAGTGAGCAATGTGAGAAAGAGATGGTGGACTAGAATGACTTAGGTTCTGAAGACCTTTGTAACAGAATGGAGAGCAGAATGTACAATTGATGGTGCAGTTTGGATAAAATAATGAATGCCGAATGAAGATTTTGGGTTACAATCAAGTCCCCTGGAGGTCATGGGAGAGCTCTGAACTTGAAGTAGAGACAAAGGATAATTAAATTGTGAAGATCAGATAAAATTGTGGAGAAAGACAGGGTAACATAGTGAGAAGATGGAGACCAATGTAAATGAGGTTAAATATGGAAGCAAAGCCTCTGAGAGTAAGTAGCCACAGTGGCAGGAAAACAATCAGCTTTTTAGAGATTATGCAGTGAGAATTTTAAGACATGGGATGGATGCTAGTATCTATTGCCACAGAGAATTCCAGTCAAGTAAGTGTTTATAGGCATTGAAATAGTAGAAAATTGGAAGACCGGTAGTTGCTTATACAACTATTGAGAAGCCAAGAGAGTTTGATGCAATATTTAAGGATAGAAAAGGAAATATACTGACATTATTGAAACGATCTAAAAAGTAAAAAAAATGCATTTGCACAAAGTTAGGTGAATGAGATGATGATTGACAGTTGGTTCTTGAATAAGTCAGATATAGGGAGGGGTAATTGAAGTTATGAATGTGAAGAAATGTGTTCAGCAAGAAATCATTTAGCTGAGTTAAATAATGGGTGCTACATTTTTTCCCATTTGAGGTCATAATTATGATTTAGCTGCATTTTTGAAGGAAGCCTGTTTTTAAAAATAGAGTTGAAAGTCAAGTTTATAAACAACACAAATAATAATTCAGAATGAAAATTAAGTGGGACATTTTAAAAAGAATGTTACACATAGTTCTCATCTGTATAACCAATAGAAATTAGGAGAAATTACTGCAAGCAAAGCAACAAAGAATATGATAGACTTCTTAGAAGTCATGAGAAGTTTTCAGCATTAATAAGAACTAACACTTTGATTTTGGTAGAATGACAGCATTTTAGCAATCATGACAAGACTGAAGGAATGATTAGTTTCAGGCAAAAGCAGTTGACTCCATAGGCTAACAACGATGGCTCAAGCGGCATGGATCTTGCTGCCAATGTTGGAGAACTCGATTGAGTTCCTAGTTACTGGCTTTGCCCCAGGTCTAACCCTAGCCACTGTGGTCACTTGAGTGATGACCAGCAGACAGATATTCTGTCTACCAATCTCTGTTGTTATGCCTTTCAAATAAAGAAACAATGAGTGAATGAAGGAAGGAATGAAAAATAAGCAGCAAGGCTAGAATTATTTGCCTAAGTACGAATTAGTATTTCTTGAGCAATACAATTGGTGATTGTCCTCAATTTGGACTTCAGACTTGAGCACATTTTCAGCTCAGATTTCAATGCTTCCGTTTTTTCTTGTATCTCGAAGTCCAGATGCTTGGATGCTGAGTCTGTAATATTTTGTTGTTTTGCCTTTCCCCTTTACCTGTTTGTTTCTTTACCATAATGTCTGGGAGGCAATCAGCATTTTGAACATTTTTAAAATTTAGTTTTCATTTCTGCCAATTAAAATATTAATGGCTAATAGTTCCTCTTAGATTTTCTGAATATTTCTAAGAAAATCCTTGATTGACTTTGAAGTTGTTAGATACTCATTCATATTTGTTGCTCAATTTTACTATTATGTTTGCTTTTTGCAATATGAAGTCGCTGGATTTCTCCAATGTTTTCTATTTTTCCTTCTTTGTATTTGTTTTGTTCAGCATTTTTTTTTTTGTATTGGTAGCTTCGCAGTGTTTCTACTCATTCTTGTGTGGTTGTATTTAAGAACTGAAGACTCTGAAGTCAAGGAAGCACTGCTCAGGTGACTGGAGAGTGGGGCACACAAGTCTGAACTGCCAATGATTTAACTCAATGCTTTGCTCTAGCAGATGTCTGGATAAATTGAAAATTAAATTTTAGCATCATGACTGTTTAAGACGTTGTATCTTACATTAATAAAAAACAATATATTTGGTGAATTATATTTTATCAAAATAACCTTAAAATGAAATATCAGAGGAGGAAATTCTCATGCAAAACACAAACTGGAATCTCTTGTAAAGTAACGATTGTCAACTAAAATAATTATTATAGAGATGATGCGTAAGAAATGTGTATGAAACTTTGGAGGTATTGATACATAGAACATTAGTGACTGTATACTAAAATGATGAGAGAGGGCTTGGCATGGTCCTATTGGCCACAAAGAGGGAAATTATGTGTGTTCCAATTTTGTTGACAAATCCCACTAAGAATAGCATGTAGATATTGATTGCATCATTGTTCCACAGTGGACCTTTTGATGTTTTTCACAAGATGTTGATAATATATAAACAATATTCTTATTGTAGTTAATAAAGAAATAGCTCAGAAATCATGTTATTGAATTCAAAAGCGGAATTCTTTATGTAAATATATTTGGAATATATGGCGTAGAATTAACTAGGTAGAGACTCAAGGTTTTCTAAACGACTCAAATCTCAAACTGAAACCGTGAGTCAGAGTGAATATAATTAGGTGATTTAAATCTATTCTATGTGATCCACCCATATCTGAATATGTCATTATCTAGAAAACGTTTGCTTACTATTTTTCCAATTTTCTTTGTTGAAGACCTCTGGGAGAAGAGAGCAAAACGAGGAAGCCTAAGACTACAGAAGGAAGAAATTAATAAGTGATTTCAATTTCAAACACTTTTAAAGAGTTGTAGTTCCAAGAGTTGTAATATTACTGCTGTTTTTGAAATTTATGTTAGATTTTTTTAAAAAAATGGAGAACAGAGGGTAATATAGACACAACAAATTTAAGAAAGTGGTGTTTCGGTAGTAAAATGCAATAGGATTGGCGAGAAAATCACACAACAGTATGAGAATTTGCCTACCCATGTAGACCACTTTGGTGTCTAGGTAACATTTACTTATTGGATGTGTGGTTTTGATTCCCTGCAGAACAGCAGCTGCTATTATTAGGATTAAAACCCCAGCACCCATTGTATTATTGAAGGTGTGGCTGAAAATATTAAGTGAAGCTGACACATAAATATTTTCAAGATTATTTACAGAAATGAACAGTTTTAAATTCACTGAAGAGAAAAAGGTATTTTTTAAATTGAATTGGCAGAAATATAAGCTTATTTTAATGTGACTGTGTAAGAAATCAGTTTAACTCTACACTTTCCCCAGAGATATGACCAGGACATTTTCTCATGTGTATGACCGGGACAGAAGGGAAATGGCATGTGCTTCTTTCAGACTTTGGAAGGTCTAACCAATTGGTACTATAGGGATTCTGGCTTAAAAGTTTTTGAAGGGAGGGATGGTGGGGAGAATTGCTACCATGATTCCTATCTCTACATGATGACCGGTATAAAATTAGAGTGGAAAAAGAAATATTGAAAGACCACAGAAGGGTCCAGTTCCATGGTTTAATGGCCTAAGCCTCTTCCTTTGGATGTGGCATCCCTTTAGGAAAAAGTTTCAAGTCCCAGTTATCAGCTGATCCACTTCTGATCCAGTCCTTTGTTGATGGCCTTGGAAAGCAGCAGAGACTGGTCCAAGTCCTTGGGCCGTTGCACACACACAGTTGACCCAGAAGAAGCTCTTGGCACCCTGCTTCAATGGGTCTCTGTTCTCTCTATTTGGCCACTTGAGGTGTGAGCCAGCAGATGGAAGAGCTCTCTTTTTCTTTCTCTGTCTCTTCTCTCTCTGTAACTCTTTCAAATAAATAAATAAATAAAGCACAAAAACTCTTAACAATGATTTCCCTTTAATTGGATCAGTTTTTGAACCATAAACCCAAAAGTGATATGCAATTCATTCTGCAACAGTTCATATCGCTTTTAAATTTATGCATGTTATTGTATTTTCTTTATAAAATATGCCAAAACAATTTAATTTATTTGATTAGATGTCTTTCAAGGGAAACATTTTTAGAATAATATTGCACATGCTTTGGCTTAATATAGTAAAACTTTAGCTCTATGGTTTCATTCCCACTTTTCTAGCCCCCCAAATTGTCTTTATATTTCTGTTATACTTCATTAATGAAAAGTATGGAGACCCTAATGGAGGACATTTTTGAAATTTCTGGCTGCCAATGTCATGAAGTAATATATGCTTCTCAAAAGTGCAGCACAGCTTAAAATCCCTTTCTTTTGTTCATTTACTTAGAGATAAGAATAGCAAGCCTTTGCCAAGTAATTTGATGAAACTTTAAAATTTGAAATTGAGGATTTATTCTCATACTTAAGCATCAAGTCATAAATAATATTCATTTGGACAATAATGAAAGAAAAGCCATAAATAGCTTAGCATATGTGCACCAGCTTAGCTTCCCAGTCCCTTTCTTTCTAACCTAAGCTGGAAGCACCATTGTCACTGCACTCTAAACTTGGAGATAAAGTGGATGTATATTCCCGATACTGACTCGTGTTGCCCAAGAGAAAATGTTTCCAGTGGATGTGCATGGGGACCACCTTGCGATTATGATGGAAAAAGCATTTTGATTCTGTATCGTTTGGAACTGAGATTTTGCATATGAAATTAGCTCCAGCGTTGCTGAATCATGCTGCATTTTTAATATCAGTGTTTCACAACTTCAGCATCAAGGTTTGCATTAGCACATTTGAATGTCAAAATGCACCACCTTATCGAATTTTTGTAACAACAATAAAAAGACCCATCCTAAATTCTGGAAGGTCTGAACGCATTGTTGGTAGGAGGTGAAGAAGAATGTGAACTGAGATGATATTGCATGCAGGACCTGAATGTTGCATTTTCAGGCTCTCTAGAACAGAGTGAATACGTGAACTGAAGACTTTCAGATCTTCTTGGAATCACATCAATATAAATAGCTCTGCATTACCTTTGTTGAGCAATTTCCCAGTTCCTAGTCCCGAGTTAACATTTTAAAGAATGTTTTCTTTCGAATATTTTTGTTAAACACATATTTCTTCACTTTAAAGAGAAATGTTACTAAGCCTCTTTAAAATATGACATCCAATGAATCTGAAAAGTGAAATATTTTTCAATTAATTTCTGAGGTCATCATATCCAAATAGCAGGACCATATGAAAGAATTCAACTTAATAGCAAATCAGAAACCAGTGTCACTTATAATTCAGAAATCACCAGTAAAATATTAATGAATCAAGAACAATAAGGTATAGAAAAAACAATACACTGCAATTGATTCTAACTTCGTCAATATATGTAAGGTTTATTCAACATCTGAAAAATAATAGATGTACTCTCTCACAGTATAAAGTTACATAATCATATCATCTGATAAAATATAACGTTTGACAAAATTCAGTCGCAATAATGATAAGCCTATCGGCATATTAGAAATAGGAAACTGCTTCCTCAGATTGTTAAAGGTATTGCTAGCAGAAATCTATGGCTGACATCACAGTAGAAGAGTGATTGCTTTCTTTGTTTTCACACTATAATGATAGGCTGTCTCACTGGTCTGGCTTATCCTAGCACTGATGGTTTTAGCCCACTGAACAAGTCAAGAAAATGAAACAAAATCAGACTGAAAAGAAAGACATCACATAACCCTATTTCCAGAAGGCATGATGTTCAACACAGAAAATCCTGAGAAATCTCAAAAAACAATCTTAGAAATTAGGTGTGTTTTAAAAGTGATTACAGCAAGCTTACTAAATACAAAAAGAACAGTAAAAATAAATTGCATCTTATGCCATTATGTTACATTGTCACCCTACCGTGTAATACAGCGCTAGAACTTCTTTTAATTACTCAGCTAAATTTAGTATCCATGAATAAAATTAAGTTGGAGATCTACATTGATTCCAGGGCTTCTAACTCTAGACTGATTCATTTTGGCTAAGGTGGCCAATTTGATGAATGAACAAGTGAATGGGAGACGTCTTCCTGTTTCTCTGTTTCTCTGTTTCCCTCTGACTTTATAATACATTAAACAAACATAATTAAATTAAAATAAATCATGTATAAAATCTGAAGACTGAAATTTATAAAATGTTGATGAAGCAAATGAAATTGGACATGAATAAATGAGGAGATATGTCATATTAAAACATGGAAAACTTAAATGTATGCAAATAGCAACAAATTTAATGTAAGTTTAATCAAATTTGAAATAATTTTTGGTAAATACATAAAACAATGTAGATTTATATGGAAGATGAATTACCCTAAATCCCCAAATTAATTTTGATAAGGAAAAGTGAAGTAGGAGGAAGGACTGCTTCCAGTGTTAAAAGTCATCTGTGAACATGTAATAGTTGTTGAATATAGCAGCTCTAAGCTATAAAGAAGCTAATAATGATATATCATACTTACATCGCATAATAAAAGAAATAATGTGGGCCCGGCGGCGTGGCCTAGCAGTTAAGGTCCTCGCCTTGAAAGCCCCGGGATCCCATATGGGCGCCGGTTCTAATCCCAGCAGCTCCACTTCCCATCCAGCTCCCTGCTTGTGGCCTGGGAAAGCAGTTGAGGACGGCCCAATGCATTGGGACACTGCACCTGCGTGGGAGACCCGGAAGAGGTTCCAGGTTCCCGGCTTCGGATCGGCGCTCACTGGCCCGTTGTGGCTCACTTGGGGAGTGAATCATCGGACGGAACGGAAGATCTTCCTCTCTGTCTCCCCTCCTCTCTGTATATCTGGCTGTAATAAAAAAAAATGAAAAAAAAAAAAAAGAAACAATGTGCTATTGAGAAAGGGAAAGTCACATGAATTAATGTCACTAAATGGAATAAGCAGTCAAACCTATTTAAAAATTCTCAGGTGATTTTTGAGCAGTTACAAGCTTAGACAATGAACAGTGTTTTCAACATATTATGTTAAAGAAATCGAACATCTAAAATCATTTTTTAAAAATCATTTTAAAAGATTGCTGTACCCAAATCTCACTCCTTATTTGAAAATAACTATAAAACAGAAAAGATTTAAATTTATAAGTTACAGAAAAGATTTAAATTTATAAGTTTAAGAAAAGAAAGTAGAATGAAAAGTTTGCAAATGATGTCAGAAAATACATCAGTTACAGGAAGCATTGGGCATGTATCTCATCTAAGTACAAAAATTCTTCACTTCTGATTTGGCTCTGTCCTAATGGTCCTAGAAAGGCAACATAAAATGACTCAAGTCCTTGAGATCCCACCACCCACGCGAGAGACCTGTATGAACTCCTGGCTTGGACATGGCTGAACCCTGGCCCAGCTCCAGCCAATGCAGCCTTATGGAGAGTATACTAGCAAAGTGAATCTCTCTCTCTCTCTCTCTCTCTCTCTCTCTCGTTCCAATAAAGAGGTGTTTTTTTTTTTTAAGTATCACATTCTGATGAGCAATGCAGAGGAAACAGTTCACACAGTTCATCCTCAGAATGCCAGTGGAAGTGTACTTCAGATAAATATTTAACACTTTTTTTAAATTAAAATGGGTTGGTCCGAGGATTCAGCAGTTGTGTTCTTTTATCATAGAGAAATGAAATTGATAGTCACGTAGACAATTGTGCTCAAACACTCATTGCGACTTTATACAGAATATACGCCAACTGGGAACTCCAACCATCTCAGTGAGTGAATGCCTCATCTCTGTGCTGTAGTATTCAGCAACAGGAGGGAACACAGAACTGATAACACAGCACTTGAATAAACCTTAACCTCTACGCTGAGTGAAAAGATCCAATCTTAACAGGTTACATACTGTTTTATGCCATTTACATAATATTCATTAAGTAATTAAATTATAAAGGTGGAGGAAAAAAAGAGATTTAGGTATGGAGCAAAAAAGAAAAGATAACTGAGGCTCTAATGAGATAATACAAGGTAGTTTTGATTGATGCCGTGATACACTTTGGTTTTGCATCCTGATGTAGTTTCATGAAGACAGTGCACAGATACCACTGAATTGCTTGGAAACACACACACACACACACACACACACAAATGAGTGTAAGTATTCTGGGTAAATATGAAATTCTGAATTGAATCATTGTTAATTCCCATATTATCATTGTATATCTTAATTATACAAGTCAGGAGCCTAGAAAATTGGTGATTTAACCCCCCTGTATATTCTTACATTCTTACAATTAGTAACTAACAATAAGAGTCAAGTTCTTTCCGACCTATGTGAGTTGAACATGACTATTCAGTCCCTTTAAAGCTATGGCTCATGATCCCTGCTATACCTTCTTCTTCTTCTTTTTTAATTACAAAGTCAGATACACAAAGAGAAGGAGAGACAGAGAGGAAGATCTGACCGATGATTCACTCCCCAAGTGACCACAACGGCCAGTGCTGTGCCGATATGAAGCCAGGAGCCAGGAACCTCCAGGTCTCCCATGCAGGTGCAGGGTCCCAAGGCTTTGGACCATCCTCGACAGCTTTCCCAGGCCACAAGCAGGGAGCTGGCTGGGAAGTGGAGCTGCCGGGATTAGAACTGGTGCCCATATGGGATCCAGGTGAATTCAAGGCGAGGACCTTAACTGCTAGGCCACGCCGCCGGGCCCCCTGCTTTACCTACTAACACTCTGCCTACGAGATCAGCATGATTTTTTCCAGATTCTGATTTTAAGTCATTAGTACTATTGTCACTATTTAATTACTTTCAGAGATTTCCCATTAAAAAATTATTGCAGCTGCTCCATCCTGCAATTTGAACTTTTTTCTGAAATACTACTACTGTTTTTTCCCCTTTACTTCCTGTTACAAGCATATAGTGTCACATCTGCTTACTCAAGGGTTGTTGAGGTTTCATGGGGATTTGGGGAGTGGGAGGCATCTTGGCATGGAGATCATTACTACTTTTGATCCACCTCCAGTAAGGATTCTGACAATTCCTCCCACACCTTCTACTAAGAGTTTTTTCCTCAGGCTAATTCTCTGTTAATGGAAGATAAGTAAGGCATTTAAACATCCACATCTTCTCAGTATAAATGATTTATGTCCTCCTCTTGGAAAACAGAATTTAAGCAGCAGTTGGTCTTTTTTTGTTTGTTGGTTTGTTGGTTTTTTTTTTTTCCTCCTTGTCACATCAGAAAGCAAGTTTGAAGGGGTGGATTTGGAGGGAGATTTTACTGACTGTGAGTGTTTCCAGGCCTACAAAATAAACTGCTTAAAATTAAAGTTACAAGGATAGAAGATTGTAAGTTTTTTTTTTAAGATTTATTTATTTTTATTGCAAAGTCAGATAGATACAGAGGAGCAAAGACAGAGAAGAAGATCTTCCATCTGTTGATTCACTCCCCAAGTAACTGCAATGGTTGGAGCTGTGCCAATCTGAAGCCAAGAGCCAGGAACTTCTTCCTGGTCTCCCACATGGGTGCAGGGTCCCAAGGCTTTGGGCTGTCCTTGACTGCTTTCCCAGGTCACAAGCAGGGAGCTGGATGGGAAGCATGGCTGCCCGGATTAGAACTGGTGCCCATATGGGATCCTGGCAAATTCAAGGTGAGGACTTTAGCTACTAAGCTTTTGCACTGGACCAATCAATTTTTCTTATAAGATGTATTTACTTGAAAGTCAGAGTTACAAGGAGACAAAGATGGTGGGAAGACAGAGAATCTTTCACCTGCTGGTTCCCTGTGCAAATGATGCCATGGCTGGGTCAGATTCAAGCCAGAGGCCATTATAATCTTCCAGATTCCATTTGGCTAATTAGGATTCAAGCACTTGAATCATACTCTGCTGGTTTGTCCAGGCTGTTATCCGGGCGCTAGATCAGAAGTAGAACTGACACCTAGGTGGGATTCCACTGTATCTGAATCACTTACTATACCACAAAACTAGTCCCGATGAAGGTCACGTTGGTATACACTGAAGTAGATGTTATGATTTCTTTTTGAAAAGCCAAAGAGTTTATCTGGAAGTAGTAGGTTAACAAAGTGAATGTTTTCTTTATGTCAAAATTTACTTGTGTATAGAGAATTTGGTAGCTTGGAATCTTTAGGTGTAACATAATATCTGAACCAATTTTGACCTCTTAAATATCACAATTTTAAAATCAGAAATTATACCTGCCAGGTTTCCTGGATGCAGAAGTTCATAAGGATAAATTTATCTAATTAGATTTCTTCTAGGCTTGCTATGAAAATAATTCGTGGATACTGAAATTTCAGGGCTCTGTGCTTTGGGCTCAGTGGCGAAACCCTCACCCTACATGCTCCATATGGGCGCTGACTCATGACCCAGCTGCTCCACTTCCCTTCCAGCTCCCTACTTGCGGCCTAGGGAAATAGTAGAGAACGACTCAAGCCTTGGGACCCTGCAACGGCATGGGAGAGCTGGAAGAAGCTCCTGGATCCTGGCTTTGGATTGGTTCAGCTCTGGCTATTGCAGCCACTTAGGAAGTAAACCAGAGGATGGAACATCTCTCTGTAAATCTACTTTTACAATATAAATAAGTACATTAAAAATATTTTTTTGGTACTTCAAGTGGGATCTCTGGTGCTGATTTTGCTCTTGCTGGTGTTTTCTGCACAACTCTCCCAATAGGTTATTTGTTCAGTATGTACCAAGAAGTGAAGGGTTTGCTCCCATAGAGCAATCCTGCCTGTGCTCAGTTATCTGACAGGTTGTATGGAAACAGTTTATTAAATATAACAGTTAATTCCAGGTAGCATCTGATATCTTACAAGTCTTTTTTTTTTTCAAAATTGTTTCTTCTCTCAAAAGAATGGTGTTACTCTGGAAGACTGTGAGAAGGCAAAACAAAACAAAACAGAGCAGAACAAAAGCTAATGGCATTGAGAAGGTAACATTATTGATGAAGCATTAACAACAAGGATGTATGCCCAAAATGATAAAGTGGACGTATCTAATAAACAGGAGTAGATTCCCTGAGACCTTTCAAAGCCACATGCTGAGGGTGTCTCCTCCTTTCTTCTTGTTGTTAACATTACAATTTAAAAAGAGAGATGCAGTAAGTACTTAGAAGCACTAGGAAGTGGGCGCTTCATTGCTTCGAAAATTCTTATATTTCACATATGTCAAATACAGACAGGAAAACATGCTCTAAATGTGAATCTGAGATTTGAAATACTGAGATTTCATTAAAAACTAAAGTTACCTCTGCATACTATTCAGTCAGAAGCCTGCAAAATAAAATAATTTAAAAAATAAACTGCAATATCACCAAATGCTTTTAAATTAAGTAATAGTTAATAATAAGCCTAGAAGCTTTAGGAAGTGGTCCCTTAGATAAAATTTGAAGTATAGGAGGGCATATGCAAAAGGGATTCAGGGATAAAGCTTTTGGTGACATTGAGATCTACAGACATTCTTAAAATAATTATATTATTAGAAAAATATCTTTCTTATATTGAAAAAGTTGATATGACCTGACAATATTTTGCCAGGATGACTATGATACTTAAAGCTTTATTTCTTTTGGTTAAGTTATCTAGCACCTTCAAATGGCATTACAGCAACTCTGTGAAGTCTATAGTTTGAGTCATTGCGATTGCTCACGAGTAGCTAGTGAGTAATTGTAGCCTCCAGTCAACTGTGATGTGATTGAGACAACTTGGTAATATATCATCTAGTCCAGATAAGTCTTAAAATGACTAAAGTTCCAGCTAATATCTGGGTCTAACCTCTTGAAAGAAATAAACAAGCAGTTGCATTTGTTCTTTTCTGTCACTAAATTTGGGCTAATGTGTTACACAGGAAGTAATAACAAATGTACTTTCTCTTGTTGTCTACTATATATTCTGAAGAAAGGAAAGTTAAGAGATGGTGAGCATAAAGCAGAGAAAAAAATGCTATGGCTAAAGCATGGATTTAACTATTTTAGATATTCTTTATGAATCATTTGGCAATAATTATTGAAATGGTTTAACTTACAATGATGGCTCTTGACAAAGGTGTGAGTACTGGGCCTGGCATGGTAGCCTAGTGGCTAAAATCCTTGCCTTGCATGCGTTGGGATCTGAGATGTGCCGGGATCCCATATGGGCACCAATTTGTGTCCTAGCTGCTCCTCTTCTCAGCCAGCTCCCTGCTTGTGGCCTGGGAAAGCAGTTAAGGACAGTCCAATGCCTTGAGCCTTGGGACACTGAACCCATGTGGTAAACCTGGAAGAGACTCCTGGCTTGGAATCCGGTCAGCTCCGACCATTGTGGCCATTTGAGGAATAAAAGAGTAGATGACAGATCTTTCTGTCTCTCCTTCATTTGGTAAGTCTGCCTTTCCAATAAAAATAAATAGATCTTTAAAAAAAAAAGGTGTGAATACTAATATTTAGTGACATTTTTATACACATCATGAAGATACTTCATGTGATCTTAGTTTATTTTTATTAAGCCTTAACAAAATTGTAAGAACTAAATCTGACTTCTAATTTACATATGAGGAAATAGGCTCAAAGATTTAAAGCAGGAACAAAGATCTAGAATATTTTTGGCATGTGATTGTGTTTTCTATGTATCTTCTCTGCAATATAAAGCACAAATTGTTGAAGATGCTGAAGTATCTTTCCAAATTATTATTAAAGTTTTTATGATGATGTCACAGAAAATCAAGTGTTGAATTTGTTGCTATGTGCTGCTAATACTTTGATTTTATGCAAAGGGAAAAGTGGATAAAAAATGAAGTATCATTATAGATATATTAATTTTTTTTGTGTTCAATAGTTTATGAAGACTCCAAATCATACAATATATTTGAAAAATGAAAGGTTCATTTTGAACCCCAAAATGCCTAAAATAAAATCAGAATTTGGCAGGCACCTGGGGAATTTGTTAATCACAATAGATCATGCATGTTGATGAGATTGGAAATAAAAGACCTGAGACAACAGAGTTGTAATTGTGATAGAAAGCTTCATCAAAAACTACACATAGTTTGTAAATGAGAGATTCTAGTCCCAGATTCACCTGGATTTCTGTTGCAGCTTTATAGGAAAAAGTATTAGCAATCTGAGTTAGGGAATTTTGTTGATGAATCACAAGAACTAGTGGATCTGACCTATTCTAGGACAACAGTAGTAGAGAAGTTGGGTGTATAAATACAGAAACACAAAATAACACCAACATCTATAGCCCAGTTGATTACTGAATGCATCACCACTAACAATCTTGGGGAAGTTGAGATGTGAAATTGTGGTAATACTAATAATAGTTAAATTAGGCAGTAATAATAACCAGATGACAAATTAAAGACACCATCATTCAAAAGGTTTATTTAATTTAGTTTTTAAAAATCAATCTGGAGTGTAATAGGCATGTTCTTAGTTCTATAGAACAGCTCAAATTAGGATTCCAGATTTGTTTGTCATGATTTCTGTGTAGGGTAAGGCCTTGGAGTTCTTCCCTTTCAGTAAAATGAATGCATAAAAACGTGATAATTTGTGACATTGTGAGGGAAAATTTAAAGCTAAACTCTCATCTGGCACAAATCACTTCTAATGCTTTCCACTAGCTGATTCAGAAGACGAGAAATAGGAAGTCAGAGATTCCAGCTACAAAATGACGTGTAACATGGGATGGAAGAGGCCCAAATCCTTCCTTGCAGGATCCACGGTCATCGGAACAACAGCCAGGAGCCCTGAGAGATCTGCAGAAACAGAAGAACAGCAAACTTCCTTCGGGACTAGGGAGAGGAGCTTCTTCTGGCCCTTACTTAGTTCCAGCTTTGAATCCCCATCCTCTCTTGCAATGACCATCAAGATCGCCCAGGAGCGACCCCCCCCCCAAAAAAAATAGAATAGATAGTTAGAGAAATACAAGGAAAGCTTAGAACCAAGCAGGAAATGGTCAGCGTGGATCCACATATACCTTACTAGATAGGACACAAAGATTAATTACTCCTCACTAGCGAATGGAAGATTTCTCTGCACACCCCTCCTAAAACTGTTCTGCACCTCAACTATTGACAAAAGCCTGGCTAGATTTACAAGCCAGTTTAAGACTATCCTAAAATCTACCAAGTTCAGCAAAATTATGCATCAACACAATAAACAGCTAAATACTAAAATTAAAACAGACACGAAACAGCTGAATAGTACCCTGTAGCCACTTTAAGGTGTATAGCAGCCGGTGCTGAGTACAAACAAAAATTGAAGGGTCAATGAAGTAATCACAGGAGGTAGTTATGAACTTGCACTATTATAATGTATTGATTACTCAATACTATGTCAATTAACTCTATAATGTTGTAAATTGTTGCTGGTGTTGTGCTGGGACTTCTAATTGATCGGGACGATATTCTACCAGCTCTACCTTCAGACCAGAGAAGGTCTCCCCAAGAAACTGTTCAATTCATCTGGACAATAAGATGCTGGACTCTATGCTTGGTATATGATTGCAAAGAAAGAATCTTGACTTAATTTGTACTGTAATACTGCAACAAGGTGGAGGAATCCACCATGGGGGGAGGGCACGGGGAGGAGATGGGGGAATTCCAGAGCCTATGAGTCTGTGTCACATAATGCAACGTAATTAATAAAAAAATGACGTGTAAGGGAAATGGAAATGACAATGTGCTCAGGAAAAAGAGGGAAATAAGACACTGGGGAAAAGGAGCAGTGTTAGTCAGAGACACCAACAGGAAAGATTACAAGAAACAAGCTAAGTGTGGCAGGCTGTCATTGAAAGATGTTGAGCTGATTGTCTACATGAAACCATTTTATTTTATTCTGAATTATATTTACAGGTATACAGACTTATAGGAATCTTGTATACATTAATTAACATATTATGGACAAAAATTAAGACAGAAAATCAGGGGCTCAGTGACATAGCCTAGTGCTTTACATGCACCTGGCTCCCTTATGGGTATCAGTTCATGGCCCAGCTGCTCTAGTTCCCAACCAGCTCCCTGCTTATGGACTTGGAAAATGGCTCAGCTCCAGCCATTGCGGTCGCTTGGGGAGGGAACTGGCAGATGGAAGATCTTTCTTTCTGTCTCTCCTTCTTTCTGTAAATCTGACTTTCTGATAAAAATAAGTAAATCTTTAAGAAAAGACAGAAAATCAGTCACTATACTTGTGATCCTGCATCATTAACAAATGGCTTTTCTGGTGTAATTTTCATTCCTTTTCTTCCTTACTCTTGTATTATTCACTGACAAAAGTATAGTACTTCATTGATACTGATTTTATGCTTCTTCCTTGATCAGAGTTTTTTTAAGTGTATTTCACAAATTTTTGTCTGATGAAGTTATTCATCAGATATATCAACATCTTTTATATCAACATCCTTACAGAATTTCTAAACAAATAGTGAAATGATCTCCAGTTTTTATTTGTGACGTATCTCAACATCAACAAAATTGTACATACTGGCTCATTTGTTCAAATTCGTAACTATTCATTTTGCATACTTTTGTCTGGGTCAGAAAGAGTGAGAGTCAATTATTTGTGTATAATATTTTTTGTGAGACATCTTTAAAAGCTGCTTTTATAAATTAGAAAATCATTCTGAGTCTCCAAATTAACACTTGGTCCTATGAATCTGGCTGATGGACACAGGAAGCACATTGATAATATCACAATAAGTATTCCTGGAGTTCTGCGAATGTTACCTGTCCTTTTCCTGACATTCTCTGACAATTCTGATTCGATGGTTTCCACTTCACTTGTTCTCATTCCGGAGAAAGTCCTGAAATCCCTTAAATTCAATACAGTTCAATTAAGAACTGCTAGTTCCTGAGCTTCATACCCTTGGGACACTTGTTAATGATGAGTTTCAAATGGTGTCTTATTACAGACTTAGTGCCAGCCACCTTAGTGATAATTGGTGAGACTTTGGAGTTTCTATTTAGAAGAGAGGAAAATATAGATTCAAGTAACTCATGAAGGCTAGCCAGACAAGCCACATTTAAAGTTTCTTGGTTTGTGGGTGTGTGTGTGTATTGTAGATAAACTGAATAATGAAGACTAGCATATCAGGAAGTGAAGATTCCTTGCAGTAT
Source organism: Ochotona princeps (assembly GCF_030435755.1). Lineage (NCBI taxonomy): Eukaryota > Metazoa > Chordata > Mammalia > Lagomorpha > Ochotonidae > Ochotona > Ochotona princeps. Next base: position 50,349,895 of record NC_080837.1, read on the forward strand.
GCAACTCCCATATAAACAGAGGACTTTCAGTTAAAAGTTAAATATACCTCAACAACATACTAGATTTTCTACCTTTGTTTCTACCTACAATGCCATGATCCACTTTAATAGCAGAATGTTAACACATAACTGGTACTAAAGGATTATACTATTGTAATAACATAGACAGGAATGTCAAGAGGGGATTGTGGGAAGCTAAAAAGGCGACGAAAAGGGAGGAATCCCTATACCTACAAAATTGCATCCTGGAAAATAATAAAAATAATTTTAAAAAATTAAAAATTGCTTGAATTCTGGGTTCATCAATGCATTGTAGAGATATATTCATCCTAGCATGTTCCAGTTTATTTATATGTTAATGTACATAAAATTTGATCTTTGCCATAAAAACAGGTCCAGATTTTTATAATATGGAAATTGCCTAGAGTTCACACTGCACAGAAATCAGATTTTGTGTAATAGAAAAGTTAATCAGTAGTTGGGGTTCAGTGATATGGTTTGTAGTTCACTTCAATATTTTTCATGAATTGCTTAAATTAAAAACCTCCTCGGGAGAAAGAGTGAAGCTGTGTGTTCAGTACCATCCCTGCCTTGTGAAATTTGCAACCTGGGACTTTAAACATCTCACTCCCTTCCACACCCTCTCTCTAAGGGTCATGATACATGAATGGGCTCAGAATTTCAACAGAAAACTACTTGTATATCTAAGGATACTAAATGTTCCATTAGGAAAAGCCTTGCTTAAGGGTTAAAAGAAAATATTTTGCTGATTGCTTGCTAATACAGCCTGGGTCTAGGTATCATTTGCATCGGGGACACAAGTTTATGCTAAACTTCTAATATTTCAGGCATATTTTCATTATTTCCATTTTTTCGGCACTAAAAAGAGGTCTCAAATGTACCTGGAAAAACTACTAATATATGTATTTTTTAAAATTCAAAATAAGCAGTCAGGTAGACATTGCTTTTCTGATCGAGATAATCTCCTAAATAATTAAATATATGTTTATGAAAACATGTGGAATGCTGTTTTTGTATGTGAAAAGCTGAAAGGAATTTATTGACTTACGATAATATGGCAACTGGAATTTTAACACTCCCTGGAAATTAACTACAGTTGTGCAAAAACATCAGCATAGCAATAAACGAAATAACATGTCAGAGAGTACAGCCCAATATTAACTATTGAACACACAAACTAAATTTCCTAACAGTATCTGGGCCTAAACACATAAACTATTCTTTTTCTTATTTGTATGCAGGTTTACATTAAAGTTGGGATCTTTTAGATGACATCAACTTGTAAGAGTGCATGAAGATTTTCAGCAAGTGGCCTTTTACTTGGGATCATAGTTATGGGTCACAGATATCTGGTTCCCAGACATGCATGACAAAAATTCTGACAGAGATAGTATTAGTTTGGCAGTTTTCAGTTACTGTACACAAAGCATTTAGACCACATATAAAACCACTTTAGAAATCTGCACCACATACAACCTTCATAACCATTATTTTCTTGACCCTAAACTACTCTAAAGATGGATGCATAAGAAAAATACATTGTAATTCAAGTCATATGGTTAATAGTGGAACCTAACTAGAAAACATCAACATGAAAAAAATTGCTGGTAGTCTTAGACATTTTACAGATTCAAGATTTGAAGTTAGTTTTCTCCAAGATTATGACTCTTATCTTCACCCAGGGAACTGCATAATGCCAAAGCCAATGGTGTCCAGCAGGAAGGACTGACAGTGAGACACTTCTCCTCATTACCAAGCACGATTAGTTGCTCTGAAGTTTCAAAACCGTTATGACAGAGCCTCAAAATCACATCTCTGCCTACTGAGGATCACAAAAGGATAAACATTAAAGGATGAGAAAACATTTTAAAAATAGCATATAATTTGGCTGTAGTTAGTTTATAATTTGGGAGACACTGTTAGGTAGTTGGGAAATCTTAGTGATGTCTGTGATATCTAAATCTTTTAATTTGGGGTTTCCTAGATACATCTGGAACAGATTTTACAAACAAAAACTTGAGAACATAAAAAACTATTAAAATCTTGCAATTTATTAAAACTGCTTTTTCAACTAATCTTAGAACAAACACATAATTTGGTAAGGCCTTTCCTTCTTACTCAACACTTTTTGGCAAATATTCATTAGGGAAATCTGTGGAATTGTTTCTCTTGTAGTCTTTGTGTTACCTTTAAAATAAAGAGTTGCATTTTAAAATTAGATAATTTGTATGTAACTTTCAAAATTTGTGGTTAACATTATTTAATGTGATGAAAATAATCTATTTGCAAAGCACTGCTATTAGAACAATTATTCTTCTGCTACGTTGATGATTTATTTATCTGGCACTTAAAAGCAATGTGTCCTCATCTACACAAAGGTATTGTAAAGACATTTTCCCATCTAGAAGCTATAAGATCTTCAAGTTATTTATTATGACTTCAAAATTACCAGTGTTTTAAGACTGCCATAAGCATAAAAATGAAAAAGTGGTGAAATGAGAAAGAGAGCTGTTTCAAATGGCTGATTCAGTCTCAGTAATCAAGATGAACCCAAGTCAAGCTCCAGAACCTTGAATTCAGTCTTGGTCTCCCTTGTGGGTTATAGGAACACAGGGATTTGAACTGCTACTGTCTGTAGCTGTGGGTGCGCATCAGTAGGAAACTAGACTGCATAGCAGAACCCAGATGCTTCAATAGCATTATTATGAGTCCCAGGAAACATCTGAGCCACTGTGTCGGATGCTCATCCCAAAAATATTTTACAATAATGGAAAAATCAGTAGGTGTGTTCTCCTGATTCTGCCATGACCGCTGATGTGGTTTCTGTGTAATGCAATGTAATGTTTGCACAGCCATCAGCAACGAGTTTCATGTACTTAAATGGTTCTACTACTATTCAACCTAACTGTAAAGTGGAAGCTAGATGGATATGATTTTGTCGTGGTAGTTATTATTGTAGTCGCAGGCTGATTAGTAAGGGAAAAGTGGTTTTATCAAGACAGACTGCAATTTCCATAATTAAATTCATGCCAAAGAGAAGCAAATTTGTTTATCCTGAACTTTATTTTCTCATGTCAAATTGTTCTATATATTTTCACTTTGTACTGGACAGCTATTGTTAAATTTATTATTTTATTGCTAAAGTGAGCTCAATTTCAATACTTTGTGTGAAGTAAAGGGAGTTTAAATATTCAGCAATTATGAAAATCCCCGTAAGATTGCTCTCTACTTACACAACATCTTTGCCTTGGGATTTTTCTTGCTGGCTAAACTGCATGATATTATTTTCTGACAAATGTCAACAGGATAATTTCTTGTTCTTTCCTATTCTCTTGAGTGTGAGTCACAGTGCAACAGGCTTAGTAATCCAATATCTTTTATTAAACACTTGAAAAGGTAACTCTTGCCAGTGACCAACCACGTGTGCCTGTTCCTTTCCTCACCAAAGATCGCAACCATTGGAAGGGACAATATGTCTCCTTAGAAACACAAGGCAAGTGAGTGCATCAGCACTACGTTCTTGTCTTTTAGCTGACAATTGGATAACAAAGCTTCAGAGAAAGCAAAATGGTAAAATACCTTTTTTCTTGAAGAAATCAATTTGCTCCCACACCTGTTTTGTTATTTAGAATCACAACAGCCTTTAGAGAAAACAAAACCATGAGACTATGATATACCATTGCCCACTAGACAAAGCACAGGAAGCAGCTATGAGGAACTTGCCCTCACTGAAGACTATGCACCGTGCCTGTGATACAAATAAGTTCAATTCTATAGTCTTCCAAACTGGTTTCCTAGACACTAAGCCAATTCCTCTTTCAATATGCGTTATTTCACAACTATAGGAAACCAAAAATGTCTTCAGTGAGCTTTATAAAGGTTTGAGGAGTGTAAGCTGCAGTAAGGCTACAGAATATCTGATTTAACTGCTGCTCAGAATATTTCCAAGGTTAGAGACATGCTTTATAGACTCTAAAAACTACCTACAAAGAAGCGGCCACAGATGGCGTATAAATTGCTCATGTTTCTAAATCTGTACTTTCTCTGTCTAGCTATATACTCATCTTTTAAATCATGTTATAGCAAAATAGTAAAATGCAGCAAGAATATATGCAATGTATATATTTATCAGAGTTATACATACCATTTTTGTCATGGCAGTGATGCAAATACATCTCTTTTGAAAAAAAATGAGAAAATATGTAGAATTTCTTAAGTTAGAACATCATACACGGGACCAGGTTTAGGGATATGATCCTGATTTTTCATGTTAGAGACAAGAAAAATAAAATCCAGAAAGAAGTGCAAGTTTCCATTGGTTATCCATCTAACTATCGGCCTATCAACCTATGTACCTGACATTTATGTATCATAACATTAGAAGTATTTAGGAAACATCTTTATCTTCATGTTATAGGTAAATTTAAATGTAAATGATGTATTTTTAATTCTGAAGACGTGGTAAATGGTGGTATAATCATGTTCCAGTTAACATTATTTTTTAAAGTTGATTTCTTTTAGAAACTGTTTTTTCCTTGTAGGCTGTAAGCAAACCAGAGGTCTTAAACTTTTCACTTAAAAATGGTTTATTTATCTGAAAGAATTACAGGGAACGAAGACAAAACAAGGAATCTTCTAGGTCTGCATCAGGCTGAAGCCAGGGACCAGGAACCCCATCTTGGTCTCCCACATGAGTGACAGGGTCGCATGTTCTTGGTACACCCTCTGTTGCTTTTTCGGGATCATCAGTGTGGATGGAGCAGAAACAGAGCAACCAGAGGGAGTGGCACGAGCAGCTTTACCTGTGTGTCACACTTCAGGTCCACTAATCTTTTTCTTTTTCAGCATGAATAAAAATAGATGTTACATAAATGAAAGATACATATATGTGTGTATTACAGTCAAATATATTAGTGGGGTATTGTTTTGAAGGAATAAACATTTTAATGAACTAGTAAGTAAATAAGTTCAGCTGCAACAATAAATAGAGAAAAGTAAATCAATACAACCATTTACAACGCCCACCTGGGTCCAGCACAGTAGCCTAGTGGCTCAGGTCTGTGCCTTTCATCCGCTGAGATTCACAGGTGCTTTGACATTGTCCCTGTGGCCTGGCTTCCCATCCAGCTTCCTGCTGTGGCCTGGGAAAGCCGTTGCGGAAGGTCCAAAGCCTTTGAGCCTTGGAACCCTGCACAGTGTGGGAGATCCGGAAGAAATTCCTGTCTCCTAGCTTCAGATCAGCTTTGGCAGTTGCAGCACTTAAGGGGTGAACCAGTGAGCAAAAGATCTTCCTCTCTGTCTCTCTTTCTCTTTGTATATCCGACTTTCCAATAAAAATAAATAGATCTTAAAAAAAAGTCAGTGTATTAAGATCCAAAAGCCATTATTTAAAGTGTGAGGAGTAACAGCGAAGGGAAACAAAATGATTTTTTTTACCTGCTTTTTAAGAGATATAATTTACTTTACTTGAGAAAGTTACAGAAAGAGAGAGGGACAGATAGAGTAATCTTCCATTCCCTGATTGACTTCTCAAACAGCCACAATGGCTGTAGTTCAACAGATCCAAGGCTGGGAGTAAGGAGTGTCTTGCTGAGCTCCTTTGGTGGATGCAGCGATCCAAGGCTTTGGGCCATCCTTGGCTGTTTTCCTAGATCATCAGCTGGGAGCTGGAGCCACTTGAAGCAGGACCCACAACTTTATCAGTTGCCTACCCCATGAGAATTGAAGTATTTTAAAGAAAGCTAATGAAATACCTTTTATGAGAAGTGTTAGATTTTAAAATTTTCAGCTAGCAAAAAAAAAAAAAAAAAAACTAGCAACAAGTAGAGGAAGGTTGGAGGAAGTTTGTAAAGGATAACTTGATAACAGAAAACGCTCCAAAGTAGTTTCTGTAACGTTTCAATCAACAAATGGAGTCCTGAACAATGAGAGCAGTGGTGATAATACAAGGGTTTGAGCTGAAGCAAAAATTATTTAATGTTGGAATATAATCCTTTTGGCTGATAGAATACAGAGTGGAGGGCCCAGCACAGTAGCCTAGCGGCAAAAGTCCTCATCTTGATCCCTTCACAATTCTTGCTGGAGTGTGATTTCCAACACCAATGCATTGTGAGACACTGAGAGCTATAAGATATAGTTAGTAATTAAAGCCCTTGTTGCAGGATTATCTTGGTTCTCTGAGAAGTTCGTGAGTTTTCACTTACATGACTGCATGAGTCACTTCAACAGAGGATTCATAGTAAGTGAGGGATCTGCTCGGCTTCTGTCTCAGGTGCACACGCCAGTGTACTTTCTGCTTTTTTTCTAAACATGTATTTGTTTTTATTGAAAAGTCAGATATACAGAGAGAAGGAGAGAAAGAGAGGAAGATCTTCCATCTGTTGATTCACTCCCCAAGTGACCACAGTGGCCGGAGCTGCACCTATCCAAAGCCAGGAACCCGGAGCCTCCTCCAAGTCTTCCACATGGGTGTGGGATCCCAAGTCTTTGAACCGTCCTCAACTGCATTACCAGTCCACAAGGTATCAGGTAGTGGTTTGAGTAATTGGCTCCCTGCAACTGAAATAGTAAATTCAGATTGAGTTCCAGGCTTCTGGATTAACCCTGGGACAGACCAGATTAATGTGAGGTAGTTAGGAATTTAACTAAACGGAAAATTCTGTCTTTCTCTCCCTACCCTTCAGTCTTTCTCCTATTAACAAAACTTCAAAATAAAATTTAAAAAATTAAGTAAATCAATGATAACATGTACCAACAACAAACCACAAGCCCATCTACTTGGTTCCGTCAGAATTCTATTGTCTCCCAGCAACACCTTATCTTCAGTATCTCCATTTTGTTATCAAATATATAACAATCACTTTTGGATAACTTTTTAAAAGAATTATTTATTTTTATTAAAAAAACAAATCATATTTATGGAGAGAAGAACAGACAGGGAAAGAAAGATCTTCTATTTTGTTTCACTCCCCAAATGATCACAGTCACAATGGAAGGAACTGAGCTGATCCAAAGCCAGAAGCCCAGTTTCTTCCAGGTCTTCCAAGTGGGTGCAGGGTTCAAAGGCTTTGAGCCATCCTCTCCTGCTTTCCAAGTCCATAAGCAGGGAGCTGGATGGGAAGTGGAGCAACCAGGACACGAACCAGTGCCCATATGGGATCCTGGCACATGCAGGTGAGATTTAGCCATTGAGCCACCGCAGTGGGCCCTTGGCTAATTTTTTTATTAGTCTTACCTGAGCATACAAATACCAGTCCACATCCAAGAAATCCCAAGACACCAATAATTTGGAATTCTGTGGTTTCTTTTCTCAAGGATGAAGACCTAGAAATTGTGCACTCAACTGAGTGCACACTCTGAATCCAATCCAATCTAGATTGTAGATCTACAATCTACAATCCAATGCTTAAAACTACAGATGAATATATTATTGCTTTCCAGTTTCATGGATGTTTATCATAAGAGGTTTAGTTCAATGCCAATTGGTAGTCATTGGTTGTAACAGAGAAATCGTTGGTAGTTCATACTTTTGACTGAAGGGGCAGGAGCACTGGTAAACACCAAAGGTTTAGGCACATCACTTGAATCTTCATTTCCTTATCATGAAATGAACCCAGTATCTTTCATAATCTAAATGAGCTACCTTTCCTACAATGCATCAGCCTATTTATATTTTCATACTAAACATCACCTATTCATCACTTGCATGCGGAACCAACATTTAACCAATGATGAATAAACTAGGAATTGAACTGTGTACTACTCAGCTGAGGATAAAGAACAATGTACATGAGTCATAACCATATCTATATGGTGAACAGTGTGTCATAAAATTCTCTAATGCATGGATTGATTTTTCTAATAGTAATAATGTTTCACAAAAGTGTATTGCTATTAAGAAAACTTAAAACATTCCCACATATTACAACATTATAATTTAACAAAAGAACTGCAAAATCATACATTCTAGTGACACATCTGACAGGAACTGCATTTTTAAAAGAAGTTCTATAAACAAAAATTACTTCTCTTGTTCTTCTGTCAGAAATTAATAGATTTGAAGGGAAATTATTCGTTTTCTCTGACAGCCTAAGTACATACTTCTTCAGTTAAAAAAAATAGGCTTAACTGATACTTTCTTCAAACATAATTTATTTTGAGTGCAATTATTTTATTAGAATTATTCAGGATCATTAAATTCTGCTTCAAATTTGCAAGATCAACAGGGACAACATTCCAGGTACATGAAAATTGGAATGTTAGATTATCTGGTTTTGAATTTGTATATATTAAATCTCACATTGAAACAAATGTTTCCCTCTCGATGGACTGATGCATGGTCTATCTTGATTTTTTGAGCTTCAGCGGGTGTGCTGTTCTAAGCAACATGGAAGTTATAAAAGGTATAATAATTACTACCTGCCTTCTAGCATTTGCAGTTCCAGTGACAAAGTTTCCGTTTACCTGACAATTTACACATGAGACAAAACGTGTCTTAGGGGAACAGCATGTTTAATACCAACTATATACTACAAGCATCAACATGTGCTGTATATTCTGCATTTCCATATGAGGATGAAGTTTGCACTACATTTTCTCCAAATAAACCTTCACTCATTGTTAGCACTTAGTACCACCATTAGTCTGCTCTTCAATATTTGTGTTCGTATGCCTTCTTTGCATCAAGGCTATTGTACTTTAGAACATAAATGAATGCAAACAAAAGCAAGAATTGCTTGAATAGAAATAATGTGATACCTCAACATTCAATCTAACACTGTACAAAATAATGAATGGGCTACTCTAAGATTTCTCTTTTTAAAAGAGATTTATTTATTTTGGGAAAGGCAAATTTACGAAGAGAAGGAGACATGGAAAGGTGTTCCATCTGATGGTTCACTCCCAAATGGGCCACATTGGTAGGAGCCACCTTAAGTCAAGAACCAGTAGCACCTTCCAGGTCTCCCACGCAAGTGAAGGGTCTGGAGGCTTTGGTCTGTCCTCCTTTGCTTCCCCAGGCAACAAAGATCTGGATGGGGACTGGACCAGCTGAGACAGGAATGAGCACCTAAACGGGATCCTGATAATGAAAGACAGAGTATTAGCAAGCTGAGCCATTTTGTCATGCCTATTGGCCTAAAATTTCATCACTCAACTCAGAATGACACTCAATTAAAACTATGAGTTTTTAACTTTCAAGCTATTCTGCTTAATATTTTCAAATGGCAGTTGATGATACCGTAACTGAGATTGTAAAAAGTGAAAATGTGCAAAAGGGAAGGACTGTGGTATCTTTTTGGAATTTGCAAGATAAAAAGAGGAAAATGGTGTTAATAGGTAAGAACACAGCATGAAAGGAGGAATCCCTTTGTAAGGTGTCAGAATCTTGGACATTTATATCCATATATAATCAGTAAAAGAAAGGGTTGATGACACAGCAAAAGAAGGGGGAAACCCATAAACTAGCTTTTGTGGCATAACCCCTAGTTTCTAGCAATCAGAAACTTATTTCTCCTTTGTCCTTTTGGTCACCAAATGTTAGTTATTTGATGTCTTACATCATTTAATCTCAGTACTTATGATGAATCAGTTTTATTCAAGAAATGTGAAAATACTTTATACATTTTTTTCGTTTCTATACACCCTTTACTTCAAAAAAGTTTGAGAGGGCAAGTATTGTGGCAGCATATTCCTCAACCGCATTGGTGTAAAATAGGACTCAGAACAATTTCTTTGTGATGTATGTTCTGGTTCCTGTCTCCTTATGCAACTTCATTTCTCACAATGTTGCATCTTATTCTGCTACCATTAGTTACACAAGTTTCCCATCTGTTTTAGGGACACTCTAAGATTTATTCTAATTGCTTAGCCATTGTTCCTCTCCTTGTCTCCCACATTTTTTTCTTGAAAAATTTTTTTTGAAATTTTAACTCTTATTCATCATTTCATAGCTCCTAAAGGATATGCTCTGACCATCAAGTCTGGAACTCTCCATAAATATATCCTGTAATTCCTTTATGAATTGTGGTGGTTTCTTCTTCCACAAATCCATATTTATCATCTAAAGATTTACAGCACAGTTTGGGTTGGCTTAGTTTCTTTTAAGTTTATCCTGAACTTAGTTCATTGCCTGTATATAGGGAGCTATTGTGGAATTTTTTTGTAAACATGTTTTAATATTTTTTTTAAAGTGGAAAAATCTCTTAATAAAAATATGTGTCTAGTTTCTTAAAATAGGATGTTAAATTGTGCGATTTTTCAGAAGCTATGTGTATTTTTATTTGAAAGGCAGATATACAAAGAGGACAGACAGAGAAGGAAAGATCTTTCATCTGCTGGTTCACTCCACAATTAGCTGTAAGGGTCAGAGCTCAACTGTTCCAAAACCAGCAGCCAGGAGCTTCTTTGCAGTTCTCCCACTGGGTGCAGGAGCACAAGAAATTGAGTCGTCTTTCCTAAGCAGGGTGCTGGAACAGAATCAGTGCAGCCAGGACACAAATCAGTGCTCCTATAGGATACCAGTGCTTCAAGGTAGATTAGACAGCTGCATCACTGATTGATAGTTTCCAATATCTCATATTGTCTGACAGTATTTGAGCTAAAAAATTTACTGATATTGTGTCTGATGCAATGGTTCAATGCCTAAATTCTCACCTTGCATGCATCAGGATCCCATATAGACACCATTTTATGTCTTAGCTGCTCTACTTCCCTTTTACCTCCCTGTTTATGGCCCAAATCCTTGGGACCTTGCACCTGCCTAGAAGATCTGAAAGAAGCTCTGGGCTCCTGGCTTCGAATCGATTCAGTTCCAGCCATTTTGGCCATTTGGCAATGAATTAGAGAATGGAAAATCTTTCTCTCTGTCTCTCCTTCTCTCCATAAAACTGATCTGTCTTTCCAGCATAAATAAATAAATCTTAAAAAAGAACATGACCACCACCACCAACAAAAAAGTCTCATCTTGTTTTTAGCATACTCTTGCTTTCCTTTATTGAGTGTTTATTTCAAACTTATAAAAATGATTAGGGCTTGTTATGAGCTAGTCACTTCCCAAACTTCATTTTAATTAATGATACCAAAACAATGACACATATAACCCAAATGTTTGATTTTTAGTATTTTTGTTACTTTTCCTTAAAAATACTAGCTTAATTCTTTAAAATTGAACAAGATCAAGACTTCCCTAGTCTCCCAATTAGAATTTTATGCTTTATTTTAATTTTTTATTACAAAATCAGATATATAGAGAGGAGGAGAGAAAGATCTTCCGCCTGATGATTCATTCCCCAAGTGACCATAATGGCCGGTGCTGTGTCGATCCAAAGCCAGGAACCAGGAACCTCTTCCATGTCCCCCACACGCGGGTGCAGGGTCCCAAGGCTTTGGGCCGTCCTTGACTGCTTTTCCAGGCCACAAGCAGGGAGCTGGGTGGGAAGTGGGGCTGCCAGGAATAGAACCGGCGCCCATATGGGATCCCGGCTCATTCAAGGCGAGGACTTTAGCCGCTAGGCCATGCCGCCAGGCCCATGAGTTTTATGCTTTATTTTAAAGAAAAGTATTTTGTAGTTGAACACAGTAAAGGTTTATAATGACTATATCTGCAGATCTTTAACTGTACTTATAATAAAGGATACTGTAAGCAGAGAGATCATGCTCTCTGAAAACCCCCACAGTAATATCTTCAAGCGAAAGAGAAACAAGAGTCCCTGATTGGCACTTTGTTATTTAGGTGGTTCCCCACTGATGAGGCAGAAAGTACATTAAGGATGATTTTAGCACAATCTGAAATCTTACTGATTCCAAACTTAAAGCATTGAAGGCCATAATGCCGTTAGTAAAAATTTTCCCGGGAATCGTAAAAGCTTTTTTCCAAGGCAGCCAGAACACATTCTTCTTCCCACTTAGTACGTGCAAAAGGCCCTCTTCATCATTATGTCTCCTGTCTTCCCGGCTCAAGACAATCTAGGGAATCATCTTCATTTATATGCAGTACATTCTTCCTGCCGTTGATGCCACAATATAAATGCGTTTTATTAAAAATTAAAAATATTGGTTTTACTTTCCATCAGGATGAAAAGTGAAGTCTCATTCTCATTTTCAGTCCTGCTCTCTCGTCCCCATCCTTCTTGCATTGTACTGCGGGACACTGCTATTAACAGATAGGCCGGATTCCCAGGGCCTTTAAATTATGTCAGCCTTTCTTGAACTCTCAGTCATGAGACAATAACAGGAGGCAAAGGACTTTTCACAGGATAGGTGAGGAGATGCTGTGCTCCACTGGGAATAAACCTTTTTTCTTGATCTAGTGTCAGAACGATGCTGAGAAAAATATATGTGGTGTCTTATCATCTTGCTGCACATGGCCCTTACAAGTCGAAAAGGCTATTATACATAGAGGAAAGTTAAAGGCCTAGAGAATTACTCCGCAGTCTCCAACACTCCTGAAAAAAATAAATAAATAAAAAAAATAACGATGGCAATCCGGTGGCTGATTCTCTGCTGCTTCACACACGTGTCTCCCTTTGTAAGGCTAACCTTCAGGCTCCTGTTAGTATTTTTGGAAAGCAGAGGAGCCTGTATTCTCCCAGTTGCCAAAATTGGCTCGGCAGAGCAGCATGCTTTGCAATTTGAAGGTTAAATTCCTTTCAAAGAGACTTGTTGGAGTTGCTCTTCTCGCTCCTATTAACTAGTGGAACCGTCTGACCTTTATAAGTGCAAGTCAATATTCACACTGTCAGAGGAGCATCAGTGGGAGTAATCTTCACAGTCCCAGAGAGAAACAGTTTGCCACAGGCAGATCATGCTAGAGAAGGGGAGTTAGTGAATAGTGACATAAAATACTTTTAACTGAATTCAAACAATGTCTTTGACACAGCTTGGAATTTCATTCAATTTTGGTGAGAACAGTGCCTACTGGAATCTCTAGACTGCAAAGGTGTCATTCTGAAATAATAAACCGAATGTGAAATGAAGCCTGTTCAGTTGGCTCTGCCTTTTTAATTCACCCAGTGGCTTTTCTCAAAAGAAAAAAAAAAGGAAAAAAATATGTTTCTTGAGATCATTCAGAAATGAATGATTTTTTTAATGTGCATCAGTGATCCTCTTCTCTCTCCATGACAGCTTCAGTACCAAGATGCGATTTTAATAGCATTGGGAGAAGGAATTCTAATGTGTTGAGTTTTCATGGTCAAGTTGTCCAAAGATTTTAACTTCAAAATAATTTTTCCAATATGATATCCAAGAACTAAAACTAAGAAAGATGCATTATCATGAAGAATTAAATTTGGTTGACATGTTCCTGATTTATATGATTGCAATTTCAGTTGTGATTAACTATATTGTAATAGAGGTTACTTCAATAAACATTTATCAGTAGACATAGTTTTTTAAACTCAGTATGTAGAATGTATTTTTAGAACAAAAGTAATCCTGAATATTGCATAAATATGCTCTTGGTAGTTAGAAATGTGGTAAGTCTGAAGATATTTTGATGGTATAGAATGGAATATAAGTGATGGAATATATTGATTTTTGTGAGAATTATTTTCATTGCTACGAGAAAATGAATTATGGTTGGGAATCTAAAAAAGCAGAAAGTAAATCATTGAATTTTAATTTTGAATTGAAGACAGAATAAATCCTATGTACACACATACATGCACATTTAGAAACGCATTGTGCTTATAAATACACATGTGAAATAATCCAGTTCTGTTTACACATGAATGCAATTGTATAAACATTTAAGAAATCACACAAACACATGGGGATTGACAGAAGAACAAAAGCTTAAATGGATTTTAATTGATAATATTCTAGGACAGAATTCTAGAAATAATATTTAATTTATACAAATAATTTAAATTTTCGTTGATGGCATTGGATAAAGAATTTATCATATACAAACATATGTATAATGAAATAATATTAACTTTAACCAAGACAGAAATGTGTAATTTGGGAAAGTGTGTGCACTTGAAAGACTTATGTTAAGTGAAATAAGCTGACACAGAAAAAGAAAATATGCATGAAATCATGTACATGTGGAACCTGAAGTAGTCAAACATAGAGAAACAAACAGAAAGCAGAACAGTGGTTGCCAGGTGTAGGGACAGAATTGGAATTTGTCAGGGGTCACACTATCTTGAGAGCTCAGGTTTCACTTCCTTGTGTTTGGTGTTCCCTAACCATTCCCAGAGTTTCATTCAGCGATTTTCAAAATTCCCCATATTCACCAAGACCCTTAACCTTATGAGGAAATCCATGCACTCCGAGCTAATCGGGCTACATCCTCATTTGCACTGTTTTAGGCTCATATAAATCTCCTCTCCTGCCATTGTCTCCTTTCCCTCTCCTCCCTCTCCTGGGGATGGTCATTGTCAGTTAACTCAGTTGTCTGACAATAAAATCTCTTGTGTAACTCTTCCTGTGCTCAGTGGTGAGTTCAACCCTTCTGTCATTGTCAAGAAACTCAACAACAGGAGTTGTGCATTATTCTGTGTGTTGAGGTTTGCTTTATAGCCTTCGTTAGAAAAAGGCAACCGGAAATAAGATCACAAGGAGCCCCAACAATGCAGGTTCCTGTCTGACTGTCCCACTTCCGACCCAGCCCCCTCTTTAGGGGCTGGAAAAGCGGTGAAGGATGCCCCAGTGTTTTAGGATTAGCACTCACGTGGGAGATCCCTAAGAAGCCCCTGGTTCTTGTGTTTGGATCAGCTCCTGGCCCCAGGTCTGGTTGTTGTAGCCATTTGGGGAGTGAAGCATCGGATAGAAGACCTTTTCTCTCTGTCCTTCTCTCTATCAATGTGCCTTTCAAATATGTATGTTTCTATAAACACACACACACACACATACTCTTCAAAAAAATGGTTTAGCACATGTTCCTATTATATGAATCAGTGCTGACCCTGGAAGGTAATGGTGATAGCTCAAGTGATTGGATCAATGCAAACCACTGCAGCCATTTTAGAGGTAATATCCCTCTCTTTCCTTTGCGCTTTTGTCCTTCCCTTCTCATGTACTTTTTAAAAAATGAGCAAATATTTTGAAGCATAATTTAACAAAAGTGAAATAAATGTGTACAATAATAAAACCATGTATTAAATATGCAAATACAGATGAAGGTCAGTATTTGATAAATTGGTACATATAGATTTAATCAATAAAAATTACATGATTCTATGTTAGCAAGGTTTTGAAGTGATGACATACTTACACTTGACAAGCAAATATTGAATGTGTAAAATAAGAAAATCTTTGTAAAGTAATTCAGTATTATCGGGTTAAAGCCAAAGATGCACATTCATTTCCCATGAATCAGCAATGATGCTTTGCTCTGCTTCCTTATGGTCTTTACTTTCCACTTGTGTTATTTTTGTTCTGGTCAAAGAATCATTAACAAACAATTGGAGCTGGCACTATGGCATAGTGGGTTAGCTTCCACCCTGTGGTGCCAGCAGTCCATATGAACACTGGGTCAAGTCAGAGGTGCTGTACTTTTGATACAGGTCCCTGTTCATTTATCTAGAAAAGTAGCAGAGGATGACGCAGGTGCTTGGGAGCCTGTACCCATGTGGGAGCGCCAGAGGAAGTTCTTGGCTTTAGACTTCAGACTGGCCCAGCTCCAGCCCCTGTGGCCATTTGGGCAGTGAGCTAGCACATGGAAGATCTTGATATCTCTGTCTCTATTTTTTTAATTACTGATTGATGATTTTTTTTTCTAATAACACAGGTTAATTTGTCTTTAAATTTTTCTTATTAAAATGTTTTGGGTTTTTGACAACTGTATGTATCCAACAGCTCTTCTGGCACTGCAGGAGCCTTGTTATTTAACCAACTCTTTAAGTGATTCAACTGGTTGATTTTCTTTTCTATACGTGTAATCACCCGTATCAGACTGTTTGGTAAAACAGATCAATTTTAACAGTTTCCCCACATTTTCTGTTACATCCAATTCCATAACATTAGCTACAAGAAAGCAAAGACAGATTGTAACATTTGTGTTTATGGATTAATATTGTATATGAAGGAAGATGTTACACATAGTCCAGCTGAGGACTCTGCTGATTTTTGCATTATCAAGAAGCACATCTTTTTTTTTTTTAAGATTTATTTATGTTTGCTACAAAGTCAGATATACAGAGAGGAGGAGAGATAGAGAGGAAGATCTTCTGTCCGGTGATTCACTCCCCAAACGACCGTAATGGCCGGTGCTGCGCCGATCTGATGCTGGGAACCAGGAACCTCCTCCGGGTTTCTCACGCCGGTGCCGGGTCCCAAGGCTTTGGGCCGTCCTTGACTGCTTTCCCAGGCCACAAGCAGGGAGCTGGATGGGAAGTGGGGCTGCTGGGATTAGAACCGGCACCCATATAGATCCTTCAAGGCGAGGACTTTAGCTGCTAGGCCACGCCACTGGGCCCAAGAAGCACATCTTGAAATACTGGTAATTAACTCGACTTACATGTATACTTCCTGACAGTCACCAGTTCGAAGGATTTTCCTATGTAGTATTTGGCCATTGAATAGTAGAAGTAATGATTTTACTTTAAGAAGAAAAGTCACAAAATCTTTGCATTTTAGCATATTAACTATTCATGGTAAATGTGTTGAGCTAATCCATGTGTACCGATATTAACTTCTCTGGAGTACTGAAAGAATGACATTATCTAACAGTAGACAATTTCTTGCTAAATACAACTTGTTATTTCTAAGTATCATTTTTCTGTCATTCCAGGAATGATGATGAATGTAAAACTTTCCACCTGCTTAATAATAAAAATCGACAAAACATGAAGAAACCTGGCATTAAGTGCATTACTGGCTACGGGATGCTTTCCAATTTAGAAATATTTAAGTGAAAAGTTTGACTTGTTTACTAATCAATAACTATTCAGGAATTAATCGTTTATCATCTATGTAAGGATGAATATATGCTTATTTCTTTACTTCTAAGTGAGTTTTCAGGTGAGCAAAATCCTTAACCAAGTGAATATTAAAGTAAGGAAAGTATTTCCTTGCAGTCTTGTTATCCATGATTTCTCCTTTCACATTTAAGTGATTCCCGTTAACAATGAGGAGCACATTGACATGTGGATAGATAAGCAATAATCCAGTTTTGAAAGACAAGTTCATAGTCTTTATACCACTGTATAGACACATTACCATGAAGTATTCTAATTATTCAGATACTATTCACAGTATCTAACATTGTTTTCTTTCTTCGAAGGATTTGCAGGGTTGTATCACTGAGGATACCAGATGGAGGACTGCTCCCAGGCTTATCAATGGAAGCTCGCCAAAGTTTAAGCTAATCTTTGAGGAGGGGTAGGGACATCTCAGCAATACCCCAGGGAAGATTTGAAAAACATATTTACACCTCCTGTTCTGCCAACAGGGACAGCAAAACAAATCACTGCTCTGTTCAGATAGCATGATGAAAGCATATTTAACTGAAGGGAAACTCAAAAGAACTGCTCAGATTACCCCCCAAACAAGGCATTGCTAACAATTCTCCATTTTCTCTGCTCATTAATTTTTCAGAGATAACAGAATATTTTCCAATTTATCCCCCCTTTGCATTCCATTCTAAATAATAATATGATCTCAGAAAGTGATCTTTGGTAACGGCTTTAGTCTTTCCAAAAAAGTGCAAATGTTCAATTTACAATTTCATAGCACATGCGTCATTGGCAAGTTGTAGCTATCAAAGGAGTGAAGACAAGAAGCTGGCTTGAATAAGGCATTTGGCTTACTCCAAGGTAACAGAGGCAGTGCTGAGTTCATGGAGATGTTATTGAGAAGAGTCATAATTACCAATCCCAATCCTCTGTCCTTGCTTTGTTCATTCAATTCCATGGTGGGCTTGCTTGCAGAGAGTAGAGGATTACTATGATTTCAGGAGAAGAATTCATGCATTTTTCTTATTGGTTCATTCCTTCTGTGTACTCAAGATGTATATTTATTGTTCATATTAGCTTTCATGCTGCAAATTTGCCAGTGTGGGTTCTGAATTCCTCATGAAGCCAAAGCGCATGATGTGTTTGTGAACACACTGAGAAACTGTGAGGTTTTTCCAGAATGACAGTAATTTCAAACCTAGATATGTAGATTTCAAAATCGTTGGCCCAACAACATATTATTTTTTCTTAGATGGTGACAAAAAGCAATACAAATTCATGTCTCTACTAAAATCATTAGTTCTCCAAAATAGAAGAGGCATGAGTGAACTCATAAGTTTTTAAGACTATGCATCTTTATTTTAAAGATAAGGTTCTTTAACTTCTCTAGGTCGCTTGACTGACATTGAAATAATCAATGTATTACACATTTTCTCACATATGGTGAGGTGTTTTCCCTTCCATAAGTTTGATTGACTCATATTTATCACTTCTCATATGTCTGGCTGGTTGTTCTCTCATTTTTAAAACTCATTCAACTACAAGGACCAGAGGGGCAGCATAGCAGGTAAAGCTGTGTTTGCAAAACTGGCATCCCACACAGGCACAAATCTGTGACCTGTCTTTTCCACTTCCATTCCAGTAACCAGCTAAAGGCAGTGGAATATGACGTGAGTGCTTGATGCTTGCAACTAAGTTAAAAAAAAAAAAAAAAGATTAAGTTCAAGATACTGGCTTGCGATTGACTTGCTCCTGCTGCTGTGGCCATCTCAGAGGTGAAACAGCAGGAGAGGCTCTATCTCATTGTCTCTAGTCTCTTCTTTCCTCTTTTAAACTCTCATTTTCAAAGGAATAAATTCATCTATAAATATCTATCTGTCATTTAAGCTATGGCAGCTTATGTTAATCCTCCACCTTCTTTTGGTGTGGACAACCAACATAGCAAGCTGGTTTGTGCACCAGCTGTTCCACCGCTGATCAAACACCTTTTTGCTGGCCTGGGAAAGCACTGAAGGATGGCTCAAGATCTTGGGCCCAGACACTAATGTGGGAGATACGAAAGAAACTCCTGGTTCCTGCCTCAGACCTAGTGGTTGCTGTCATTTGGGGAGTGAACTAGCAGACAGACAATTTCTCTTTCTGTTTTGCCCTCTTTATCTTTGTTTTTTTTTTTCCATTTTGAGAGAGATAAAAAACAACTAGACAAGGATTATCCTTGAATTTCCTACACACATGCTATAAAGCACTTTCTGTAGCATCAGTTCTACAAACTACTTTTTATCAGGGCCCTCTCACACGTATTTCCTGCTAGCAAGCCCTGACCACCAAGGGGAAGACACAATAATGTTCTTCGGTTGCAAGAACAACCATGACAGTTTCCACCAGGACAGTTTGGTGGGACATGTCCGTTTATGGTAAAGCAAGCACAAACTTACGTAGACTAAGAAAGGGGAAGGCAGAAGGACATTTCCCGACAATCCTCCCATCCAACATTGACACTGTAGTTGGCTAGAAGGCATAGTCCATTAGACACTCCTGTCATGTCACAGGTCGCTGCATGCATGGCTGGAAGCTCTGACTCAGGTGACAGGCAGCTAAGCATGAGTAGAGTCCAGGTAGCACACAGAGGTGCAGGGGTGATCTCTCACAGAGCTCCTCAAGCAAAACTTTCTTATAGTAGAATGAAACTCAGAATTTACTAAGGGTTTAGAACACATTGCCTGAAATGAGAACCAGGGAGATATTAGAAAAGAAAATTAAACACAAAGAATCAGATGTATAAAATACAGAAAATGAAAGATTTAATGGGTACTTTGACTATTTTAGATCTTTTAATAACCCATTGAAGAGAGAAATTCAAGCATTTTTTAACTCCTTTACTCTTTTTTTTTTTTTTTGCTTTTTTAAAAGATTTATTTTATTTTTATTGCAAGGTCAGACAAATAGAGAGGAGGATATTCCGTCTGGTGATTCACTCCCTAAGCGGCCACAGTGGCCAGAGCTGAGTGGATCCAAAGCCAGGAGCTTCTTCCAGATTTCCCACGCGGGGGCAGAGTCCCAAGGCGTTGGGCCGTCCTCGACTGTTTTCCCAAGCCATAAGCAGTTAACTCCTTTACTCTTACATACAATTATTGGTAAGTTTACTTATTTCACTAAATTCCAAAATTTATTCTTTTCACAATTTGGTTTTGTTAACTTTCAGTATTGTTATTAAAAAATTCTAATAGTAGTAAACATAAGGTAAATAATATTTAAAGATGATTTTAGATCAGATATCAAAACCTGTTTTCTCAAAGGGCAAAGTATTAAATATTTTTATTGTTGCAGGTCATACAGTATTCGAGGCAGCTACTCAACTCTGCTATTGTAGTCTTTTGCAGCCAAAAATAGCCCATAACTGAGTAAGCACCCATATACACTAATTCGCATGTCAGTTCATGGTTTACATTATATGATAGAAGAATTTGACGGCTAACAAAATGTTTTCACAAAGATGGTGTTAGGGTATGTACTATTTCCCAAGTATTTTCCAAGAATAAAATGTAGAGCAGTAGTATTTCTACAGATTTTTTTAAGGGTTTATTTTATTTTATTTATTGGAAAATGAGATACACAGAGAGCACGAGAGACAGAGAGGAAGATCTGTCCATTGATTCACCCCCCAAACAGCCACATTGGCCAGAGCTGCGCCAATCTGAAGCTATGGGCCCAGAGCCTCTTCCAGGTCTCCACTCGTGTGCAGGGTCCCAAAGTCTTGGGCTGTCCTCCACTGCTTTCCCAGTCCACAAGCAGGGAGCTGGATGGGAAGTGGAGCGGCCGGGATTAGAACTGGCGCCCATATGGGATTATGGCACGTGCAAGACGAGGACCTTAGCTACTAGACTAATGTTTTTGGTCCAGTCATAAAGATTTTAAGTATCAGTTTAGGAGTGTGGAAAACGGGCAAGTCACAACAGAGTAATACATTGATTTGATTGAATTCCATAGATAAGACTATGTCAGAACGAACTCTAAGCTAGAATAGAAAATGTGGCAACCCCACACATTGAAAGAATGTTGTCATAAAAGACAAGTGGATACCCCATAAACTTTCTTTTTGAATGGGGTAAGGGTAGGTGGAATGAACTAGCTCTGTCTAAAGAACATGCCACAATTTCAATTACTCACACAACTGTATGCTGAAGGAAGAAAAAAATGCATGTTTAGCTTGAATTCTTCTTCCTTTAGGGCTTAATAACTATTATTAGTAAATAAGGCAGCCAAATGAATCATTTTTTTCTGATCATTGAGATATTTAGCCATGGTGAAGTGAAAATTTCATAAGGCCCTAACAAATGGAGGGGGTGAGAGAGAGAAACAGAACTTTCATTCACTGATCATCACTCCACAAATGGCAGCAGTGGGTCTCCTGCATAAGTGTAGGAGTCCAAGGCCTTGAGCCATTCTCCATTGCACTCACAAGCTAGGCAGGGAACTGGATTGGAAGTGGAGCTGGGATATGAATTGGCACCTGTATGAGATGCCGGGGCAATGGCTGGAGGATTAGCCTTCAACACCACCATGCCAACCCCTGCCAGGTGGGAAAAATAAACGAAAAAGAATGGTGTTACACACTTACACAACTAAGAAACTTTACCTAGTTTGTAAGTGAGGCAAGAAAGTTTTGAAAGTGAAGTGATACTTAAGCCTAAACTTGAGAGAAATGAATGCCTAGGAGAAAGAACGTTAGACAGATTGTATGTACAGAACAAATTTACATTTAACAGTGCAAGAATTTTCCAAAGAAAAATCAAATCAAGATTTCCAAAATAACCTAGGCTTGGACTTGAACCATTCTTTGCTTCAAACAAAAAAATAAAATATGTAACCGAGTTTTGTCCTAAAAATTAATTTATAGTCAAGGCAATCTAGATGAGGAGTGTCCCTTCTGTTCTTTCTCTGTCTCTCTCGTTTCTCTCCCTAACCCCACAGGCATACATATGCAAACAGAACACATTTGTCACAATGCAGCAATGAAAGTGCAACTCATTTCTCAGATAGTTTGAAGCTTTATGGACATAAAATAATTTATTCTTATACAAATGATTTCAATTTTTCTCAATACTCTATTTTACAACCTTTGTTCTATGAGAACTGATCATCCACATTATCCTGTTTCTGAATTTTAATAAGGGATAATTTAAGGCACAAGTATTCTCCTTTGTCTCCATAGTTCTTTAATAAGGGTAATTAAACTAAATGGGGCATAATAAAGAAAGAATATTGGTTTCCAACCAAGAGGTTCTAAAATAGAAAAAGGATCTAAGTACTTTGGACAAATAGGAAAAAAGCCAAACCAAGTTATTAACTGATTTTCAAGAATGCATTCTGCTAATTTTTTAGGGGTAAATGGGGGAAATTGCTTTGAAGTATATATCAAAATGATATATGAGGAGATGTATTAATAAAACATTTTGAAATATTGGACAGTGATTAAAATAGTTTTTTTTCTGGAATAGAGGTAATGAGTTTTTAACATTTTTGTAATAATTGTTTATAAAGGAAATTTTTCCTTCATGAAAAGCCATTGCCGGCTCAGGCATCTATCTTATCCTCTGGAATTATTTTAAAATAATGATATTTTCCTTTCTATATATTTGCCATCATATTACAAATCCTTATCATTGCTGCAGGAGTACTATCATCTTTCGTATGTTGAAGAAAAAAGCATCAATTTTCCTGCAGCCAGAGTTCTCACTAAATGAAATGAAATAAGGTGGATTCAATCTTTTGATTGATCTAATTCTGAGACCATTGAGATCATTTGGCCACATATTATCAGTGTTAATTTTTCCTTGGAAACAAGGAAGGAAAAATCATGGCGTGTCAAGGGGGCCCCTCCTGGATTCTAAAGAACAAACCTCAGGGAGGAAGAAACGCTCATGGGCATTGACAATAACATGTACTTTGGAACACTGCTGGGTCAGAGATGTTACAATGTGTCAGAAATAAACAGCTCTGTTCCTTCTGCTCCTTTTATTGCTTCTGGCTGCTTATGATTAGAGATGTGTGTGATTTCAGAACCAGGAAGATTGCATTGCTTAGCACACTGAAGTCCACGCCAAATGGAAGCCTAATCAGCAAGTTTCTTCTTTCTAAATGTAAATGGTATGATGCTATGTCCTGTAAATGATGTTGTTTGTCACCAGCCGTCATAAGATGCTGCAGAAACATGCATTTCCATTTGTTTCCTTACTTGGCTTGTGATTTATAAAATCAGATTTAAAGAGTGGATAAAATTGAATCTAAATTTCAAGAACAGACAACCTAATGATATTTGTTACAACTGAAATGAACCTAGAAATGATTTTTTTAACTTTGACTTTTCAGATTTGGAAGAACAGTGTATCTTTATTTTACCTATGCAACAATTAGTTTATGCGTAATAAGCTTCATGGTAATCACGGCCATTGATATTGAAAGACCTGAGCTCAGTCAAAATGTTCACTTCCACACTGAAATATGTGCATGGGGTAACTGGAGTCTTTTTTCCCTCCCGCTTCATGGTATCAACAATAATTTGAACATCAACCTAATGGGATAAAATACCTTTATTCATTTATTTTTAAGAGTTTTTATAACTATGAAAAGTGTCCTAACACAAACTTTGTCACTGTCTGGAAAAGAATATCAACACTGTGTGCATTCCAAATTTTTGGTGGATTATCACGCTTTAACAAAGCCATGATGTACACTGCTTATGTTCTCAGGCGACTACATCCTATGGGAGAGCAACATGAATGGCATGTGGATGCTGAAAATCTGGAAACTTTGAAGACTTTTTTGTGACAATTGCTATATAAATATGTCGATTTTATAAATTAGGACAACATCTTCATTAACTATAATCATCAGTGCAGCAACATGCGATTCCTGTTTTGCTGTTACTCCCATACCAACATCTTTAAATGTTTCTGAACAGGTTGCAAGCTTGAGAGGACCATTTCAAACCAATTCTGCTTCACCGCATCAGAATAGAGATTTCAAACTTGTGAGCATTTATAGAAAGGAGTAAATAAGAGCTTCTGCCCTAGGAGACCCATCGAAGCCTGGCTGCTTCTATCAGAAGCTTCACCCTAAGATTTTCGGTGTTTCTTGGTTTGTCCTTTTGTTGGGGTACTTTTGTAAAGTGCTCTGAATTGCCTTTGGAGAGTCTCACTCAGAAAAGTGACTCTGATAAGGAGATCCAGCTCAGCTAGAGTCACTGCACAGCTCAAGTCACTCCACTTCCAAACAGGGTAGGAGCCAACACTGATTCAGAATGCTGTCCCCATCATTATGTAAACTCATCTGCAAAGCCCTCCTCCGTGAGAACCGTAGCATTGTTGAACTGAGATGTTTGGCTTTCAGATGCAGACAGGGATGAAAACTGTTGGGAATGGTGATCCTTGGAAGGACAGTTACTGGGTCATGTATGTAGCTAGATTTATGTACTATGCTTGGAATATGTATCTTGATTTATATTTGATAATGGACTGCAAATTGGTAGTCCAAGATCAGAGTTTTCTGGGTATCATGGTAAGGCAGCATGGAATGACATTCTTTTCCAAGTCACTTTCTTCTCATGTTTGTGTTGTTGACTCAAGGAAACACTTCCTCTGCACATTACCAGAAAATCATTCAAAATTTTTATATCTCTATGCTTTTACATACTGTGATGAATTTCCCTTATTTTAATTAGTATCTCATCAAATAATGATAACCTACATGTGCTATAAACAAATCTTAAATTGTTGAATTCTCGGTGGTAGACATTTTTAGCGCTTTAGAAAATGAGCATTTTAAAATTCCTAATACTTATTTTATTATCAAAGAAAATAAATCAGTACAATTAATTGTCTCAAATCTTTAACATATGTCCATGAAGAAGAGAAAAAAAGTACTATGTTTTAACTGTTGGATTATATTTCAAATGCTTTCTAGATTTTTCACTTTAAACAATTTGAGTAATCAAGGACGATGATAACGTATCTGACAAGCCTTTTAAGAACAGAATATAGAGTCTTCCTGGTGGTGTCATTACCAATGAACACAATTGAGTAAGTGCAATTGATCTTACAATCATGTACTCAGTGCTTGCCTGCAATGATGTTTCAGACATTACAATCAGAAACATAAAGAAAACTTAAAGTTTATTTTTTATGAAATAAATTTTATTAGCTAACACAACTAAAGTGAGATAAAATTCTCTCACCCTGTCATACATAAAAAAATGTTGAGAGTAGATAACATGTTTGGGATTGGGAAGAAAGAAATAGTATATGTCTGAAAGAACTCAAAGCATATTCTACATGGTGTCAATGGAGCTAGTAGCAAGAGATACATAGTTCTCTGACCTAGAATAAAGGAAGATGAAGATAGGAGTAAAGAAAGCCATTCAAGGAAAATGCAGCACCATCATCGATTTTGGCAAAAGCATGTGAGGTGTGGGGAAAGTTTGAGAGGCAGTGCTAGTTATGAGGGAGACGTCAGTAGTGTTAAGGTAATTTTGGCCTGAGGTTGCCACCTCACTTTAAGTTCCACCTAGTACACTTTAGGCTAATTTAGTATATGAATAAGTTGCAGCCTAACTCAGAGTATATTCATATAACCACAAGCTGAGTGTCTGTGAATCAGAGGATGCCAACTGACAGTCATATATAAAATAGGCGAAACCTCAATGTACCACGTCCTAACAACGCCTAAACTGCAGTCTGCAGTGGCAGCATCTCACATGGATGCTGACTCCAGACCCAGCTGTTCTACTTTGAATTCACTTTCTTATAATGAACTTGAACTTGAGTGTGTGAATGTGCATGTGTGTGGTGTGTGTGTGTAAGGAGCAGAATGAGAGATGCAAATGATTGTGACAAAAATCAGTAACTTTTGGAACATATTGATAAAATTATGATAATGAATATATCGCAAAAATTGGATTTTTTATTGAAAGATGAAGTATGACTTAGGCATCCATGTAATGTGCCTGTGTGATCCATGGCAGCGATTGGCTAGGCTGCAATGGTCAGGACACATCTTTAGCCCAAGTACACATAATCGGTGATCATCTAGACTTGAGAGCTTGTAACTCAGACTTGATGTGCGGACTCCTAGGAATGAACACCACTCTCTCAGGGCACAGGATCTGTGAGTGAAAGATCAGAAGACTGTAACCAAGCCCCTGCAAAAACACCTGCAATAAGGAGGAAGCTGTGTGTGTGTGTGTGTGTGTGTGTGTGTGTGTGAGAGAGAGAGAGAGAGAGAGAAAGAAGAGAGAAAACTTACCAAAATAGTAAGAAGTAGTCCAGAAAGAAAATTGTACAAAAATCTGGAAGGGAATTAGTGAAAGATGATGTATTCCTATGGGAGCATTTTAAGAATGAGATATCATTCAACAAGGAAAACAAATGAGGTCACTATTCTGGGCAATCAAGAAATATTTGGTTCCTTTAGCAAGAACAGATTTGGAAGAAAGTTAAAGGTGAAAAGCTCAGAACATAATTTCTGTAGAAATCAATGAGTTTTTACATTAGTAAAAAAAGGAATAAAGAAAAATATACATTAAAGAAATCACAGGAAGATATAGGAGTGTTCTATTTGTATTGGTTTTTAAGTTTTTATTTTTAATAAATTGGGACTTTTATTTAAGAGCAGACACCTGAACAAATTTCAAGTATCAAGAATGGAAGGTTTAAGTACCTGGGACAGATCTCAGAGGGAAGGCCGTAAGAATAAGGCTCAATGAGAGAGCTATCAGAAGTGGACAAAAGGGAAAAAAAATTAAGTTTTCTTTGACAAAAGGAAATATCAACTCAAGAACACTGAAATATCATTTTACTCCACAGTACATATGCATATTGCAAGAAGATAGCAAACAACCTCCTTTTAAAGTGCTACCAGACTACTGATATCCTACTTAGCTACACAATTTGAGTGCAATTATAATGATGGAAGAGCTGTGGCCATACTGAGATGCTACATAAGGTCCTCTAAACCCAGGGGGTGTTCTTCATATTAATACATACAGAATGGAACACCACAAAGGCAGAGATTGCATTAACTTGTAATAAGAATTTATGTGCATCCCTGCAACATACTACGTCACTGTGTACAATAATACTGATGCTAATGAGACTGTAGTGGAGCTATACAATACATGGATGCTATCTTGTATCATTCAATGTGGTGATAACAGCTAGGAGGTTGAATCTGCTTCATGTTTTCGATCACAGGTTTTGATGTGAAAATGATTAGTGGAAACCAGTTAGTTCTTACTCATTTTGGAAGGTTTCTTCAGATGCATGATGATTTTTTCATGTCCATTATTCATCTTTAACAATGAACGTGGGGCCCTACACCGTAGCCTAGCATCTAAAGTCCTCGCCTTGAACGCACCTGGATCCCATATGGGTGCTGGTTCTAATTCCTGCAGCTCCACTTCCCATCCATCTCCCTGCTTGTGGCCTGGTAAAACAGTTGAGGAAGGCCCAAAATCTTGGGACCCAGTACCCATGTGGGAGACCCGGAAAAGGATCTGGGCTCCTGGGTTAAGATCGGTGCAGCACTGGCCATTCCAGTCACTGGGGGAGCGGATTGCTTTCTAACTAATCTATCAAATGAGAACACAAGCCCGAGGTAACACCTTGCTTATAGCTTTAAGAAAGACTGGGTAACAGATAATTCAGCTAAGTCATGTGCAGATGTCTGACTCAGAAAACCTACTCAATTGGTGTATGCAAGACATTACTTCTTTTATGTCTTTTGTGAACCTGTATGTATAACTTATATCATCATTCACAATAGTATGCTTTCTTCTTTAAAACTGAATTTTTCTTTGATAACTGCATGGTAAGTGTGAGAGATCTTCGCAAAGTTCATGGCGGAGCTAGTGTTGTTAGGTTAAGATGCTGCCTGCAGTGGTGGTATCCCTGCTGAGTGTCTGTTTAAGTTCCTGCTTCTAGTCCAGCTCCTTGTAGTTCAAGGGATTCTAGCTGCAGCCAGGCTGCTGACATTGGAGGATTGAATCAGCCCATAGAGTCAATCTCACTCTCTTTCACACATGTACACAGTGTCTTTTAAATCAATACATCTTTTTTAAGTTCATGGAATATATACATTATGAAAAATCATGAATGAAGTTCAATTTTTTATGTTTATTCTCTTTTACGTGAAAAGCAGGATAAACAGAGAGAGGGAGAGAGAATCTTGCATTCACTTTCTTCACTCTCCAGATGGGGACAATGGCCTGGATTGAGCCAGACCAAAGACAGGTGCCAGGAGTTTCATCCTGGTTTTTTGTAGGGGTGGTGAGGGCCCACGTCCTTGGCAATCCTCTGATGGTTTTTGTAGATTGTTACCAGGGAGCTATACTGGAAACAGAGAAGCCAGGATTAGAACCGGCATGCAAATGGAATGACAGTGTCATAGGAGATGGCTTTATGCCATGCTACACCAAAACAGCCATTATACATCAAAATAATAAATTTATCATGCGATTTCATATTCTATGAAGTATTTTGAAGCACTTACATAGATGTTCATCCAATCCATCCTTGATTTTCATATTATTAAAATGTCTGTTTACTGAAGCAAAAACGACAAGAAATCTTCATTAAAACTCAAAAGCTGCCAAATCAGTGGCAGGTTTGGATACCAGGTTCCATAGTTCTCCAAGACATGTGTTACAGCTCTTGCTTAAATTTTAACAGAACATTGAGAGCTGAACTTTGTTTTTGCTATAATGCAAGATAGCAGATGTCTCACGTAGCTGAAGAACAAGAGGCATTGAGGAGGAGATTGGTTCCCCCACTATGAGGACTAAGATGTTCTTTTCTTCTACACTCCTGGGAGCTGGAAATCTGTTACCCTAATTTCAGCTCAGCTGAGGTGCAGATCTCAAGGTGAGCTTGGATGAGTCGTTCTTGCTCTGTTGGAACTGTGGGTTCCAATCTGTGGCACAATCTGCCGTGCTAGACTGCAGCACTTCTCTATTCTTGGGCAGTGACTTCGGACAGTGACTCCTTTCTCAAGATGGCACATCACTATAGTACTTGGTCTGAGGATTATGGAAGGGGACAAGTTAAGTTCATTTTCTGAAACAAAGTGGGTTTTCTAGGGAACACTGGATATTGAGCTGCTAGTCTCTAGAGGCTGCATTTCGCTATGGGGATTCCACGAGGCTCTGATTCTCACCTTTCTTCTAGATGTGCAGGCAGACATTCAGAAACCGTTGGTTTGGTATTACTCCTCTCTGATGACATGCTTGTTGTGGGGGTCCTGGGGTCCTACTGTGCTTCTGCCACTTTTTTTTAATTACATGAACTTCCTTGGGACATTCATATCAGGATATGTTTGTGTCTTCTTTGGGGAAAAAGAGATAAATGCTTCGGCTCTCTTTGTGTTGAGCCAGGGGGAAAAAGACTCAAATAAATAAATCAGAGGAAAAAGCATTTATTTCATGGAATAGAATAGAAACAGAATCAATATGAGTTATTGTGAATAACAGTATGTCAACAAACTTGGAAACACAAAATAAGTGGATAGATTTCTGGAATAATGAAACCTAACTCAATCTGAATCATAGAGACTGAAAGAAAACATGAACAAACCATTAGTCAAGCATAACATTGATTCAATGATAGTTTCCCATAACAACAATAAAACAACAACAACAACAACAACAACAAAAATCCCTGGATTAGATTGTTTCACTGCAGAATATTGCCAATTGTATAGGAATGATTAACAGCTTTTATCAAATTAGTCCAGATCATCGACGGACGAGGAAGCCCTCTGAAACAGACTCCATAAGGACAGCAATGATTTTATTTGAAAACCAGAAAGGAATACGACAAAAAAATTGTACACCAAGATTCCAGGTAAACATAGAAGCAAAATCCTCAACAAAAACTGGAAAAGCTTGGGCAACGGATTAGGTTGTATCGTTTTTAGGCAAGTATTATTCTACTGGGGGAAAAGTAGCTTATAAGTGGTGGGCATCCTGGGTCTGGTTAACGCCAAATCTGTGTTAAACCATATGTTTTTTCCCAAATATATGTGTTGGGATGCCAGGTCCATAGCCCCCAGGAATGGGGGATCTAATGGGGCCCAAGTTGTTTGGTCTGGGTCCTTATGTCCACCTATGTGGTGCATGCTGGCACCTGAGCCCCGGGTAGGGGAGTCTGGAGAGCTAGGGCACCAATGAGGCTGGGCAAAACCCACTGGGCTTGCAGATATGTGATTACAGGGGCTTTGTGTGTAGGATTGCAGGGGGCCTAGGGGACGGCACAGGTGGGGACAGGCAGGGACATGTGGGTTTATGTCCAGAATTGGTGGTCTGATCATACAATGCAGGTGTAGGAATTGGGCCTCCTCAGTGGAAAAGAGAGAGTGAGGAATGATGGGCCCAGATGCACGCAGAGGATATGGCAGCACATTGGGGCCTGCAGAGGACATCTGGTACCATAACAGAGGACAAAGGGCAGAACAAGTTGGACAACGACCCCAACCAAGTGATGACAGCAACTATCTGAGCCAATGGAGACACAAAGGTTGACTATATCAGCCAATGGGCATTTTAGAAGGGTTTCTTCATCCTCGGATTGGCAAGATTGACAGCATTACAGAACTACAGAAACCACTTAAGCAAAGCCCTTGGAATATGCTTCACATTGGGGACCCTGCATTGATATCAGGTGGCTGTTCATCATCGCTGGGTACTGGGGAGGTTGGGAGACTGGGTTTGGCTTCTTTTCTTATTTTCCCCTTTCCCCTGGATAGAGGAAATAGAAAAAGAAAATTTGGAAACAATCATCTCTCCTGCTTTCTCCTAATCCTGGGTCCTTCCCACCCTGATCCACTATGTAAACATCATCAAAAACAAAACAAAAAAAAAAATGTAAAAGTGAAAAAAATACAGTAAAACAAAACCCGGAAAGCTAAATTCTCCAACCCTTAAGCTAATACCCCCATAAACAAGCGAGCTTCATGCCAGTGAAGGATGTTTCAACAAAAAGAAATTAGTGAATATGATAAGTCACATCTCCAGAATGGAAGATGAACATTATGTGATAATTTTGAGTCTGGCACTGTAACATAATGAATTCAGATTTCACTTGTAGGAAAGTGAACCAGTAGATAAAAGATCTGAGACTGTGCAACAAAATCAATCTTATAAATAAACTAGTCTTTGAAAAATGGAAAAAAATAAATAAAGAAAAAATGATCTCATCTGTAATACCAACATCTGATAGAGGTGCCAGTTCAAGTCCAGACTGCTCCAGTGTCAAGCCAGCTCCCTGTTGATGTGCCTGGGAAAGCGGATGAGGGCCCAGCTTCTTGGATTCCTCATAAATCTGGTAGACTAGAAGGAATTTCCTGATTCCTGACTTCTGCTTGGCCCAACCTCAGGCACTGAAGCCATTTGGGGAATAAATTAGTAATGGTAGGCAACTCTCTCACTCTCTTTCAATTTGTATTTGTGCCTATCCAGCAAATAAAAATTAAATAGTTTTTTAAAAAATATGTGATGATTTAAGTAGATACAGATAAACTGTTTTATACATAATCATTTCATGTTTAAAAATTTTTTTTTAATTGAGTGTAGAAGGCACATAACTCAGTGCAGTAAAAGCGATATATAGGAAGCCCACAGCCAGCATCATATTGAATGGGAGAAGAAGATGCATCCCAATAGTATTTAGAAGCAGACAATAAGTTCAATCCATCACTCCTATTCAACATCATTCTGGGAGTTTTGGCTACAGCCAATAGGCAAAAAGAATAAAAAGAAAATATTTAAATTAGAAAGGAGGAAGTCAAATTAATCCTACTTACAGATCAAATGATTCCTTACATATGGAAGAAAAATTTCCCCAGCGTTAGATGAATAAAACGGGTTACAGAATTCAGCTAAGTTGCAGCATACTAAACTAACAAAAATCAGCAGTATTTTTATGTATCGATGATTGCCTGGTTAAGAAAGAGCTTGTGAGGAAAATTTCACTAATCATGACTGTAAAAGCAAAGCAAAACAAAGCAAAGCGAAATTATAAAAACAAAAAACGCCTTGAGATAAATTGAATCAGTGTGTGAAAGACCTCCACAAAGATTTTTAGCGATGAAATACATATAAAACACAAATAAATGGGAACTTTCTCACATTTCAGATTTGTGAAGATTGATGTTGTCAAAATGGCCATAGTACCAAAGGCAATTTCAATGCATTTGCCATACCAATACAGTAAAATTCGTCACAAAATTAGAAAAAAAATCTAAAATTCATGTGCAAGCATAAAGAAAACAGCATGGTACTGGTGTACAATAGCCACATAGACCAATGCAACAAACACAGAACCCCAGAAATAAATCCACACATCCACAGCTAACTCATCTTTGACAAAGATGTGAAAAATATCCCACAGAGTTAGGTTAGTGCCTTTAATAAATGGTGCTGGAAAATTGGATTTTTACATGCAGAACTTTGAAAAACAACCCTAATCTGAACACACATCTTGTATCAAAACTAAACGAGAGCAGCTGAAGGGGCTAAGTGCAAGAATGGAAAATATGAACCACTAAAATAGGGCAAGCACACCAAGGCGTTGGCATATGTAATGATTTTTTTACACAATCTCCAATGTATAGGCAATAAAACAAGTATTGATTAATGGAATTACTTGAAAACAAGATACAGCTACACAATAAAGGAAACAATTAAAAAGTAAAGAGACAACCAAGAAAATGGAAGAAAATGTGCAGAAACAATTTGATAAAGATTTATTGTCCAGATTACATTTGAGTAAAAAACAAAATGCACAATCCCATTAAGAAATGGCAAAATGAAATGAAAAACTACTTATCAATAGAGGAAATATAAATAGCCATCAAATTCCTGAAAAATTGCTTAGGATCATTTAGCCAATAGCAAAACACATGTACAAAAAGTACAGTGAAGTGCCATCTCATTCTAATCATAATGTCTATTATTCAAAAGTCAAAAAAATAAAAACAGTTGGTGGAGATGTGTAGAAAATGGAACACTGTTTGTGCTGAAGTGAATTTATACATTCATATGGAAAACAATATGAGGATTTCTCAAAAAACTGAAAGATGAATCTTCCATATGAAATAAATAATGTATCTTCATTTTGGTGCAGCCTGATTCCCAAGAGTAAAGAGATGGAATTCACCTAGATGTCACCAACTGATGGATGACTGGATAAAGAAATGTGCAAACTATACACGATAGAATATCACTCAGCTGTAAAAAGGATAGAAACCTGACATGTAAGAAAAATGGGTAAACTGGAATTCTTTGCACTAAATGAAGTAAGTTAGACATAGAAAGACACATTTTCCCTAGTATGTAGAAGTTAGTGTATAGACTAAGAAAGTGTGTGTATTGTCATATAATTTGATATATACAAATTCACCAACATTGAAATATGCATTTCCTTGTTTTACTATCTTTATCAACCCCAGTTTACATGATATTAGGGTCACAGTTAAAATAATGTTGATCTGTCAACTGCAAAGCTGGCGTCCTATGGAGATGCCCAAGTACTTGGTTTTCAGACACCCATGTGGGATAACTGGAGGAAGCTCCTGGCCCCTGACTTCTACCCAGCAAGCTGTGGCTATCGCTGTCATTTGGGGAGTGAACTTGCAGATGGAAAATCTCTTTCCCTATCTCTCTATCTCACTGTGGCTTTCAAATGAATGAATACATCTTTAAAAGAACAAAATATTTCTTTTAGAGGAGAGGACAACCTTTCCTCGTATGTAAAACTCCATTCCCACTCAAAAAAAATAAACATTGCTCAATATAAAGCCATCTTGATAAAAATTGTTAGCAGATGCACTACATAATTCATTACAACTTTCTGTGATTTTCTGAATACATCCAGTATTGTTGTATCAAACTTCAAGCATAAAATCTCTTGAAAGAAGTTTGTTTTTTCAAATATACAGGTCCAGTTTGCACTGATTCTGCAATCATCATTGGTTCCAAAAGCTTTTTGTTATGACCACATACATCTTATTTTAAATAGCATATCTTTTCTGAATTATATTCCTATGGCTACTTCATATATATATATATATGTATGGATATATTCCACACAGAAAGTAAAGAGGAAATAAATATTATTGATCCAAATTTCAGCAATTGTATGTCATAAGTACACAATCAATTTTATTGATTCTGATACTACTCATAATTAAGCAGAGTTGTTTCCTATATTGTATCTTTGCAAATACGAAATTCACTGACTTTTTCCCCTATTGTTGTTGTGACTAAGTATTTTCAATACACATGAAGTTTAATTCCAAATTCTAGTCATATTGTAGCTTGTCTTCCACAGTTCCGGTTAGTTCTTCCCATAACCCACTATTTCAGCAATGTCCTCTATAGTCATTCCCCAAACTTTTCCATGCTGCTAAGTGATCTGTTGAGGTATTTTAATAAACTACCACCTAACATAAACCTCTGAGATGCCTTGACACTTTTGCCTCCATGAAACTTATATCTCTGGTTTATTTTATTATTCAGTCCCTTTTCCATTTGATTGTATTTTAACCCCAAAACTACCATTTATTCTCAAATCATCCTGCTCAGGGTGTTGCATTATATTCTATAAAATTGTTCATTTCTTTCTCTGAGCATTTTATACATCCTACATTTGCCAATACTTCTTATAAAATGTTGTATTCCCCTATTGCCTGGTCATTCTTGCCCATTTGAAGTTGCTGGCATTTCTTGCAGGAAATTTTAGTGGACAACAAATAATCATTTTACTGAAAATCTCTTTAATGGCAAAAACAATGTGGGAGAAGACATGATGGGTTAATACTGAGAAGAAATGCTGTCTTCAACTGAAGAAAGCATAACAACAAAGCAAGGAACATGTTCGCAGAAACCTGATTGAAAGTGTCAGTCAGTTTAAGCTACAGAGCAGAGATGCCATGAAGAGAGGACAGACATGCCACCATTAACACTTTGCACCTGGATGAGAGTCATCATGTTTCCAGGACAAAATAAAAGGGAGTTGTTATAACACCCCAGCTCCAGAGCTCCATCACTAGTGTAACTGACCAGAGAATTCCATGACCTCTCCCCTGACTTGAAGTCTAGTCATCTATAAATCTGACTTGTCTCTGAGGACTACATTTCTTCCTGTAACAAGGGACCAATGTTATTTTGCTTTTGTAATGTCTTGTTTAAAAAAAATAAAATGGGAATGGGAAAAACAATTACAAACATGTCTGACAGACATCATTTGAACAAATATGACAGGTTTCTAAGTATCAGGGGAAACTACTTTTAAAGCAAAATGTTGTCCTTCACAATTAAGAAAACGTTTTGTTTTGTTTTTAAGATTTACTTGTTTTTATTGGAAAGGTAGATTTACATATAGAAAAAGAGAAAGTCTTCTGTCTGCTGGTTCACTATCCAAGTGGCCACAATAGCTGGAAATGGGCCAATCTGAAGCCATGAGCCAGGAGGGTCTGCTGGGTCTCCCATGTGGGTGCAGGACTAAGGCTTTGAGACATTCTCCACCAATTTCCCAGGCTACAAGCAGTGAGCTGGATTGGAAATTGAACACCTGAAAAATGAACTGGCGCCCATTGAGCCACCAGCCCAGCCCTGCAAACTCCAATTTTGAATGCCGATTTTTGTTACTTGCTAAAACATGCTATTAAACATTGCAAACACGTAAATATCTCATGAGAGAACACTTTTCATTTTTGATTGGCTAATTTACTATCTAGTATAGGTGGAACAGAAATCATAGGGGAGATTTTGAGAGGATCCATGAAATGAGTGAATTTGGTGGAAGAACTTTGAGCCATAGATGGATGTGAGGATAGAAGTAACAAAGATTTTTACCCTAATCTTATGGCAGTGAGAGTTATAACCATCACTGAATTTTCACAACCTGCAAAAGGGAAATTTGAGTCAGAATTGTGGCTAATTTAAAGGTGATGACAATAATTAGCATATATGTGTATGAAATTTTCTGATATCCTGTAATAAATTCTGTCAAAATTGGAGAATTTTAGCAACTTATAGAACATAGGTACACTATATTATAACACTATTTATCTGTCATATTGAAAAATAAATCCTCTGATAATTCAATTTTATTGTTAGCTATTAACAACTTATTAATTATAAAATGGCTTTCTAGTATCTATTAGCTACATAATATTCTTTAGGATGTAAATTTTACAAAAGAATGTAAAACGATACATCTCATTGTAAAGAATCATTTCTAGTCACTTTTCTCTTTGAATTTTACCATTAATTAAAGTTTGTTTCTGTCATTCATATCTTCATGTACTCATTTTACTATCATCACTTTAGTAGAAAATTTCTATGCATGTTCGATTATATTTTCCCAATCAGTGGACTGTGACTCGTATATCACCTAGTCTCTTTCAAAGCTAAAACCATAACATAATAGCCAAAAAATCATATATTGATTTCCTTTTAGAACCTGGCACAGAAAATGAAACAAGGAGAAAGAGAAAAGAGAGATGATCACCGGGTTGGAGATTGAGTTGAGTAAGTGAGAGATTAAGGCGCGTTTTGAATGTATCATCAAGCCAACAGTATTATAGGTCATTAAAAGTAACACTTCTCAGGTTCTCTGTGGAATTTCCATGCAGTCCATTTGTAAGCCTTTGAATGGATTATTTATAAGCCTCAAATGGCTAATAACAATTCATTTTCTGTTTTTAAAGCCAGCCATTTCATCTGTGGTTTAGAGAAAAATGGGTGAAAAACTGCTTTTTGATTGACAGCATGCTGAATTTAAAATCAAATGAGTAACTTGATTTATGCACTAGAGTATTGCTTTTTAGTGCTTCTTTTCAACCTTCTTTCTATAGAAGAATAGGCAGATCTCTCTGTGCCAGAATATTGCATGACCTGATTCATTAAATATAAAGCATTTTCAGGATCACTGGGAAATCCAATCAGATGTTCCTAAGAGCAAGATTCCTCAGCAGAGATTTTTAGAATATAATAGTCCCTGGAATGAAGAAGAAGCTTACAGCAGGATACACATTTATCTGATCATTTGCAGTGAATATTTGGTGAATATATGAGCTTAAGTTTAAAAAGCACTTTAAAAAATTGTGGTTGATTGTGGAGAATACAGTTTCCAAAAGTTTGAAAAGTAAGGGAAACCCTATCTCTGTATTCTTTCTAATGTCTTCTGTTAAAAAGAAATACAAAAACACCACAATTTATATACCTTATATGTTAATGCAACTAACTTCTTTAGGTTAACATGCAAAGAATTTGTTGCAACTAAATGGTTTGAATTAATGAATGGGGAGATTATTTTAGCTGGGGATAAAATAGTTATGTCTATGTTGTCATGTTTCATGATTCCATAATTAAACGTGATGTGCAACTGAAGAAATGCTGCTATTGTGTTTATTAAAAGCAGATTTGTACTGATAGCCTCAGTAATTAGATTAATTCATCTTGTAACATTCTTTTAAATGACAATGCAATGATCTTTTTAAAGTAATAAGATTATTCCTTTTTTTTTCACTGTAGTATAATGCAGTGAAAAGAATTATGGTATTGCCTTCATCAAATGGCAGACTAAGGGCTCAGCACAATGGCTCAATGGCTAAATCCTTGCTTTGTAAGCACCAGGATCCCATATGGGCGCTGGTCCATATCCCAACTCGTCCTCTTCCCAACCAGCTCCTGCTCGTGGCCTGGGAAATTAGCAGAGGATGACTCAAAGCCTTGGGGCCCTGTGTCCACTTGGGAGAGCTGGAAGAAGCCGCTGATTCCTGGCTTTGTACCAGCTCTACTCTGGCTGTTGTGGCCATCTGGGGAGGGAACCAGTGGATGGAAGATCTTTCTCTTTATCTCCTTCCAAGTCTGCGTTTCCATTAAAGATAAATAAATCTTTAAATGGCAACTAAGTATGAAAAGTAATAAATACTATTTCTAAACATTTTAACTATCTACTTAGCTACTAAATAGTTCTCTGTTTAAAATATGTAAGTTTAAAAGATACAAGTTGTCACTGTGCTTACACTAGTTTCACAATTTTATTTTACAGAATCAAAAGTAATTTCCTGTGTGAGAAGGATTTCAACTTTGGCAAGATGCCTCTGAGACAGAGAACAGTCTACTTCCAACTCTCTATTATTGGAGAGATTTTTCCCCTTCAACCTATGCCTTTTCGTCCATTATGAATCAATGAACTCAAGACCCAGTATGCTGTGTCTTAAAAAATACAAATCCATTTAGAAAACCATTGCTCCATTCAAACTTCATCTCCTTCCTTTATCAGAAATTGCTGGAAATGTAATTTTGCAGCAAGCATTTTATTTCTGGTCTTGAAATAGATTGAGGTAAATGTAAAGTCAATGATTAGATAAACACAATGTTTTGGGTTGATGCCACAATGCAAAATTAGATGATGTGGTCAGTCGTGATGGATGTTTTGTATAGTTACTGAGCTGCATAATGGGATAAATTCCCTTGACTCTATTTAAAATACCATGTGGCTCCTCTCAATTAATATTACCAAAAGTACTTTGGCACAAATACAAAAAGCAAGGAGGATTAGTGCTGAGCATGCAAGTATAGCAGTCTTGGCTCTGCACAGAGATTCTCCTTTATACAGTAAACCATATTTGTGCACAATATATTTACTGAGCTGCATTGCGTGTAGTAAATAACACTACAGAGATTATTTCTCCTCCAAAAATCACTTTTATGGAGCCATAAATTGAAAGTCTGCACCAAACAATCTCCTGTAGTAGAGGAAAGGATTAAAGGCTGATGAGGCAAACACATGCATGCCCACTAAGCCCACAGAAGCACGTTGTTTATCAAACAGTCCTATTTGACTGGCAAAGCAACTTGTTTCTCTTTATCCTACTTTCAAGGTGTGCATTCTTCAAAATAAAAGGATAAAGGGAAGAGGTCACTTTACGTAGAAGGGATAAAAACCGAATATAGGTAATACCTTTAGAAATGATTTTGAAAAGTACAAAGGACAAATTTCCCAGCACCTTGTACCCAGACTGTATAAATTAGGAAAGAATTCAATTACACATGAGAAACATTTTCTCTCATGTACATTTCTTATGATAGTTGCTTAGTGTTTATAATTCTTTTACACAGAACACGTAATAATACCCAGGATAATAATCATAATGTCAGGATAATATCCAGCCTCTTTCAAATGTGTCAGTGATTAAAATGGTGCAGCTCTAAAATTTTCCCCTTTAAAGCTCAAATTGTGGATATTCTCTAAAACATCTGACAATGATCAATACATTAACATCTTCTTTTGTACTGCCCTCAGATCCTAAACAGAAGAGTTACGAATTTCAAATGACTTGTCTTTGCGCAAACAATATGTGATCACTATATGAAACTGAAAAGCACTTGTCATGATTAATTAGTTTCTAATCATAAATATTCAAATTAAATAAAAACCTTTAGGAGGATCTGCTTCAGCATCACACACGAATATACTATGACACAATGTGTGCGCGTGCAGCCCAGTATAACAGAATTATTTTGCTGACAATATTGTTTGAATGCAAATGATACTCAGTGGCTTTTAGTACTTTTAGTGCTATCCGAAGCCAAAGCCAAAAGTCAGCATTCTGGCCTTGCTGGTAAGACTGTCAGTTGAAATACTGGCATCCCATATTGCCACTGGTTTGCTTCTTTATTACGCCACTGTAGTCCAGTTCCCTGCTAACGTCCCTGGTAATGCATTTTAAGATGGCCTGACTCCTGGCTTCAGCATGACTTCTGCAGCCACCCAAGGAACGAGCCAGCAGGTGGAAAAACCTCCATCTCTCTTTCTCTGTAACTGACTTTAACATAACATAAGTAAATATTTTGAATACAAGAAAGAAAGAATATACTAGTATTGGAATGATATGAAAAAATTAGCATGGCCATTGCAAACTACAATACAGATATACAGGAAGAATGCACTCTAAATATCCACAATAACTTCTGTCTCAGATTGAGAAAAACACTTTGATACAGTTTTGGAAACATATACCTATGACTCTGACTGTGGCCATGCATTTTGCAATTTTACAAGTATATTTTTGAGTTCTTTAATGATTCTATCCATTTTCCTTTAAACATGTTAAGGACTTTATTCTGTTCTACAAGAATTGTGTAATGGCACACTCTTGTATTTTAGTATTCTTCCTTTGCTCTATCTATCTGAAACTTCTCTGCCTTATTCCCAGTGTTGCACAATCCCATGGTAAGGATGTGATTTTGTTAGGCTCATTTTAATTAATTTTTTACATTCTATGGAATCTCATGAATTGATTCTTTACTTCTTTGCTAACTATTCCCTCTATTCCTCTTTTATTTTCTCTGATACTTTACTGCAAAGGTACTTTCATCTCTTTATTGTTTCCCCACTGCATCTAGAGTTCTACTTGATGATCTAAATTCACCACTACCTTCAATAAAGTAGCCTCCAGCCTTACTGGTTTGCATGCAGTAAGCATTTTCTGTTTTCTTTTTATGGTTATGATTTACAGGTTTTAATTTGTGTTAGCAAATTTTTTTTCTCTACTCGGAAAGGCTTTTCTAATGATGGTAGTCAGACTGTATCCATTGTTCAAGAATTTTCACAGGATCCTAAACTCAATGCTTAGGGATACAGAGTTTTATTGCATAGAAAAAATACTCAAGGACAGCAATGTCAAAACAAGGAAATGTGTCTCAGTCAAAGGCTGTCTCTCAACCTTGATAAGGACAGAAGAGGAAACAGTTCTAATTGTACTTTATCTAAAAACTGAGTGGATATATTTTTTCCTGACAGATAAGAAACTACAAAGAGAGGCACGGAATTCCTCAGTACCAGGAAATGTAATGAATTTATGCATACGCTTTTGCTAAATAATCAGTCCCAATGACAGAGTCCATAAGAGTCCAAAATCAGATGCAAAACATCAATTTCACAATCGGTTATAAATTGGCAGAGACTCACCTCAGACCCGGATTGGAAGGCAGCACTATTAATTAGTACAGTTCAGGTTTTAACTGAGAATCAATCTAGCATTAGTATAGATCTTCAGAAAACAGTTTATGCTAAAACAGACATAATAAATTAACCCTCAAAATATAGAGCCTTTTTAAAGTGTGGAAAAAAAAACAATCTCTGAACTTTGGGATGCATGTGCATGGCTTATAGTCTGACAGCTTACACTAAAAAACAAGAAGCCACTTTGGGAAAAAAATGGATTTTATTATCTGAGGATATTTAAATTCTCTAAAGAGTTTGTCTTGTTTTCAAGACAGGGGAGGGATATGGAAGTTTACAGCAAGTTTATACCTTATCGCACTATTTCCTTTAAATTTTTTTTTTCATGACTATTGTTACTATTATTTTAATTTGAGAAAGAGAGGGAATGACAATCACCTGTTTCGGTCTCTAAATGCCTGCATTGGGCTGACCAAAGGCAGAAGGTAAGAATTAAAGCTGAGTCTTACATGGCAGGAAACCAAGGACTGGAGTAGTTGTAGGCATTCCCCAAGGTGCATGTGACTGGGAAACTCAACAAAGGAGCTGAGCCAAACACAGACACATGCTCTGGTAAGGCATGCAGGCTGCTAAACCAGCTGCTGCACTGACACAAAATGCATTTCTGGGTTTTGTCATCTTTTGGATGAACCTCAATTTTTAGATTTCTAGTTCACTTATTTCAACTATTGGCAAATTGTCTTCTCTGAAAGCAAACGGTGCAGATTTTAGGAACATGTTTTCTGTGTTCAACTAGTCTGCGCATGACAACAGTAACCATTGAGAGCAGGTGAAGTAATAAACATTGTTGTGCTCTACTATTTACAAAGTCAAATTTCAGGTTGAGTTTGACAACCGGATTTTAGATTTCTGTCTCCTGATATGTAACACAAAATTCATATTTTTTGCTTGTAAAAGCAAAACATAAAATATCTGGAGGATATGACTGCTTTTACAATATATTCAGAAATGCAAATTGTATCTTGGTAACTCATCGTTTTCTGTGACTCCTGGTTGGTTAAGTCATGAGTAGGTATCAAATGGCATGACAAAATATCATTTTGGTATATCATTTTGGGTGCTTCTAGACATTCTTTTTTTTAAAAAAAGATTTATTTTATTTTTATTGGAAAGGCAGATATACAGAGAGGGGAGATAAAGAGGAGAGACAGAGAGGAAGATCTTCCGTTCATGATTCACTCCCCAAGTGGCCGCAACGGCTGGAGCTGAGCCAATCCGAAGCCAGGAGCCTCTTCCATGTCTCCCACGTGGGTGCAGGGTCCCAAAGCTTTGGGCTGTCCTCAACTGCTTTTCCAGGCCACAAGCAGGGAGCTGGATGGGAAGTGGGGCAACCGGGGTTAGAACCGGCACCCAAAAGGGATCCCGGTGTGTGCAAGGCAAGGACCTTAACCAGTACGCCATTGCGCCGGGCCTGCTTCTAGACATTCTTAAATGTATTGAGAATTTCTTTGGCAAAGTCAGTAACTATATTCAATCAATTCAGAAAAAAGAAAAAAAAAGCAGTTCTTCTCGAGTGCTTTTTGTATGCCTTTATCCTTTTGACTTCTTGCTTAACCTACGTTGCATTGTGTTAGCATGTTAGAAACAGAAGTAAATTTATGTATTAACTGCTTGTATTCTTGCAGAAGCTGACCTCTTTTTGATTTCAGTTTTTTTTTTTTTTTTTTTTTAATATGAGGAAAGGAAGAAATGGAGGGAGATAGAGTACAGGATATATACCGAGAGAATTCCCACTGGATCATTTTCCAATGTCCAACAGGTATAGGAGGAACATGAGTAGGGGAAATTCAGCAGCCAGGGATCCAGTGAAGGATGCCCTGGTGGGTCACAGGAATTACTTGAACCATCACTCTGTCCCTCAGGATTTCCGCCAGCAGGCTGGCGTCAGGAATCAGAGACCAGCAGCAAATTCAGATGCGTCTATATGGGACAAGAACATCGTAACCAGTGTTTCAACTCAAGCCCAAGTTCACTGGTAACACCCTTAGTGTTTGCAAATTTTCATTTTAATATCCACACGGATATTCAATGATAGATGTTTAAACTCCTTATAAAATTTGTCTCTTTTTACCTTCCTTTCCTTATTTTTTCTGTCAATAATGCTCTTTCTTCTAAGTTCCTTCCAAATTAATGATTGCATTTTTAAAAATAAATAGCTTGATTTTTAAATGTCTGGAAAATTACATTTTTCCAAAAGAATACCAAAACAACACTGAAAAAAAAAGCTCTTACTTATTTTTTAAAGGTTTACTTATTTTTATTAGAAAAGTAGAAAGAGAGACAGAGAGAAAGATCTTCTATCTGGTAGTTCATTCCACAGATAGTCACAATGTCTAGAGCTGAGCCTGGAAATTCCAGGAAAAAGCCATGGAATTCCTTCAGGTCTCAGATGTGAGCTCAGGGTCTCAAGGCTTAGAACCACCTGCTGCTGCTTTCCCAAACCACAAGCAGGAGCTGGATGGGAAGTGGAGCAACTGGGGCATGAACTGGTGTCCATATGGAATCCTCCACTTGAAGCTGGTGGATTAGCCACTTGAGCCATCATACCAGGCACAATTTTTATCTTTACTTTTTCTTATTAATTTTAAAATTTTTCTAATAAAATGGTGGGGTGGTGTTTCAGAATATTTACATGAAAGCTTCACCATTATGTGAGTTTCTACATATATTAGAATTATTTATATGTTGAAAGAATAAGATACATTAATGTGATGTGAGTTTAATCTACACTTCAACAGTGTGTGCTATCATGGCATACTGCTGCTAGCTTTATTTTCTTAATTTTACTCAGCTATATCTGTCAAGTAATTTCATAGTTTTACAAAGCCATGTTTTAGATATGATAGTAACTTTACAATCTCAGTAAACTGTGGAATCTGATAAGTCCTTGAAATTGTCACTCATAAACCATTGCACAACAATGTTTTCTTGCAGGAAAGTATTCTCTAGTATTTTCTGCACAGATAATAAGATACACTGATTCTTGAAATATGGTGAGCTTTATCTGTGATCAATAGAACATGGTAAGAATTTGAAAAGACATTCTTTGATAGAAAGTATTGAAACCGAAAACTTCTTGGTTGACATAAAATAGATTTCAATCTCATGAGTTTAATGATATCATTATAGATTTGGGGGATTTTTAGTTTTTTTTTTTCACAATCCAGCTCATTAGGTTAAGGGTAAGTTTTGATTAAGGTGTGTTTTGCTAGTTCGTCTTTAATAAATAAAACCCATAAACTATTTCATATGTTGGCTGCCCTCTGAAATGTGACAAAATCAATTTACAAATCGGTAAAGGGCTGTTTTCCATAACCATACTGTAAATTAACAACTGGCTGGAATCATGAAATATGATGACAACACTTAGACTTTTCATTGGTTAATTAAATTTAAGTTCTATTTTTGAACTTTTGCTTTAGTTGGCAATTCATCATAATTATAGCAACACAAACAAATGGGGAACCGTTCTAATTGAAAGTCCTTACAGGTTGTAAGTTATGCTTTTAGACATGCAATTTAAGAGTATGGTACATAAAATAGCTGTGAAATCAATGTTATCACTTACTAAGTCAAAAATGCAAACATGATCACAACTGTTCAAAACATTAGTGTTATGTGTTCTGCCATGACCTTGATATAATCTGAGAGTTCCTATGTTTTATGTGTTGGAAACTTGGTGTACGAGGTGATTGTGTTGGGAGTTGATGTGAAATGTGCAGAGGCCCTGGATTTTGTAGGCATTTACTGAGTGAATCCCTGATTCCTGTT
The DNA here is from genome assembly GCF_030435755.1 of Ochotona princeps. NCBI lineage: Eukaryota > Metazoa > Chordata > Mammalia > Lagomorpha > Ochotonidae > Ochotona > Ochotona princeps. The sequence goes on from NC_080837.1 coordinate 50,394,671, forward strand.
TAGACATTTTAAAAAGGTGATAGGCACATTATGAATGCATAGGCCTGTTGGGATATGCTCTCAAAGGGATCAAGGATTTCTTATGGGACTCTTGACCACTTCACACAAAGCAGCTGCCACAGAAGCCTGGACCTACTCATCATCATTTGTCTTTGCTTCCCAATTTGCCTAGTGATTGCTTCCTTTTGCATCAGCTCCCACCATTAGGATCTACCCCAAGGTCCTGGGCAGATACCCAGTCAATGGAGCTTCCACCTTTCAAACTTGTAGATACCTATGTCCCTTTTCAGGGTAATTAATCAGCCAGAGAATAATTTTAGAATTGATATTCTATAAATTGTTTTGCATGAAAATAGACACATAAGGCTGCAAAAAAAAACCTGGACATTATCCTGTGAGTATTGCGTGTGATTTGTAGCTCTGTCAAAGCTATTAAGTTGAACAGGGAAATGCCAATGTGTATAGTAAAATAGTCAATATTCAGAACACCATTATATTAGAAAATTAATTTCAAAGCTAAATTTTCTAAACTCCTCCTTGGCAAGCACTCTTCTTTACTTGGAAGAACCTCAAAGTAGTGTAATAACGTGTATGTAGGTGGAGTGCAGAAATGGAGGTGTTTTTCAGAGAACAATCTACAGAAATGAAGTAAATGAAAGAGGCAAATAAATTTTCATTCATTTAGCTTCTCAAGGTGTAGTTTGTTTGGAGTGAAAAATCACAGGTTTGAACTGTCATTTTATGAGTACATGTCTCTTGGTAATCATCAAATTTGAAGTTGTGGGCTCGGTGCAGTGGCTTAGCAGTTAGTCCTTGCTTTAAAGCGTGCCAGGATCCCATATGGTATCTAATCCCAGCAGCTCCACTTCCCATCCATCTCCCTGCTTGAGGCCTGAAAAGGTAGTCAAGGACGGCCCAAAGCCTTGGGACATTGCACCCGCGTGGGAGACCTGGAAGAAGTTCCTGGTTCCTGGCTTCATATCGGCACAGCACTGGCCATTGCGGTCACCTGGGGAGTGAATCATTGGATGGAAGATCTTCCTCTCTGTCTCTCCTCCTCTCTGTATATCTGACTTGGCAATAAAAGACAAATAAATCTTTTTTTAAAATTGAAGTTGAGTTTTTTAGTGGAAATTGATGTTGTAACAAGTCGTTACAGATTAAAAACTAAAATCTGAGACCCCATAAATATGTGCATTAAAGCCCCCATGTTGATTTTTAAAATACTGATATCAAAATAAATTGTTACAAAGTCTAGTTAATATGACTCAACACAGTGCATAATTTTGGCATTTAACTAAACAGTCAAAATAGTTATAAAGATAAAGGAAAGCACAAACCATTAAAGAGTCTTTGATGTGGTATAGTAACATATACTTTTTTTATCCTAAAGTCCCATTGCAATATTATCTGCACATACTTCCACTTGATTGATATTTACAGCCCTTACCTTTTTTTGCTTTTATTCTCACTGAATTACGTTCTTTTTTAAAAACTGATTGCGTTCTATCCCTTAGAGTTCAAACCTTTGACTATATTATAAATTTAAAAGTCATATCTCAAACATTTAAATAGAAAAGAAAGAAATAAAGATATAACTGGGAAAAAAGTACCAATATATTCTTAAAATTATGTAAGAAGTGCATTGATACTATATTAACTTTAGAACTGATGAGAATTGTACTAATTATCATGGATTTTGTGTGACACTGAGAAGCTAATGTATAATATTTTTTAAATTAAAAATAGAAACTATTTACCAGTCTACTAAGTAAATCCATTTCAATTTACTGTATATCTTAGCCCATTTAATCAAACACTATTGAGCAATCCCCTTGGAGGAGTTTTTCTAAGCAAATCTATTGAAGTAAATTTATTTGAAGGGAAGAGACCTTCTCTTTTCCATGAAAGTACTGCATTTAGTTAAATACATCATATATACACTTCTGCACAAAGATTTCTATAATCTGATTGGAGTTCTCAGAGTCAGCAGTTCTAAAATTCTAAATATTTAGAAAGAGCAATTAAAAAGGAGCAAACTATGATTAATTGCAGATCCAGGTTACAATATGTTCTACTTCTGGAATAATTTTGAGGTCATAGAAGCATAATTATATGAAGTTATAATCAATTAGGTTAGCAATATTTGGCTATCTGATCTGGATGCTCATGTTCTTAACCCAGAGGAAAGACCCAGCCAGTGCTGCTTTTTTCTTGATTCCTTCACCTGGTTTATTAAGAAGAAATTAGTGCAGATGAAATTGTACTGTGATAATCAATGTGTAAACCTGTGGAAATGCATGCAACAATATATATATTCATGATATAAACCATGTGCTCTCTCTTCACAAGGGTTGGCGTTGGATGAGTTTAAGTATGTCATAAGACTCGACTAATATTTTACACAGTTTTTTTAATTTACTGTTTTACAGCAAGACTCAAAGGAAGGTATAAAGATATCTCATACATTCATTAGCCCTTCAGTTACACAATATCAACATTTTCACCATTTCCCTCTGCAGTGGTAAATTCATTATCATTGATGAATCTACAATGAAGCACCATTACCACACAAAGATCATATTTTAAATTAGGGTTTAATCTTTGTGTTGTACATTCTATTAAACTGAAAAATGTATACTAACACAAAAGTATCATTATTTTTGTGGTACTCTTCAAAATATTTTCCCTAAGAAATGCATACATGGATTTCTATTATACTATGTTTCCTCTTTGTCACCTTTTTTTTTTTGCTTAAGTGTTAGGATTTCCATTATCTCTGCTTACGTTTTTCATCAGTATTTTCATGTTACTTAGTTCATGAATTAGAATATCTTTAGTATTTTAGAAATTTTGAATCCTTGGTCAATAATTCCAACATTGCTATCGTATTTGGTTCTGATGCTTGTTAAGTTCAAATTGTAATTTAGCTTTTCAGTATGCTTAGGTGACTATACTGGGTAGCACAATGTGTTATGGTGTGAAAGACAGAACTCTTATAGATTGCTAGTAATCTGATAATGAGCAAAAAGGAGCATTTTCCAGTCCTCTGATCAGGTCTCGGTGTTGTCTCTATTCTGGGAGCTTTGCAAGAGTCTCCTTTTAATTTTTCTTTTCTTTCCCCTCAGGTGGAATTACACAACTGGAGCTGACTGAGCTTGCTTATTTTCTTTCTTCTACGTCAATTAGGCTGCAAAAGATTAGATTCTGATTAGGTTTTATATTTTATTTATATTTATTTTATATTTCCTAGGAGTAGGCCCTTTTAATTCCAGAATGCTCTGGTGAATTTTTCTTCTAAAGATTTATTTTTCTCTAAATTAGAGTTACAAGAGAGAAAGATTAAGAGACAGTGACAAGGAGAAAGATACAGAGAGAGAGAAATAGAGATGTTCTATCCTCTGGTTCATTCCACAATACCAAGTTGGGCTAGGCCAAAAAGCACCAGTGTCTCCCACGTAGGTGACAGGGGCCCAAACATTAGGACGATTTCAATAAGTCACCAGAAGGAACCTGGATCCCAAGGGGGACAGCCAGGACGTGACTATTGCTCATGGTGGCTTTAGCCACTGCTGCAATGCAACTCGTTCTTTTCCCTTCAATTTTCCATAAACTTCAGGGTGTATTTCTCTCTAACATTTAATGTGAGAATTCCATTGACCTCAGAAAATGGTTAGAACATTCATACGACTGGATTCCCATGGAGTTTATAACTCTCAAATTTGCCTCACTGAATCTGCAACAATTAACTAATCACTGTTTGGATTTTACTGCCTTGCCCTGGCACCGTCTAAACTCAGGCTTTGACCTTCTGAGTCTGCTAAAATGAGACACACATCTGTGCAAGTGTTCCCTGTGTCCTCATTTCTTCCATAGCTGCAAGAAGAGCTGCTGATTTTTCGGTCTGGTGTGTTTTTGACTGGTTAGATTGAGTGTTGACTTCTAAACTCCTTAAAGGCAGGAGCAGAAACTGGAAACCCATGCACATATTTTACTTTTTTACTGGTTCTGACTTAAACAGGCTGAATATCATAGTTTGTGCATTAAAGGAGTTACACTGTGACTCTCTGCAGATATAAAACCTCATGTAAGCTGAGATATGATAATAGCCATAGAGTGACTTCATTTTTATGAACATCGATACAAACACATTTTCATATACCTTCTTTCATATTTATTGTGACTACCATGGTGATTTCCCATCATTACTCATTGAGTTTACTATCATAAGTGTCTAGAGACACCATAAACTGTGCCCACAAAAGATGGAAACTTAACTGGTAGATTTTGTAGGTAATCATAATATTGAAATTTTCCCATCTCCCTCCGTTGAGGCCACCTTATTCCCTGAGAGGCAGCAATGTTGAAATCAAACCAGTTAATAGATGAATGCTGCTCTGTAACTGTTAAAGTGAGAGGAATACTCTCACGTGTCGCTCTTTAAATAAAAAGCTTGAATTGTGTATGGTAGTGACGCAAGATAATAGAAGCAAAAATGGATCTCTTATGCCAAGGACAGTTAACCAAGTTGGGAACAGAAAAGAAAATTTATTGACGCGAATTGAAAATGCGGGATTTTTTTTCAGTTTATAATGAGTAATAAAAAAGTGAAATGATGGTATTGCTCTGAATTGAAAGCTGAACTCAGATTAGTGTCCATTCACTCTTCAGTTCTGTGAGCATTGGAGGAAATATGGAAAAAGCAGAAGAAAATCTCTGGCTAGCAGAGACTCATACAAGCCATCTTTGTAACATGAATGTAGAAACTATACCAAGTCATCCAGAAAATCCAACTAAGATAAACATGTTCATGTTACATAGGATTTTCAATGCAGGCATAATACCCTTGTATTGAAAGCAAGACCTCATCTAGGCTATCCATACCTAAAGAGGAGGCATCCATAATTCCTGACTTTAAAGCCTAACGAATGGGTGTATCGAGTGCATCTGGTGTCTTTATGTTGAACTTACTGTTTGTTTACCCTTTCAACAATGCCAAGGTCATTATGCTGAATCTCTACGTCTGTCCTTTATAAGTGGAAGCTCAAAATCGAAATGAGAGCACACATGTTTAAATTATGGTTCGTCAACTACTTGGAACCCATTGTTGAAAATTGCTCTTCAGAAATGGAAAAACATAGTTCCTTTGAAAACACGAGTGTGCTTGACATTGCCCTGGGTAATCTAAGAGCTATGATTAGAGTGTACAATGAGATCAATATTATTTTCAGGACTATTAACACAAGGGTTATCCTACAGCCCATACATTAAGCAACCATTCCCAATTTCAAGTCTTACTATTTGAGAAATGCATTTTATGGGGCAAGTGTTCAGCAACAGAGTTGAAACATTTGCCTTCACACTACGTCACTTGAGTTTGATTCCATACTCAGCCACTTGATTCCTGTTCCCTGGCAAATTAGACAATGAGAAGGAGCAGTTTTGACTGAAAGAAACAGTTCCTGGCTTTGGTGCCAGTCAATTCCTAGCATTTGAGGATATTTGGGGGAGTGAACCAAGCAATGGGGCTGGTTAGACCTCTATCTCTCCCTCTCTCCCTTGCAAATGAATAGTTTTTGCTTAATTTTTTTGAAGACCTATTTTTTTTACTTGAAAGTCAGATGTATAGAAAGAAGGAGATACACAGAGAGAAATATCTCCCTTCTACTGGTTCACTCCCTAGGTGGCCTCAATGGCCTGAGATGTGCTGAGTTGATGCAAAGGAGCCAGGAGCTTTTTCCAGAACTCCCACGTAGGTGCAGGATTCCCAAGACTTGAGCCATCTGCTGCTTTACCAGGCCAGAAGCAGGGAGTTAGATGGAAAATGGAGCAGCTGGGATAGGAACTAGTTCCTAAATGGGATCCCAGCACATGCAAGGCAAGGACTTTAGTTGCTGAGTTTCCCTGCAGGGCCCTCAAATGGATCTAAGCAAGATTAATTTAAAACCTTCTGGAAAGGATTCTCCTTTGTGGATGAAACTAGCAACATTTGTTATGGGAGGAGATGAAAAGTGTGAGCATTAACAGGATTTTGGAGGAAGTTGATTTCAGCCCTCACAGATGATTTTAAGGCTTTAAAATCATATGTAATGGCACTGAGTGTTGGTACAGTGGAGCTTTCAAGAGAACTGGATAGAAGTGAAGCCTCAAGATGTGACTGAATTCTGTTACCTCATGGTGCAACTATAGTGAGTGGGGAGTTGCTTCTTAGGAGGGAGTAAAGAGTGTGGTGTTTGGAGATGCAATCTGTTCCTATGCAGAGAATGTGCACATTATTAAAGCAACTTCATAGGATTTAGAAGAGTGCATAGATGTAGCTGTCTTCAGAATCAGGGTCTGAGAAGAAAGACTCATTATTGAAAGATGCTATAATGTGAGTTAAATGCTAAAAGCATCACTTGTTTAGAGGAAATAGCTATTTTAAAGGGAAAAATCAATCAATATGGAAAATTTACTACTTCATTTTAATAAATTGTCATGGTTACCTTTGTCTTTATCAAACACCATTCTGATCAATCAGTAAACATCAGCAGTAAGATACAGTCTAACTTTATTGAAGAATGAGATGCTGTTAACGTGTTTAACAGTGCAGAACTTTTAAATTAAGATATGTCCAGCTTTTATATATAGTGTTATTGTGTACTTATCAGATCATAGCCTGAACATAATATTTTATGCACTATAAAGCTAAATCATTCATAAGACTTGCTGTATTGTAATATTCCCTTCTTTACCGTGGTCTAGACCCAACCCATGGTGTCTCCCAGATTTACCTCTATTGAGTTTACTAATCAATCATTAGAATAAAACAACTGTGCACTAAGCAGGTTCATTGAATAGGGTGAAATATATCTATGGAGACTCACACACACGAACATATAGAGTCCTCAAAGGATGCAGTGATTTGCATTTTCTTCCTTTTTAATATTTATTTTTTAATTGGAAAGTCATATTTACAGAGAGGAGGAGAGAGAAAAATCTTTCGTCCACTGTTCTACTCCTCAAGTGGAGCTGAGCAAATCTGAAGCCAGGAGCCAGGAGCCTCCTCCGGGTCTTCCACGTGGGTGCAGGATTCCAAGGCTTTGGACCATCCTCCACTGCCCTCATAGGTCACAAGTAGAAAGCCAAATGGGAAGTGGAGCAGCCTGGACTCCAACGGGTGCCCATGTGGGGGTCTGGCACATGCAAGCCAAGGACCCGGCCACTAGTCTGTTATGCCAATCCCTCTTCTGTTTTGAAGATATGCCTATCAAACTTTTTAGTATTCACGCCTTCAGTTTATGCTATACTACGCTCAGCTTTTAAATGATAAATGTATGAAATTCAATAAGGAATCCTTAGAGTTCTTTATGCAGCACCTGTTATTTTTGGCACTTGTGCAGAGTTTTGCATTTTCTGTAAATTATCAAACCAAATTACGTAAACACATCTGCTCATCTAGGATACTTCATAAACAATAAAGATGGCTACATTAAGATAGCTAATTTCCATTGCAATAGCGTCAGTTGTGGACTTTTTCTGGCTTTAAAGTATAATGGCAAGATTATATTTGTCAGGAGGAACTAATTTTAAATATTTTCATAGCAACTTTAATTTTCATTTCAACTTCAAGCAGTAACTTATTAGAGTATAAGTTATTCTTAGGATTAGATCAAAATATGAAAATCTAATTATATCTGCAAGCAAAGACAAGATGGGAAGAGATTAAATAGGAAAATTAATCACTGTATGTTTTTAATTAGAATATATCTGAACCATTAATATGACAATATACTTATTTTGACATAAAAATAGTGATTATACCAAATTGTGGGTTTATATTCCTTTCCATGAAGGAGCTTCCCCTCAATGGCTTCATATTATTTTCATTAATGAAGGGAGACTTTATTGATGTATCCTAGAAAACTTTCTTCAGAATCAATGTCTTGAATTTGAAACTAATCTAATCAAAGTATTCCACTTTGGGAGCAATATTCACTCGTTTTATTACTGTAAGCTTAGCAGATCTAGAGGAACTGCATTTAATATTCCCTTTGAATCTGACTTTTTTCAAAATTAATTACTTCTTAATTTTAATTTTAGTTCTTCTAGGTCATTGATTCTTTTCCTCATTAGGTTCTCTTAATCACTCAACTTCCTCAAAAAGCAACAGGCCATGATTTTACAGTGAATTTTTCTATGAAAATATAAAATAACTATAGCAATCTAAGTATGTCTGCACTAGACAAGTATTTTTCTCTAAAGTTTTAGTATGTAAGAACTCTATAGAAGACAGAGTAAAAGAACCATTTCCAAATCCTTATGCACTCAAATTTTCAAACTTCTTTTTAATATAACCAATAATCTTATGACTTTTAAGTGCAATAATAAGTTGACCGTATGGTTTTAAGTATTGAGAGAGTTCATTATTTTTTACTTGTTATCAAACATGTGAATAACTATGTTCTGAAAAATTTGCAATTCTTTGCTTATTTGGTTTTGCTGTGCTTGTGTGTTATCAACTTTTACTACCTGCATGAAGTGTATACTGATCCTTGTCATGTGTAAAGATTTCTCCTAAGAAAGTATCTTCTGAAACATTATCACATGGAGTACACTATTTTATACTGTTTTGTCCATAATCAATTTCCAGATCCTATTAAATTTGATGACTCCAAGATCCATAAAGCAGCAGAAATTGTGGAGCAAACTATTACTGACAAGGCTTGAGGAGACTGAGAGGAGATGGTGACCATCTCAGGACACACATATATGCATGCATAAAATTTTCAATAGCTTAAACATTTCCTAAGGTTACAGCAAAGGCATGGAGTTTTGGCTGATCTATGGAGTCTATGTGTCTCACATTAATAACAGCAAAATTCCAGAGTTCCCAAAGAAATAGTTTTTACAAGCTCTTCATTTTTTAAAAAAAACTATTTTATTGTGTCATAAAAATTGATGTAAGGCTATTTTAGGAAAACTTGATTCCTTAGTGGATTAATGATATTGACAATTATTCTTACTCTTCTTTAATAGCAGAGTGCTGATACTTACATCAGGCATCAATTTCATATGGCTTTATAACCCCATTGTATTTTCATCATCAACTTTTTTTATATATTGACATTCTCCTGTGGTGAGAGCTCTCTAAAGGCATGGCATTTTTTGAATTCAATTTATTTACAATACTTGGAACAGCCAGAGAGCTTCAGATGGAGTGAAAGTTTGTTGAGAAAGCGCCAGTAGCATTTGAAAAGAATAAATAATGCAGAAACTCTCAAATTATCTTGAAAATATCTTATCTTGGGGCCAGGTTTCAACAAATTTTTTTAAATGCAGTTATAACTTTTGATGTTTTGTATATTATGTTCCCTTAGTGTCACTTAGTCTCTGTTTTCCAGAAAGTCAGTGTTAAATGCTTTTCCCATTTTTTTCTCTAAATATTGTTCTTTATTCTTAAGAATCAAGGAGCATTGGGCCAGGCGCGGTGGCCTAGCAGCTAAAGTCCTCACCTTGAATGCACTGGGATCCCATATGGGCGCCAGTTCTTATCCTGGCAGCTCCGCTTCCCATCCAGCTCCCTGCTTGTGGCCCGGGAAAGCAGTTGAGGACGGCCCAATGCCTTGGGACACTGCACCCGCGTGGGAGACCCGGAAGAGGTTCCAGGTTCCCGGCATCGGATCTGCGCGCATTGGCCCGTTGTGGCTCACTTGGGGAGTGAATCATCGGACGGAAGATCTTCCTCTCTGTCTCTCCTCCTCTGTGTATATCTGGCTGTAATAAAATGAATAAATCTTTAAAAAAAAAAAAAAGAAACACAAAGGTTATAAAATCTTTTTCACAAACTGAAAACCTTTCATGTTCTTTCCCCAAGCGGCCACAACGGCCGGTGCTGCGCCGATCCAAAGCCAGGAGGCAGGAACTTCTTCCAGGTCTCCCACGCGGGTACAGGGTCCCAATGCATTGGGCCATCCTCAACTGCTTTCCCAGGCCACAAGCAGGGAGCTGGATGGGAAGTGGAGCTGCCGGGATTAGAACCGGCGCCCATATGGGATCCCGGGGCTTTCAAGGCGAGGACTTAAGCCGCTAGGCCACGCCGCCGGGCCCGTACCTATGTGTTTCATAATTTGATACAATTTGCCGCTCAATTTCACTTTTCATAAACTTCCTGAAATATATCTTCATATGTAATTCCAGGATGGTTAACTACTGAAGGACTGCACTTGTAATACGAAACTGGCATTGCATGTGGTATGGAAGGGAATCCTACTATAAAGCTACATATTGTGTTTTATTTCCAGAATAGATTTTTTTTTCAAAAGTTGATCTGTTTCTTATCTGTTAGCATCATGAATGTCAACACTACACTTTATGTTCTTTCTCCCAGGCCACTGTCTAAAAATTTGACTGGAATATTCAAGAATAACAACCTCAACATCCAAGCAGATGAACTCAAAATTCATTTTTCATTGGTGAAAAGTAATTCTCAATACCTAACACGTTCTTCCAAAAAAAGAAAAAAGAAGAAGAAGAAGGAGGAGGAGGAGGAGGAGGAGGAGGAAGAGGAGCAGCCCTAATTACTTCTCTTTTTGGACTCCTGAGCATCTTGACAAGGTAAGAGATAATACAGACAGATCTGCTCCACCACAATTTAGGCAGCCAATCCTAGCTAGTTGGTAAAAATATCCACATGTCCTCACATAATGATGGGGAGTTAGGTGATTCAAGAAGAAACACAGATTCTGTGCTTGATAATACTATCTGCTTCTATTAGTGAACCAAAGGGACAGTTTTGCCTGCATTGAAATATGCAGATGGCAGATACATGTTAGGGAGCTAGAGGGCTGTGGATAGCTTTAAACGTGGCAGTATTTTAAAACGATGTGCTGGAAATCATTTTTCTTTTCAAGTGTTGAAGTGTTAGATGATGTAGATTTTTCTGTTTTGTTTTTGTTTTTTTCTTGAATGAATTATTACTTTGAATTGTGGCTATATTCTTTGAAGATGCTTTGGGGGATAATTTAAGGATTGTATCTATACTGTGGTAAATTAGCTGGTAAAGCAGTGCGATATGCTTGCTGGGAATAAGTTTGACTGTTTACTGGACATAATCGCGGAGATGATTGAGTTCAAATGCCCTGTTTAGTTCCTCATAGATGAAAATGTCAACCCGTCATAAAGAGAATCCTGGCAGCTCTGGCACACATATATACATATATATTGAAAGTACATGTTTCATTTAGAAAAATTATGTTGAGAAGCCACTTCTAGTTATCATCAGGCTGTATAGTAAATGATGACAGCTTATGGATTACTCTGAGAGCTTAACATGGAGAATCCTTGCCTAGCTCAAAAGGCAACAAAATTTTGAACAATAAACACAAACAGTATCAGACTGGAAGCTTTTCCACCAAGATTCGGACCTAGACAAGGATGTCCACTTTCACCACTTCTATTCAACATAGTATTGGAAGTCCTCACTAGAGCTATTAGGTAAGAAAAAAAATTAAAAGAATTTAAATAAGAAAATAGGAATTAAAATGATCCCTGTTCTCAAACAACATGATTCTCTACATAGGAGAACCAAAAGACTGAATCAAGAGACTATTAGAACTCATGAGAGTGTTTGGCGGGATAGCAAGATACAAAATTAATGAACATAAATTAATAACCTTAGTATAGATGAATAAATCTATAACTGAGAAAAAACCTTGTAAGTACAGTCTCATTTTAAAATAGCAGAAAAGAATCTTAAAAACCTTGGAATAAACCTAACTGAATATGTGGAAGATCTCCATTATGAAAATTTTTAAAAATTGAAAAAAAGAAATAAAAAATTCAGTAAAAGAGAAATTTACCACATTCCTGGATCACAAGATCAACATCCTCAAAATGTCCATACTACAAAAATCTATTACACAGATTCAATCTGTAATCCCAATCAAAATCTCACCAACACTCTTCTCAGAAATAGAAAGGATTGTAGACGAATCCGTCTGGGAAAGAAAAAAGAATGGATAGCCAAAGATATCATGAAGAATTAACATAAAGTTGGAGGAATCACAATTCCAGATCTGAAGACATGCTACAAGGTAAGATGTGAGGGTCTAATTGCTTACTTCTGCAGGCTGATTTCCATTGTTGTCCCAACAGCAGTTGTTGAAGAGATCAACCTTTTTCACCCGGATTATTTTCAGTATTCTTGTCAAAGAGCATTTGGCTGTAGAAGTGCGGGCTTCCTCTGAGAATTCCATTATTTATCATTGATCATACTCACCATTTCCATACCAGTACCAGACTGTTTTGATTATTGAATATAAATGGATTAAATCCATCAGCCAAGCATCATAGATTAGAATTCTGAATTAAAAAGCAAGCCTATCTTTCTGTTGCCTACAGAAGACACATATCACAACAAAGATGTGAAAACAAAGTAAAAGCATCAAAATTGATATTATGGGCAGGAGTAGCCATTCTTATATCATATAATGTAGACTTTGATGTGAAAAATATTACAAGAGATGAAGAAGCACACCACATAATGATCAAAGGATTCATGCAACTAGAAAAAATCACCATAATAAATGCATATGCACCAAATGTTACTGCACTTAGGTATGTGAATCAAATATTAACAGATTTAAAGGAAGCAACAGGCTCCAATACAGTAATGGAGTGGGACATTAATTCCCCCATAGCCTTGAAGAATGGATCTACAAGACAAAAACTCACCAAGGAAATAGCAGGGCTCACCAAAACAGTAGAACATTAATTCAGTTGCATTTCAAATGAGTTAGAAAGGAAAGGGGATTTCACAAGAGGAAGTGAGGTCAAGAATGACTAGAGTAGCAGCAAGGTAAGAAGTTTTACAGATAAGGGAAATAATAGGGTGTTGAAAAAGACATGGTCCAATTTAGGTCAACAAAGTCTATATAAGCATGAAGGTGATGCTATACCCTGATCAAGGTGGATGCACAAATTCATTCTAAATGTTTAACCTTACTCTGAAAGCAATTCAAGATTGTTGGGCTGTAGTTGATACAAAAAATGCCAATCTTTTAGTAAGCTAATTAGGTATGGAAACTATACTTAGCAAAACAAAGTTACTGAAGTGTCTCTTGTGAAATGAAGATAAATGAGAGTAAGTTACACAGAGGAAAAATGATGAATACCTAACAAATGTGTGGGTGGGAACTATTATCTGTTTACCGTAAAAAGTTAAAAGTTGCTAAATATGATTTCTGAAGGTTCAATATGAGTTATTTGATATTATCAGTGTCTTTATTAAAGAACAAAAGAAACTATAACACAAATATTAAACAGATGACTATCAATTCCAAGTTCCATATTTTAGAATATAGATTTGAAATAGAAAATTTCTTTTCTACACTTTCTATCTTTCATGATAGAGTTCCATGGGCTCAGGGCTTTTCCCTTCAATTCTCCCTACCCCTAACTCCACTATTTTCTCTTACATTATTAGTATTGTATAGTCCTTCAACAACAGTCACAAGTCCATCATTGTGCTGTTTAAGTGTATCATTCTATTGTAGGGACAGATGATGATGGAAAGTCCAGCATCCTATTGTCAAGATCTATGTAACGGCTGCATTGGCAGTCCTTCTATAATGGAGAGAACAGCATTGCATAATTTCACCGGATTGAACTGCCCTTAACCTGATTACCTCCACTCAGCAAATCTTCCAACAGCATACAGTGAAATTCTGTACATGTCTCAGGTCAGATTTTGTTCGAAACACAGGTCTTCTAATCTTCCATGAGTTGTACCTGATTCCTTGCTACACTCCTTATCTGAGTCTGACAAAACTGAACTCCAGCTTGAGCATCCTTCCTGATATCTGCCTTATTTCCTCATTCTAAGCAGCATTTTCTTCTTGCCTTCTACTTCTTTCAAATCTGACCCATCATACTGGCTTACTGTTTATCGCTACTTATTCTTCGCATCTGCTTTGATTCTTCTGGTCCTAGAGGTTACCCTTTTATCCTTCAACAACCAAAGCCTTCAACACAAACATAGTGCGTTTACCTATCTCTCATGTAGCATGATTCAAAAGGCTGGTTCATTTCCCTGGTAGCTCTTCTGTACAGCACATGTAGTGCCAGGGAGGAACATCTTGGGATAGGACCAGCCAAGAATCAGATGCCCAGCTGTATGGTCTGTGTCTATATTGGGGGTAAGCGTGAACACTGGAGAGAAACTCAGCTATGTGAAGATAAAATAAATACTATTGCAATTCTTAATGTAATTTAAACTGCTATATATTACTTATACTATCTCTTGTAATACATGCTTTTTCTCAGTCTGAATTTCTTTTTAGTTTTATGTGTTTATTTTGCAATGAATTACAAAACAAACTGAACTATTGTTTATCAAGATAGCAATGCTTTCCACACAGCACGTGTAATTCCCATAGGATGGAGTTTATGTTTCTTTGAATGACAGGCAACACTGTGAAAATTTAGTTAGAAGAATTGAAGGTCAGAGATCTTGGATGTGAGCGACACTGGCAGCATAAAAAAAATGATCAGGGAATAAGATTTTTTGAACTTTGCCAGTCAATTTTTAAAAGTCAGTAGTCTTATAAAGAAATTGAAAGGAATGGTTTGTCAAGTGCAGTTATATTCCAGGAAAAAGAAAACATTGGAATATAAGAAAGGCCCAAAACAAAAATACTTTTAGAGCTGAGCTCTAACTCACAATTCTGGCTAAACAAAAAACTGTTTTGTGTTTTTTTCTGACAATGTTTTATTTGTTTTTTTTTCTTGTTTATTTTAAATTGAATCTATATTTAGTAAAGAACTTCAAACATATGGCATTGTGCATTAATATGCCTGAGTCCAGCTATTCCTAAGGATCACAAATTATCTGACTTACTGTGTTTGTAAAAAATATGAAGTTACCAGTAGGCTTACGCTGTTAGCTACAATTTTATTTTTTTATATTTGATTGCTTTGCCTATGTTATTCTTTTTTCCTTATTCAAGATTCTATACCATACTACAATTAGGAAATTTTGTATTCATTTACTAGTCTATTTGTAGAATCTCCCCCTCTCTCTCTCTATTACTCTAGTCTCATGCATCATCTGTCTGTATATCGATCACCTCTCTGTCGTCTAGAGAATCTAACAGATTTCAAACTTTATTTCCGTATCACAAGATTCATTCTAGCTTCCGCCTTCCTACTCACAATCTCTAACTCAGTGTTGGAAGTCTCACTCCCGTTTTCTGTAAGCTTCTTGATTATTTTTTCAACACAGCATTCATGTAGAAATTAAAACAGGGAGGTACTTGCATAATTTTAAGATAACGACATTGATTCCACATTATGCATAATTAAACTATAATTACCTTATTTTTTCCTATGTGAAGGAATCACACATTGAATTTTTTTTTTTTTAAGATTTATTATTATTGGAAAGCTGGATATACACAGAGGAGGAGAGACAGAGAGGAAGATCTTCCATTCGAGAGGCTTGTATACACAGTGTAAAGTAATCTGAGGCAAGCATCAGGAGAGAAGATTCAATGTGTGGGCCCGGCGGCGTGGCCTAGCGGCAACGGGCCAGTGCATGCCAATCCGAAGCCAGGAACCAGGAACCTTTT
Organism: Ochotona princeps; assembly: GCF_030435755.1. NCBI lineage: Eukaryota > Metazoa > Chordata > Mammalia > Lagomorpha > Ochotonidae > Ochotona > Ochotona princeps. The sequence continues at coordinate 50,410,279 of NC_080837.1, forward strand.
CCGGGTCTCCCATGCGGGTGCAGTGTCCCAAAGCATTGGGCCGTCCTCAACTGCTTTCCCAGGCCACAAGCAGGGAGCTGGATGGGAAGTGGAGCTGCCGGGTTAGAACCAGCGCCCACATGGGATCCCGGGGCTTTCAAGACGAGGACTTTAGCCGCTAGGCTACGCCGCTGGGCCCCTCTTGATGTATTCTTACAGTTTTATTTTGTAGCAAATGTTTAATGCAAAATACTTCATGAACTTGAGATAAATGGTGTTTTCACAGACATACTTTTTAAAAAATATTTATTTTTATTGCAATGTCAGATTTACAGAGAAAAGACAGAAAGATATTCAGTCTCTTCATTCACTCTCCAAGTGGCTGCAACAGCTAGAGCTGAGCCAATCTGAAGCCAGGAGCCAGGAGCCAGGAGCTTCTTCCAGGTCTCCCATGGTCATCTTACACTGCTTTTCTAGGCCTCAAACAGGGAGCTTGAACAGCGTGGGGACATGAACCAGTGCCCAAAAGGGGTCCAGGCACATGCAAAACAAGGATTTCAGCCACTAGGCTAGTGCACCGGGCCCCACAGATGACACATTTGCAAGTCATAACTTTGAAGGACATCTATACTAGAGAATTTTGTGTAATATTGTTATCATGCAATTATTGACTTGTTGTGTGGACTATGTTCAAAGCAAAAACAGCATGACCTTTTTTCATTTGGGGAAAAATGAAATTTTACCCGACTCATGTTATAATAACCTCTGCTTTACCATGATACTTTGATTTACCTTGTTTGCAATTTAATTTGGAAGGATAGATCAGGGTGTTCCCCTCTTCACTTTAAGAACAATAAAGAGAGAGAGAGATGGTGCCCTAAATTCTCAAATCAAGGTAGTTTTCACATTCCTGGCAATGATTATTATGGTTGAAAAGTATGACCAGAGCTTTAACTGAAATATATAGGGAAAGTTGAGGCTCTGAAAACACACATCTGGTCTCGAATTAAATTATCCAACAACAGGAATCAGGTTAGTACATGACACATAATGCATTGTCGGTAATGCCAGATTGTACGTTTAAATGACATGTCTTGCTGATTAAAATAATAGCAGTCATCTCTTCATAAATGTCAATTCATCAAGTCGACCTAGAAGGTACAAATCATTATCATTACCTTAGAATGAGAAATAGGAGAATTTGAGTTGTTTGAAATGGATGACTTAAATTCTCACTGGCAAATCTAAGTTTAATGTCTTGCTATTTCCATTAACACTCATTTTTTTCATAAAGTAATATTCATTCACTTATTCCTTTTAACATGTTAATGTCTATGGGAAACAGTAACTGACCAAAATTTGCTGGAGGGGCATGAAGACAACAGCTCAACGTGAGATCAAAGCCCATTCCGGTGCCTCTCGTGGTGGTCAGAGCTACATGTTTCAAAGCTTAACCTCTTCATTGACTCTGGTACTGTTTGATAATTTTCCTTTCAAAAATATACAGGTTAGCTCACAGATGATGATTAACAACATATTTAGAATATTTTGCAATGATTATTATCATAGTAAGAGTGTAGGAGTTCCTAAGCAGTTAGACTCATGTAATGAAATATGTTAGAAGGTTTCTGGATGTAGGTTTAAATCTTTTATCCATTTGGATTTGATCTTAGTATATGGTGAGAGATGTGGGTCTATCTTTTTGTTTCTGCAGGCTATCAACCAGTTGTCCCAACAGCATTTATTGAACAGACCTTCCCATTTGCCTGGGTTGTCGTTTGTCTTTTTGTCAAAGATTATTTGGCTGTATTTCTGTGGGTTCCCATCTAGTGTTTCTATTCTGCTCCATTGATCTTCTTCTCTATTTTTTTGCCAGTACCAGGCTGTTTTGATAACCACTGCCCTATAGTATGTCCAGAGGTCCGGAACTGTGATTCCCCCTGCTAACTTCCTGTTCTTGAGAATGGTTCTAGCTATTCGTGGTTTTTTGTGCTTCCAGATGAACCTTTGGATCATTGTTTCCAGATCTGTGAAGAATGTTTTGGGCAATTTGATTGGGATTGCGTTGAATGTATATATTGCTTTTGGCAGTATAGACATTTTAATGATATTGATTTTACCTATCCAGGAGCATGGGATGTTACTCCATCTTTCTAGATCTTGTTCAATTTCTTTTTTAAGTAGTTTGTAGTTTTCTTCAAATAGGTCTCCTACATTTTTGGTTAGGTTAATTCCCAAATACTTCATGCTTTCCTTTGTTACTTTGAATGGTATCTTGCTGGTTAGATCTTTTTCCAACCTTCAAACTTTTGGAAGAAAATGTTGGAAACACACTGCAACACTTAGGGGTAGGCCCTCACTTCCTAAAAAAGACTCCAAATGCAGTAGAAATCAAGACCAAAATAAACAATTGGGACCTCATCAAACTAAGAAGCTTCTGTACAGCTAGAGAAACAATCAACAAAGTAAAAAGGCAACCCACAGAATGGGAGAAGATCTTCGCACATGACTTAGGTGACAGAGGGCTGATCTCCAGAATATACAAAGAGCTACAAAACAACCAAAATGTCAAAACAAACAAGCCACTCAAGAAATGGGCACGGGAAATGGGCAAACACTTCACAAAGGAACAAACCCAAATGGCAAATAAACATATGAAAAAATGCTCAAGTTCCCTGGCAATAAGGGAAATCCAAATTAAAACATCAATGAGGTACCACCACCTAACGCCAGTAAGACTGGCCCACATGAATAAAAGCACCAACAACACTTGTTGGCGAGGTTGCGGGGAAAAGGGAACCCTACTCCACTGCTGGTGGGGCTGCAGGCTGGTACAGCCTCTATGGAAATCAGTATGGAGAACATTCAAACAACTCAAATACAACATACCGTATGACCCGGCAATAGCACTCCTAGGAATATATCCAGAACACTTGTTTTATGAGAAACCAACATGCACTCCTATGTTCATAGCAGCACAATCAGTAATTGCAAAAACATGGAAGCAGCCAAAATGCCCATCAACAGAGGATTGGATAAGAAAGCTATGGTTCATCTACTCCATGGAATACTACTCAGCTATTAAAAAAAAACAAAATGCAGTTCTTTGTGGCCAAATGGGCCAAACTGGAAACCATAATGCTAAGGGAAATGAGCCAATCCCAAAAGGTTAAATACCACATGTTTGCCTTAATTTAAGATGACACGATGTTATGTATAACAAGTTATGTTATGAATGTTATATGTTGTGTATAAACCAAAATTGAAATGTCAATGAGGTGGTCACAGAAGGTGGATAAGAAATCGCATTTACTTTTACCATATTGGTTACTCATTACTATGTCAATTAATTCCATGGTGATGTAAATTTTTGCTGATGGTATGTTGGAGCTTTTAATTGATCGGGATGATACTCTGCTGGCTCTGTCTTCAGACCAGAGAGGGTATACCTAAGAAGCCGTTGAACTTGACTGGACAATAAGATGCTGGACTCTATGTTTGGTATATGCTTGCAATGGGGGAATCTCAACTGAACTTGAACTGTGGTTATGCAACAAGGTGGAGGAATCCACCATGGTGGGAGGGTTTGGGGAGGGGTGGAGAGAATCCCAGTACCTATGAAACTGTGTCACATAATACAATGTAATTAATGAATAAATCAAAAAAAAAAGAAAAATCATTCAAAGCTGTCTTTGCATGTTCCTCTCTCCTCTAACATATTTCTTTTTTTTAAATTTTATTTTAAATTCATTAATTACATTGTATTATGTGACACAGTTTCATAGGTACTGGGATTCTCCCCACCCCTCCCCAAACCCTCCCACCATGGTGGATTCCTCCACCTTGTTGCATAACCACAGTTCAAGTTCAGTTGGGATTCCCTTATTGCAAGGATATAAGTCCTTTTTGATAATGTTTGGCTCTTTAATTGTATTCCCTGAAAATAGAAATTATAATATCTAATATAAAAATTATTTTTAGTTGCAAATATAGTAAATGAAGTTTAGATAAAAAAACTTCCTTAACATCAGTTTAAATAAAAGTGGCTGCCCTTCCTAATATCCAATTTGTAATTATCTTTGAAATTTGAAGAAACAGGAATCATCCAACTGGTAGACAGTGGATCACTTCAAACGTATATTATATAATAGAATCGGTTATTTGGCAAAATATAGGCAAAGTCAAGTCTGGAAAACAATCTTAACAAATCAGAAAGAACCCTTTCACTTTCTGTGTTGTCTAATGGAGTCCTAAATAAACACAAAGAATAAAAATGCAAATAAAACTAATTCTCCAAAACCTTTTGTTGCATTTTTTCCTTATTCTAGAATCTAGGTTAATTTTCAATGATAAAAGAGTCAGGATAAAATAAGATTTTTTTAAATAAAAATTGTGACTGCATAACAACCGAAAATAGATGTATTTATGAAATCTCTTCATTATAGCATTCTTTAAATGTTTCAAAACTAAATATTTACTTGAAAAGAAAAAGAGAAACAGAGAGAAAAAATGGGGGAATTTTAATTGGCTGGTTCACTCAGTGACATTTACAAGAACTAGGTGGGAATGGACAGCATGAAACCAGACACTTGGAAGCAGCTTTGGACCTTTTGTAAGGGTTGGAGGGATCCAGGTAGCTAACCCATCACCTGCTGCCCTCCTGAGGGTGCATTAGCAGGAAGATGGATAAAAAGTAGGCTTAGGACTAGAACTACAAACTCTCGTATGAGATGCAAATGCCTACAGAAAACAATTTTTTCCTTTAATGAAAAGTGTATAGAGCTCTCACTGATAGTTTGGATAGTTGGGGAAATTATTCAGTGGAATACTAGCGGGGTATTTGCTGTATGCAAAGCATTCATTAATAAGCAGAGCAGATTATCTTCTAGTGAAGTGGCCAGATACAAAACAAGTATTGGTTACAACTGAGGTGGAGACCACTGTCATATCCCACAAAGAAATATGATCTACACGGGGGACACAAGTTGGATTTCAGTGAATGATTGATGGTATGTTCACCTCTCAGCTTTACGTCATGGGTACTATAAACTTGGCTTCTCCATTTAAAATATTCATATTAAAGGATGTGAAGAACAATTACAGCATTACATTGTCTTATCGCAACATGAGCTGTGACTGAGTTCCATCAAGTGTATGGGCATAAATGGGATTTGGAAGCCCTTTTATTTGTCCTTTTTTATCTTTAGTTTTACCTTTTACTTCTTGAGAGTCAGAATCATTTGAAATGAAGCAAACAAAATTAATTAAATAATTGATTTATAAAATAGTTCTTTTAAAATATTTATTTACTTTTATTTGAAAGTCAGATACACAGAGAAGAGGACAGAGAAGATCTTCCCTCTGATGATTCACTCGCCACGTGGCCAATGGCTGGACCTGAGTCAATCCGAAGCCAGGAGGCAGGAGCCTCTTCCAGGTCTCCCATGCAGGTGTAGAGTCCCAAGCCCCTGGGCTGTCCTCGCCTGCTGTCCCAGACCACAGGCAGGGAGCTGGCTGGGAAGTGGAGTAGCCAGGATGCTGGCACAAGCAAGGTGAGAACTTTACTCACTAGGTAATAGGCTATCGCGCCGAGTCCTTGTAAAATAGTTTTTATGTTTGATTGTGGGCTGTAGACAACTGAGTTGCCTTAATAACTACAGTAAGTCATGAGAATAACTCTTAGTGAAAAATCATTAAACATTTATTTCTGGGTAGGCTATCAGAGGCAGCAGCTTACCTAGCGTGTTTACTCTGTTTCATTTTGGAAGATTCTTTCTCCATGCTTCGCTACACTTAGAAATTCACATCCTTGCAATCAGTTTTGCTGATACATTTCCTTCATGATATGGACAACTGGAGACAATCCTAATATTGTCAGTGAACCGCAATGTCCCGGGGCTGAAGGGATAACTTGCAGTTAGTGAAGGAAGAAATACCGGTACAACCACAGGGCAGAGCTAAGTGAAGAACGCCCTTGTAGGAGACAGCATCTGTTCGATATCCATGCATGCTGATGTTTCATAAAGTGCAGGGCTAGATTTGAAAGTTTGGAGTCAAGAAGTAATTATTCTAACTCAAGTGTCAAAAACATTCAGAAAGTTTTAAGCATAAAGTTTTAGAAAATTGCTGAGACAGAGGATATGAAACTTTTCTACATAAACAGTATAGAGATAACTAGAAAGATGAAAGCAGTGTCACTGAAATGAAGAAAACTCCATAAATTTATATATATTTATATATATATGATTTTTATATATTTTTATATATATATATATGATTTTCTGGAAATGATCATTCACTATCCATAGAACTTAAGCCCCGCAAAAATCCAGAGGCGACGTTAAGTGACTATGTGGTGAAAGTGTGTGGCTGCTTGTTGGGCAGGGACCACTGAAACAACAAAGCTCTTAATGATGCTTAGAATTAAGATTTGGGATATGTTAGGTTTTAATTGCTGGTGAAAAATTAGAGAAAGGCACTAGATTTAAACATTTCTATGTATACCAGTCAAAGCAGGGGAAGCAAAGGTTGAACCAGCATAAGCTCACATTAAAAAAAAAGACAAGAAATGATATTATTTTAAAGATATCACTGAGTCACTGGATATTAGTAAATTAATAAACACAGAAATATTTTCAGCTCTAAATTTCATAATTGTTCGTATCAGAAGCTCAGATATCTCAATAAAGACCTATCAGCCAGATTGGATTTGATTTTGATTGTCTCAGGAAATAGTACAGGCTTGTACAGGAAGATTAGTCTGAAAACAAATAGTTCTGGTTCCTATACGAACATTAGTCCTTAAACATTTGTGCCTTGCAGTGGTAAAAAGACCACAAGGATTGAAGGATGCTCGAACACAAACACTACTAATGTAAGGCATTTTAGGATTATGATCATGTTATTATGGATTACCAGCTAGCTGGATGTTAACATATCTGTTTGCTTCTTCATAATTTTTTTTTAAAAAGCAAGTCATAAAAATCAGAACTATACCTTAGTAAAATGTCAAGAAATTATGCCAAGGTCAGAATGTCAAAACTACTGAAAGGAATACACATGAAGTGTAAATTAATTTGTGAAGGAATACAGAGATAAATTCAGTTGCTTATTCATGTTTTGCTTTTTCATGTTTTATTCGTTCAGCAGAGCAATAAAATGCCTTAACATCCTCTTGGCTTACTAAGAAGTATACATCAAAACTCACATTGCATCTAATACTTCTCATCCTTTGAATAAAAATTTTTAATCATAAAGGAATAATAGAATGAAGAAATATGTAATCTTATATAGGATGTGATGACTCATTAATTCTCCCTTACCAATAATTTGTATAAATCAGGGTGAATGAACATAAAGTACATAAAATAACTGAGAGCCTAAAGAAAATTTACAGTAATGGTATCTAATGAATTTTTAATTCACATGAGTCTTAATAGAGTGTTATAGCAAAGGCATTTCAAAATTTATGTTGAGATACACTCAATTTCAATTAATTCACTGCATCACTGAAGCAGAAAGCAGTAGGCTTTATGAGGGTTAGGAATACAATCGGGTTGCATGGAACTATATATATCACATTTGACTTTTGCTACTTATTTTCTAGTGTGATGAAGAGAAAAGATTTGATATCTGACATTGGATAACTGAAATGATGTGGCAATCTCTGATTTGATTTAAATTAATAATGTGTATGCTGCATTTTGTTTGATGATGTCAATGTATGTCATTTTGTTTTGCTTTGTTCTAGAATATATTTGAATAAGTATAAAGAAATAAAGTAACTGGTTGTTTCACCATACAAATGCAAATTTTAGCTCAAAGAATATCTTTTCTGCTTAAGAAATCAGTTATTATTTGAAAAAATCTTGTGACTTAGTTTTCATTTATCCAAAAAACAGAGGTGGAGACAGACAAATCTAACAGCTGAAGGTTCACTACACGAAGCACTGTGAGATCTGGGTGTGGGGCGGATAGAAACCTGAACCTGGGACTCGGTCTAGGTCTGCCACAGGTGTTTTATCAGGTGAACAGTATCAGGGTGCTGACCCTGAAGGCATCCCATGTGGGCACCAGTTATGTCCTGGCTGCTTACTTTCCAGAGCCATGCTTACGGTCTTATAGAGTAGCACAGGATAGTTCAAGTCCTGGGGCCCTGCACCCATGTGGGAACTCAAAAGATACTCCTTATCTTTGGATCACTCAGTTCTGACCTTATCAGTCATCTAGATAGTGAACAAACCAGTGGATGCATGAGCTCTCTTTCTCTCTATCCTTTATGTAAATCTGTCAAATAAAAACCAAAAATGCAATTATTTGAATACATTCATTCAGCAATTGCAGTTTTGTTGTAGTGCCAAGTTTTCATAACCACTTTCACTAGCTTATTTATGATTATGTAATGTTCTTCTTTTCTAAATCCTGTTTTTGCTTGGTTAGTGTACTAGCAGCATAATTCAGTGACTGCACTATTGAGATGGGGGTGTCCTACCTGGCTAGTACAAGGACTCCTGTCATTTCCACACTGGAAGATTTGTTTTGCCAAATGTAGAATTCTATCATCACAATGACTGTTTAAACATATGCTTCAGTTATGCCACTGATTTCTAGAACTGTTGTTTTTATAGTTAGAGGTAGATTTATTTTTGCAATGTATTATTATATTTTTTTTGCTTCTTAACCTTGACCATCAGCCTACTGCTTTTTTATAATCACCAGATTATGAGAAAAAATTATAAAGCAAAATATCAGCTGAGCTATCTTTATTTTTTCTCTTTGGTCTTCACCATTTCAGCCCTTACAGTATCAACTATTAGCCATTTCTTTTAATTGCATTGGTCTTTACTTTTTCTAGATCGTAGCCTTGTTCTAATCTAGTCTGGTTATCAAAATCTGTAATAATTGATATTTGACCTCTTTATTCTATATTTTCAATTTTTATTAATATGAAGACACTAGATGATTATACATTACAAATGTAGAGTTCCAAAGGATAATCCCATGTCCCTTGCTAGGCTGCCTCCTACCCTTCCCCCGTCATGATCCTCTCTCTCCTCTCTCCCTTTAACAGTATTTTCGAAGTCCCAATTTTCATCTGCTTTATAATCACAGGCTGAATTTATGACTAGCCATGCTGTTTTTTAAGTAAAATTTAACAAACTAAGTTTCCAATGGAGTACAAACATGGTATAGCAATGATAATCCTACCCCGAAATGATAATCCCATTTGTATATTTTTGCATGTGTTTTTTATTAGTTGCTGCTTACTAGAGAAAACAGAATTTGTCCCTTTGAGACTGCCTAATTGCACTAAGCATAATGGTTTCCATTTCCATCTTTTCATTGCAAAACATAGCATTTCATTCTGCTTTATGGCCAAGTAGTATTCCATAGTACAAATACACCACATTTTATTTTCACTGCTAAACTAAATTATCCTCAATTTATTATATTAAAACTGAAAGATGTAGTTATCTAACAAAGTCACGGGATACAGTGAAAAAAAAATCATGCTTTTAAATCTAATATAGTTAATCTCAGGTAATCGAACTCTAATCATTTTCACTAGTTCCCTACTGGATCCCAATTGTGCAGTGTACTTTTGTGTATTGGTGAACTTGACAAAAAGTATGTTTCTCAGTCCACTTAAATGTAACTGAGGGATGATAGTAGTTCTCCCCCTAAGAGGTTTTTATAAGAATTTAGTTCACTCATCTATATTGTTTTCTGTTTAGAGAATATATGTTATTATAATTAAAACTAATTTTAATATATATGCTACTGAAGTTAATAGTATCCTGTAAGAGACATTTGTATAGTTATCTAACTGCACATTGGTATGAAATTTTATTATGCCTGATATAATGCCTGTGTTAATAGAGGCACACTGTTCTTACAAGCTGCTGAATCCTATTTGTGATTTTTACAACACAACTATAGAAATTGCATCTCAACCAAAAGTTAGGACTCACAAATTTCATTTTTTATCTTATTGCAAATATTTTTGTTGGAATCAAAGAAGACGATGATATTCACTAGCATTCAAATTTATAGCATATAAAATATGACACATATGAGAGATGGACATTTTTGACATTTCGTTATGATTTACACTTGTGCATATCCTGGAGGAGTGGTGATTTTTCTAGTATTTGTTAAATACATTATTTGCTGGAGGTTTACTCCTTTAATGCAAAATCAAATGCAAGTCTGTCATTGCAAAAAATAAAAATAAATAGAAAAGAAGGAGGGATGGCCAATGGGAGAGTGAGAGGGAGAGAGTAGGGCAGTAACTATCATCATGCTCTTAAATCTGTATATACTTAACACTAGGATAGTCACCTTATATAAATAAAAAGCATACAATTAATCAACAAAAATCACATTGCATCCAAACATTTGGGAGGAAATCACTTGTTGAGTCTCTTCATGTAGCCAAATATTTGTAAGTTATAGGTTTGTCTGTATCTTTGGCATATTGAGGGATATTTAAATAATAGTACTATTTGGTTGGTTCCTAAGTCTGGAATAAATTTATATGTACATGGCAAATGAAATTGCTTTTTTGTATATGTAGATTACATATACGTATGCAATATATATTATATAATTTACAATTTAATAACATATAATAGTATATTATAATAATATATAATTATTTTATGGTAATGTATTATATAATATAATAATTTTATATTAATACATGTCATATATATGTGTGTATCTAGAAAGAGAGAGGGAGAGTAAGAGAGAGATCTTCACTTGCTGGTTTACTCCTCACAGCACCCCCACAAGCTGTTGTTCATCTGCAGGAAGTTAGGAGCCTTGAACGCCCACAGGTCTCTCATGTGGATGAAAGGGGCTCCAACCATTCAGGATATTCTTCCTTGCTTTCCAGACACTCCAGCAGAGAGCTCAATCGGAAGTGAAGCAGCCTGAATGTCAACCAACGCTGATCATGGATCCAGGTGTCTTGGGAAGTCGTTTATCCTGCCGTGCCATGATTTTGGTCCTTTTATGTATATTTAGTTGAAAAATGTCTCAGTTGTCTTGCTCAGCTGCTTTTCGCATCCAACGCTAGATGTTTAAGGAAAGATTGCTAAGCAGTGAAGGGCATCCTTTGGCATCTTTATGAAATTCTGCAGTATGAAAATACCAATTGAGTGTGGTAGTTATGCAATTCCATGCACTGAGTATAAAGTAGCAGCTTTCATTAGCAGGTTTTCACAGTCAAAACTGTTACTTCTGTACCAACATTTGTGATTCAAAATCCAAGCTGCTTGTTTGCAAACAGAGAAATTGCAAGTTGCCAATTATGTTAATCGTCTGTTACAAAATCTCTTAAATGCCTCATACTCTAGAAGACAATCTGAGGACTCAATTTATGTCTTGTCTATAACTGTCTGTTTTTCTACCTATCAGTCTGTATGTAAGTATTTGGCTTAAATGTGAAGGCGTTTTTCAAAAGCTATTCTTTTCAGTCATTAAGGATTATCATTTAAGAGACTTAACTGGTATTGGCCCAAATCAAACCACTGTAAGACTCCAGGGAGAGGTAAAAGTAATACATTATGCTGTAGGAGACTGGATTACTTTGATCGCTGTGCATAATGTTTGGACTTGGAAATCGGTTATTCATTTTATTTCATTATGTTATATTGCAGGCATCTTCCAAATTAAGTTATTAGCTTAATATAAATTCGTGAAAATCATTTTATTATTTATATAAGGATAGTAAAATGCCGTATGTTAATGATTTCCAATCATCAATGGCAATTTATATTTTGATTTTTGGTACACTGAGTGTCAATAGAAAATTGATTATCTTTGTTTTCTCAATTGCTTTTATTATCATCTTATTGTCTATTTTGTGCAAAAAGATCTTTGGGAAATAAAAATTAGCAATGCTCCTTATTCAATATTTACTGCTTTCATAGAAATATATATACTTAAAAATAATGGAAGTTTGAATACAAAGCATTTTATATACTATTTTCCAGTTCTTTGCCTAAAAATATTTGCTCTAAAGTGAATGTGTCATTCGTTGTTGCTGTAAAAATGATATCAGCAATATAATAGAATTATGTTTCCACAATCTCTTCTTTCCTTCCTATATTGGGGCAAGGGAGGAGATAAGGGGAAAAGCCACACCCAGCCTCCCAAACACCTCTGTACCCTGGAATGTAGGACAATCACCCAACACCACCCCAGGGTCCCCAGTGTGGGCATACTCCAAGCATCCTGATCAAGAGGTTTTGATAGTTCAACAGTACTGAATTATTGCTAATCTCGCCGCTCCAAGCATGATAAAGCCAGTCCAGAATTCACTGGTTGATGCAGTCCACCTTAGAGTCTTGTGTGCGCTTACCAATACAGGGTATGGCACAGTCTGTCACTTCAGTCAGCTTATGCACATGTTGATGGTTGCAATTGCTGGGTCAGTTCTGTCTCCAGCCCTGTCTTCTACACAAACCAATGGGTGTTGCATCCCAGACCGATCTTGCCCACCCCACACTCAGCCCTTATGCAAACCAGTGGGAGATGCAGCCTAGTCAGAGCGCTGTTCCATCCTGAACACACCTGATCCCATCTGGTATGCTTTATTTTGCTACATAAGGGTTATTCTAATCGTTGTCATGAACAGGTTTGACCTTGTATACTTTAAATAACATTTTATTCTTGAAGGTATCATAACTTTTGCTGGTCTCTATTTTTTGAGAAAATCTTAGAAACACCTCTACATGCCCTTTGCTCATTTTTTTTATTAAGTTAGATATAGTTCTCTCTCTCTTTACTCTCTCTCTCTCTCTCTCTCACACACACACACACACACACACACACACACACACACCTTGGAACTCAAAAATATCTGCTGCCTTCCAATCATATTAGCAAGAAGCAGGATCAAATGTGAGAATGCTATGCCTCACACAAAATATTTCATCCCGCATGGTATCCCGACCTGCAGGACACAACGCTCAAACCCTGAGGGTGGACTGGGAATGCTGGTCTGGTAGTCCCTGGGCTTCTGGCCCAAGAAACACACGGACACACGTACTTGGTGAAAGAGAGTGCCAAAGCCCTTTATTTTACTCCTCATATATATATGCCTTCTTCTCTAGGGGAGGAGGAGTAGGGGAGGGGTTTCCTGGAACTAATCATCTTCATTGAAGCAGGGAAGGAACTAATCATCTATATTGAAACAGGGGAGGAACTAATTATTTGAACAGGAACAAGGGTGGAGGTTCTGTTCCACTTGCTTTACATGGGATGTTCTGGCTGCAATATCCTGCTAACTGTGGCCCTGCTTGCCCAAGGCAGATGTTGCAATGCAGCAGGTTGTCAGGCGTGCCAAGTCTAAAGCCTGTAAGTCCGTAGCTCCTAACAGCATTACATACTAAAAGTTTACTGCAACACACGCTTGACCATAGAAGACTTCTTTTAAAGCCATAAAGGAAGTTATTATTTCAAATTTCAACCTACATTTATTGCAAACAGCAGCAGCAGCCAAAACCTTTTTACATCTTTGTTCTACTTACATAAAAGGCAGAGTGACAGAGAGAATGGGAGAGGGACATCCTCCATCTGTGGGTTTGTTCAGTCAGCAGACTCTCCCACATGGGTACAGGGGCCCAAGCACTCAGACCAGACTCTACTACTTTCCTAGGCGCATAAGCAGGAAGCTGGAAAGTAAATGGAGCAGCTGGGACTCTATACGAGGCTTTAACTATAAACACAAGCGGTGACTTAATGAACTGAGCCATAATGCTCAGTTTATTTTCTCAGAAAAGTAAATATGAAACTTGACCACATTAAATCTACATACCAAGTGGAAGTATTAGCAATCAATTTGCACACAAAATATACATTTGCTGCCTAATGTGAATTTGATCTTGGCAATAAAAATTATGAAAGAAATGTTTATCAGAAATTAGCATTTTCATGTTTAAATTCCTTTCAGAATTAGAATCTGTTAAAATTCATTTTTGGATTTGCACTGTGGATTGTACTCAGGGAATCTTTACTGTTCCTGCTTAGGGCAGACCCTCAAACGTCAAGCCTCGTATTTATGTAGGACAGATCTACAGGACACAAGTCATAGTGAGTCTTTGTATCATTGATGAAGTTACAAAAATAATTCAGCACCTAAGCACAGGAAGTGCAGCATGCAAAAATATAATTCTACTTTATGGCAAATCAGACCCACAGGGCTTCCAGGCCTTTTTACATAGTTTCTCTGTTAAGCCTGTATTGATGCAATTTTGTGTAGAAAGGAAATCTGAAGTTTTTGACACTGCTAACAAAGACAAGGGTCTAGAAACTCAGGAGAAGGGTATGTGGCAGGAGTGCCTTGAAAGGGAAATATTCCATATGTGAAAAAAAAATCCCTCTTAAATTCCATCAATGGATTATGTTTCTCTTGCTTAACAAGTGTATCCATAATCATTTTAGGTTTGATAGACATAGTTCTATCTTTGCAAACATGCATGTTTCCAAGGCAGGAATTGAGCATAGTAAAGATAGCATTTCCCAGATCTGGGTGCTGAGGCTGGCATCCCTGCTCTACTCCTGTTCCTACTTCCTGCTAATGTTCACACTTGGAGCCAGCAGGTGAGAGTTCTGATGGTTGTGTTGCTATCACGCATGTTGGAGATCCACATGGGAGCCAAGGCTCTTGGTTTTAACCTGGCCAATTGCAATGTTATAATGCATTGGGGCAACAAACCAACAAATATTTTTTTCTTTATCAGGTGTTTTTTTTTTAATCAACCAATCAATTGATTAACTGTTTAGAGTTGTGAATATTCTCAATAAAACTCATATAACTAATTTAATAATAAAATCTAAACTAAACATGGAAAATGTATCACTAATCACATTAATTTTGAAGCAACTTTGAATGTGTATAATCATTAAAATATTAAGTTTTGGGGTCACTGTTATAGTGTAGTACACTAAGCTTCTGCTGGTGATGCTGGCGTATCATATTATGGTTCAAGTTCTGGCTGTTGCACTTCTAATTCAGCTCCCAGCTAGTGCTCTTGGGAAAGCGATAGAGAATGGCCTAGAGTCACTACAACCCACGTGGGAAACCTAGAAGAAGCTCCTGGATCCTGGCTTCAGCCTAACCCAGCCCTGGCCATTGTGGCGATGTGGAGCATGAACCAGTAGATGGATGATTCTCTCCTGTGTGTCATGCTTTATTTCTTCTTTATGCAATTCTGTCTTTCTAATAATTAAAACTAATTCTTAAAAATGTATTTAAAAGAAGATACCACTCCCCATGATTTTTTTTCTATAAAATCTGTAATGCAGACAGTCACTCACAAAGCAATACTGTGGATATACAACCAGCTGCTTCACGATTGATTTTGTGGTTTGGTGTGTGTGTGTGTGTGTGTGAAAATGAGTTTGTTATGCCTGCAGACTGAAAGCATTGATAGAGATATGCTAATGCTTTGACAATACTTATCAATCCATCAAGTAAAGTATACAAGATAGATAGCACTAGGAAAAAAAACACTCAACAGATATATGAGTATTTCAGATAATCCCACTAAGGAACCTCGCTCCTGTGAGCAGTGATGAATGCCGATGTCCAGATGCTGAAAGATGCAGTGGTCCTGGGTGATCCAGGCCTCATAAACAACTGTGGATTTACCCAAAGTGAAAATGAGAATAGCATTTCAGCTGCTGAAATATTATCTGCACAAGTTAGGAACAGACACCTGTGGGGGTTGCTGGAAGCACAAAGGCAATTCAACCTGGTAAGAACCAGTGGCCTATCACCAGAATCTGGCCAAGATTTAATCACAGTACTAGGATACTTCACAGGAAATTGCAATTTAGTCACATTCCTGCAGTACTGTCTACAACTGCAGACAACACTCACCAAAGAAAAGCCCAAAAGCAGAAGTACAGAGATTTGCCTTAGAATCTGTTCATTCACTTAAATGTCATTCCTGAGCAATGGCTATTCCATTTTATTTTACCTAGAAATGACTGTGAGTCAGTTCAAGGGCGTTTGACCTTACTGATAATCCAATGTATAGGCACTGTTTCATTCCCGATACTTTTCCAAAGCAGAGAAATAAATAAAAATTGACCCAGCATTTTATAAGTTTGATTTAGTAGAAATGAGGTTACATAAATAAGGCCATTTAGGTGTAACTGGAAGGCCCATCAACCAAAACATTGAAATCTCTGGTGAGCCAGTGATTGTTAACAGGATTCTTCCATAAAAAATTTAACCAAGTTATTAAAATACATTTGAACCACTTCTTTATAGACTATAGTGTAAGATAATTAAATACATCTCTGAAAATTACTGGTTAAGCACAATGTGATCATCACTCATCACTGGATACATGTGGGTTAAAAAATATAAAAAATATAAAAGACATGTGAGAAAAAGAAAAAAAGAGAAGAAGATTCAGCCACCACGAATATTTTTAATTTTCTTGTAAACCTATATTCATTGTTATGAGTTTCAAATCTGTTTCTGAAAAAGTTTAACTGAATTTTAGCAACGTATTTGGAACTGTATATTCTGGGAGGCAAAAACCAAATGAAAGATAGCTTCGCAAAGATTAGAAACTAATCATTTCCTCAGGAAAAGTTAGAGAAGATACAACCTTTTAATATACTTTCCTTAGCCAAAAGTTGGCGAATATAAGTATTTTTAAATCACTGGAGGAAAATAAAGCTTTCCAGACTAAGTTTTGATAAAAATTAATTATATTTTTAAATGTTTCTCATGTCAGTGTTTCTCTTCAAGGAGTAAATATCACTTTAATTTACCAAAAATATAATAATTTAAAGGTCACTGACTTTCTCTTTCTCTCTCTCTCTTTTTGACACCTCTGTGCATCATCTCATTGTTTGACTGTTTACTTCATGCATGCAGTAATATAAATTCTTTGGCATTTAGCTGTATCTTTTTTTTTTCCTGTGTGGTTTGAAGTTCTTCCCCTTTTTTAATTAGATTGACCTTTTGGTTCACTTGAATGCCCTCAACCTGACACAGAATAACTGTTCTTTTCTAAGACTAGCAGAAATGAACAGAGAAAGAGTGAAAACACTGACATTAAATGAAATTTTTTGATGCAGTGATCTGAGTAATGTATTATATAATTATTGCTTTTCTTAGTCACTAACGAAGAGAAATATCTAGTTCTGCCCAGCTTTCAGCTTCAATGTGACAAGCTGCCTCACATCTGTCCAATGTAACACTTTCTTAGCTCTCCTTATGACCATGGATTTACAATGATGTGTAGATATCTGGCCATAATTGACCTGCTTTTCCTTCCTAAAAATAATGTGCAGCATCAAAGAGGTAAAAAATGTGATACCTCCACTCTCATCTGTCACACATGGATGTGAAGGCACACAAAAATATGTATCCATTTTCATTTTATAAAAGCAAAATTTCAAGTGTACGGTGATACTGCAATGAAGACTGAATACATGCTACTCAATTATCAATACAGGGCTCGGCAGTGTGGCCTAGTGGCTAAGGTCCTCGCCTTGATCCCATGTGGCCGCTGGTTCTAATCCCGGCAGCCCCACTTCCTCTCTATCTCTCCTCCTCTCAGTATATCTGACTTTGTAATAAAAATAAAATAAATCTTTAAAAGAAATTATCAATACAACTGTGACATTGAAACATTCATGATATATCCTGCTACACACATAACCTATCGTGCAGCAATACAACTGTGAAACTAGACAGGATGGGATCCATCTAACAAACACTACTTCATTAGTCAAATTTTGATACCTAGAATAGGCAGGAATTGGTTGTGAAAACTTGTGTTGAAAATAACCAAGATAACATAATCATCGTAAGGTCACATTTCCATTACCAAACCATGGGGTGGGGGTGGGATCACTCCATGTTCCTGAGTTATCAGATATTTAAATAACTCCTTAAAATCTGCCCAGAATATAACAAAATATGATAACCAAATCACAAAATGGGTAAAGCAACGCTTAAAGAACATGGAAGTAAAGTATTTGGGTTAAATTTTTATGCGTAACAATTATATCTAGGGCATAGAACTAAGGAAAGAATAGACAACAGAAACCCAGAGAAATAATATGATTGTTTCCAAAATGTGTTTGTTTTTATTGGAAAAGCAGATTTACAGAGACAAGCAGATAGAGAACAAGATCTTCTCTCTGCTGATTCACTCCCTAAGTGGAGCAGCTAGACACAAACTGATGCCTATATGGGATCACAACGCTTGTAAGACAAGGGTTTAGCCAATAAGCTATCACTCTGGGACTCAGATCATTTTAACAAGTAATACAGAAGTGGTAATGCCATATCCTTAGAATGTTCTGTAATAGAATATTATTAGAAATATAAGTAAGTTCCACAACATGGAGCACTTTGAAGTGTTGAAAGAAATGTAATTGAAATATATTATAATCTATATTTTAGTAAAACAAAAGCCTCAACATAGGCAATATCATTGTAAGTCCTGTGTGTGTGAGTGTGTGTGTGTGTACAAACAGGGTTATTCACAGCTCATTCACAATTTGGGTAAAAAAGTTTAAGTACTTGTGCAATTCTGTTTCACATCCCTTTAATTTAAAATAATGACAATAAATGAAATGTTATTTTATTATGATTTTGATGATGTGATTGTAAAATTATTTTAAGTCTAGAAAAATTGACGTAGTTGACTTAAAATTTTGAGAATGCTTCTGCTGTTTAAAGAAATACAGTGGTGACCACTCACACTGATGAGTCCAATATTTCTGCTAAGTTATGTTAGATCATTTCATAGTGTGAAACTGGGTGTAGCAATAATAATAGCAATTCTAATAAAACAGCATAAAATGCTATAACGGAAGTAATGATAATGTGTCTCTGAGTACTTTGAAGAAATAAAAAAAAATGTTTATGTTTGATGCCAAGGCAATTTTATCAGTATGGAGACTAGCTTGTGAACAAATGGTGGTCTGCTCTGGAAATTCTGATATGGTCAGATATACATGTGGAAAAAGATGAACTAACACCCAAAATGAGCTAAAATCACTAACAGAACTAATAGTTCCCATATGATAAAGCATACATTAAACGACCCCGAGGAAGACAAGTGCTCTTTCATCACAACAATTAAAAAAAAAAAAAACAATTTATAAAGAAAAAAAGTACACTGTATTACAACAAAATGAAAAAGGATTCGTATTTCAAAAGACATACTGGCAAACCAGGGTAGGGGGCGGGCCTGGTGGGGGTTATTGTGGGTCGCCCTGACTAGGCTGCAGCTCTCACTGGTTGATGCGGGGGCCGAGTGCGTGCTGGGCAGAACCAGGCTGGACTGCAACACCCATTGATTCCAGTGGAAATCAGGACTGAGAACAGAACCAACCCAGCAATTGAAACCGCCAGCTGATCATGGTGATGGACTGTGCCGGGCCCTGTGCTTGCTAGAACATATAAGAATCTGGTCTGGGAATACCTCAAAGTTTCTTTGGAGATCTCCCCAATTGAACTGCTGGACTCAGAACCCTAGCCAAGAAAAGACAGAGGACAGAGCAAGTCAATCAACAACCCCAGCTATATGTTGGCAGCAAAATACTGGGCAAATGAAGACTCTATGATGGACTGTGTCAATCAGTGGACAACCTCATCGAGTGAAACTGGCAGCGATTCATAACTGGAGAACTGTTAAAACCATTTGAGCAAGGATCTCAGAGCATGCTCCACACCCGGGACTTGGGGTGGGTGGGAAACTGGGTGGGGCTTCTCCGTCAATACCCACCTTTACCTCAGATACATGATGGAAACAATATGGACATAATACTATTACCCACTTCCCTATACCCCCTGAACCTTTTTTTTTTAACCGTAATTAACTATGTAAAGATTGTCAACAAAAATACAATAAAAAAAATTAAAAAAAAAAAGACATTAGTGCTTGCAATGAAAGAATCTAGACTGGATTTGAACTGTACAACTGCAACAAGGTGGAGGAATCCACCATAGAGGGAGGGTATGGGGAGGGGTTGGGGGAATCCCAGAGCCTATGAAACTGTGTCATAAAATAAAATTTAATTAATTTTTTAAAAAGACATTAATGAGAAAATCCAAAGATAAGTCAAAAATTGGAGAAACTATTTTCAATTTACATATCTGTAAAAAACTTTTATCTAGAAAAACTGAATAGCTGATTTCTAAAAATACTTATTTATTTTTATTGGAAAGGCAGATATACAGAGAGGAGGAGAGACAAAGCGGAAGATCTTCCACCCTATGGTCCACTCGCCAAGCAGCCTCAATGGTTAGAGCTGAGCCAATCTGAAGCCAAGAGCCAGGAGCCTCTTCCTGGTCTCCCATGCAGGTGCAGGGTCCCAAGGCTTTGGGACGTCCTCGACTGCTTTCCCAGGCCACAAGCAGGAAGCTGGATGGGAAGTGGAGCAGCCGGAATTAGAACCGGTGCCCATATGGAATCCGGAGCGTTCAAGGCCAGGACTTTAAACTGCTACGCTATTGCGCTGGGCCCCATGAACAGCTGTTTTAGATCAGTAAGACAAATAGCCTAACTTAAAATGTATAAAGGGACAGTCATTTGGCTGATTGTGAAAGACACTGGTTGACTGCTGATCCAGCTCCCTGCCAAGTGCATCCTGGGAGGCAGCTGCTGATGGCACAAGTACTCTTTTCCCTTTCATTCTCCCAGGAAGCCTGCATGGAGCTGCAGGCTTCCCACTTTGACCTGCCCCCACCCTGGCCACTGGGCAGTAACCTGGACATGAGACATTCTGCCTCTCACTCTCATTCTGTCCCTCCCTGCCTTTCATCTAAATGAATGAATAGTTTTTTCAAAGAACAGAAGATGACCTCATCTCACTTTGGTCCTGATTAAAGCTTCCCACCAGCAGCCTGGGAGAAAACTCTGGAGTGCCTGCCACCCATGGGAAGACCCCTGGATTATGTACCTGATGCTTCTAACCATAGCCCAACCACAGCCCAATATCAGTCATTATGCACATTTGGAAACTAAACAGGAGATGAGTGCTGTCGCTTTTTTTTTTTCACTCTGACAATAGGACAAACCTGAGAAGAAAGCATTTTGAATATTTACGCAGCAAAGAAACAATGTTTGTGAGGACTGAAATACTTCACCCTCTTTGATGAATTCACAGTGTGTATCTGTATCAAAGCATACATGCAATCTTCATGTGGTGACATTCAAAGTAAGTAAATAATTTAAGTGCTTTCATAAAATAAAGAAATAAAATGCTGATATTTGTTGTAAGATGGGAGAATTTTCAAAACAATTTTACTAAGTGAAAACATAAGCCATAAGTGGAATACAATATGATTCACGTACCATGAGATAGCTAGAAGATGCCACAGGAGTGATGATTCCTGATTATTTAAACCTGTGGCTGGGGAGGACGGATGCCTGCAAACACATTTGAGAGAACTCTTTAATATTACTTTTCTAGAACATGATTTTTGCATCCCAACTGCAAATCAGTGACAATCCATGGCCTTGTATTAATGTATAGTGTTCAAACAATTCCTAAAAATGCTGTTGAAAAAGGTGAATGATGGTCAGGGACGTGTAGTTGGTAGGATGCTTGGGATATTGGCATCTCATGTCCAACCACCTGGATGGGAGTCCTAGGCCTGCTGAGGAATCTGGCGTATTGACCATGTGAACCCCCACAGGTAGCAGGAGAGGGGTGTGACTCTGTCACCAACATGACTGATGCAAATTGTTCTCTGGGTTTTCAGCTTTGACCAGTGAAGTCTTAGCTGTCAGAAGCACTTAGCAACTAAAGCAGTGGTTGGGAGATATCTCCATCTGTCCCTCTGAGTCTCTTTCTCTTTGTCAAATTCAAAAACACAGAAGTGAGTTATTTAAATGTCTTCCATGAATTCACATGTGGATACGTTCACTCACCAGTTCCATATTACATTTTAGTAGATGCTATAATCATTCTAATGAGGAGAACAAGAAAGAAAAGGCCTGAAATTCTAACTCAAGAAATGAAAACACTGAATAATTTGAAAATCAGGCAGAACCAACTCACTCAGACATTGGGATCAAATAAACTGCTTACAAGAAGCAGAGATGTTTAAAAACATGGAAAGAAGTTGAAACTTGGTAAGAGAACCAAGAGCATTTCAGCATTTCTGACTTTCAAGCCTTAGGATAAACTTGACAGCACTGTATCACTTGGTGAAGATTGAAGGAATAGTTGACTCTTCAGTCTCCAAAAATTAAGGCTGTGTGTTATTATCTGTTAAGCACCCTTCCCTGTTGGATCCTTGAAGAATTTTATTTTATGTGCCACAGATCTTCATCCAAGCCCAAATCTCACTGCTTCGGAGAAATATTTGTTGAAAAGCATTTTAAAGACAAATAATTAGGGGCAAACAATATAACAGAATGAGAAACATAAAGGGGCTGTGGAAAGGAAATAAAAGAAAAGGGCTGTACAGAATTCCCACAAATGAATAATATACAGGATTCAAAGAATATGCACAGATTGAACAGAAGAAACGTGGAAC
This sequence comes from Ochotona princeps, assembly GCF_030435755.1. NCBI lineage: Eukaryota > Metazoa > Chordata > Mammalia > Lagomorpha > Ochotonidae > Ochotona > Ochotona princeps. The sequence continues at coordinate 50,432,795 of NC_080837.1, forward strand.
GATCATAAACCTCCACTGCTTCCTATGGTAGGAAGTACAGGCATTTCCACTCTAAGGTATTGATATTTTAACATATTTAAAAATTTTGCTGAGCAGGGACTACCTCTCCCTAACTCAGTTCTTAGTGATAGTTATGGACTTAGCAGGCAGTATGTGTTCAATATGCAATTAACCAAGGAAAAACCTACCTTTACTGTTTGCCCATAGACCCCAGGAAAGAGCATTTCCTTCTCTTAATCATCCTGGGAAAATACTGGACTACTAGGCACCATTTATTCACTTTACGTGCTACTAAAATGGTTCAAATTAAACCATTCAAACTGTTAACCTTACTTCTTTTTGTGGAAACCCAACTTAAGGTCCTGGCCTAAAAATTTCCCCTCATTTCTGTCTTTTGCATCCTGACAACCTTAGAGTTTTCTTCAATCTGCACTGTTTTGGGTAATAAAAGTAATCTAGAAATAATTTGAATTATGTGATATGGATAGGCATTTGGTACAGAGATGAAGACATTGGTTGGATTGCTCCCATATTATTTTGGAATGCTTGGGTACAAGTTGTTCCACTCCATTTTTTTTTTTTTTTTTTGGTTTCTGATAACTTGCACCCTAGAATACAGAATGGACAGCTCAAGTTATTGGGTCCTCCCTGCTCTGTGAGAGGCTTGCATTGTGTTCCTGGATCTTGGATTTGGCCTGGGCCAGCTCTAGCTCTTGTATGTAGGAGTTCAATTAGCAAATGGAAGTTCTGTCTCAGCTTCTCTTCCTCTTTGTCTTTCACATTAATAAAGTAAATTATGTGTGAGGGTGTGTAGAGATCACATGCAAAGGCTGCACCGTTTTATATAAAAGATTTTGGAAGCTGTAGATTTTGGTATCTGAGGGATATTATTTTAAAAAGATCCCTTGCAATTACTCTGTACTAAGGAATATATTTTAAAATGCAGTGCGATATTAACTTCAAAACCTATAAGACCATGCTGAAAGAAGGCCTAAATAAAAAGACAACCTTTAATCATGGTATAGAAGTATTAAATGTTGTTAGGATGACAGTGTTCTCCAAACTGTTCTACCAGTTCCTTCAACCCCTTTCAAAATGCTAATAAACATTATTACATAAATGGAGATACGTCTTTGAATATTCGTATCAAACTCGGCTTGGTGGATATAATCATTATTATGATAATAATGATGGGACACACACATAGGAAAGCTTAAGCATATGCAACTCATTTGCTTCAACTATATAAAAATATGGCCATTAAACAACATATTTTTTTCTGTGTGGCCCAAATTATAAGAATAACAATACTTCATGGAGAATCAGCATGGAGCTTGTATGTGAGCTTCTCAGCTTTCTTGTAAAGCAGCATTTCATCCCGTATCTCTCATTTAAATATTTTGGAAATATAAAGGTAAGCACATTTTTCAACTTATACTTGAATTTATTGATGAAGTTTGAGATTGTAGTTATTTTAATCTTTTATTGTGAGAGATAGGCTCTTTTGATCTGTGGATATTTTAAAATGATTTTTTTACTCTTATTTTACTAGGCTGACACTAGTCTCCTTTGGGGGTCATTCTGTTTAGGAAGTGTGGATTGAAATTCTCCAACATAAAAAATCACTGTGTAGTATATGCAAAGCTGCTTGGACCATGCCCATGTGAATGAATTGCTCCTGGTTAACTCCTGGTTTAAGTGTTCAGTGGCTAACTAACACTAGATTAGCAAGACTGATCTCATCTCCTGGGAAGAAATGACTGACTGGAGATACTAGAAAGACTAATTTCAGAGCACAATTAAAATGAAAAGCAATGGCTCTTCAAGAAATGTGAAATCTTATTTTCTCATTCATGCTTGAATCAGTAAATGCTTCTAATTCATTAGAAAAAAAGATAAATATTGGTTGCAATACTAGTACAACAGGCTGTGTCTACCAAGCATGAGACAGGGAAGTTTTGGAATGTCTTTTTTTGCTATGATAAAAAGAGTGCTATTTAGTGTCGTTTGCTCTTTTTATTTTGATCTAAATAATAATAATAATAAAGCATTAGGTCTAATTTAGTACTGATGCAGTATATGGTGTTTGGAATTTTCTGCTGAATACAGTATTGTTTTTTACTGTTTTATGTAGACTATGTAATTTACTGCTGCAAGACTCAGCAGTTATCAGAATGAGGTATAAATGGTAATGATGGTGATTAACTTACTTGCTTGGATATATTGAAGTTTTATTATCATGCTAGGATGCTTTTCATAATATTCTTGACTACAAGGAATGCATGTTAATTGAACTTCACATCCAATTCCAACTAAATGCATTAATAGTACATTAGATTAACTTAGACAAAAGAGAGAAGGGGAAAAAGTAGAGCTCTTGTTTGGGGATCTTACAAGAAATACATAACTAATCATAAATTCACCTTGGAGAAAAATTTTTAAAAATCACAATTCATATATTTCATTTCAGTTCTGTCCTTGGCACATATTTATGGCTGTGTGTGTGTGTGTGTGTGTGTGTGCTTTCCAAAGACGTAGGCACCCTCTGACATTTTGTTGCATTATACTGACAGCATACACTGTTTTAGGAAATATCTGCTTGCTAATAATAATAACTCCAATAATTTTATTCATTTGTCTTTCAATGTTTTTATTAATATTTTTAAAGCAATTCTATTTACTTATTTGAGGGCAGAGAAGGAGAACACAGATCAAGTAAGCTCCCATTCATTTGTTCACTCCCCAAATGCTTGTACCCACCAGGACTGAGGCAGAACCTGGGAACTCCATCCGTCTCCCACGTGGGTGACAGGAAACCAGTTACTGGAGCAATGTTCTCCAGAATCCCAGACCACTATTGGCTGCCTGTACTGGGAAAACAGACTCAATGTAGTTTATGTATTATTTTCCTTCTTTTTTGTTTTTCACTTGTTAAAGATTATTTATGTGAAGGATGCAGAGACAGGCAGAGAGGAAGAGAGAGACAGAGAACAAGCAAGTGAGTGAAAGGGCTTCCATCTGTTGGCTGCCTCCCCAAGGACTGCTATAGCCAGAGGTGCTCTGGATTGAAATCAGGGCGCAGGAGCTCCAGTCAAGTCTCTGAAGCAGGTGATAGCGACCCAAATAATTGAGCTGTTGCTTGGCCATCTTTCATTGCTTTCCCTGGTACATTAGTAGAGAGCTATTGGGAAGAAGAGTAACTGGAAATTGGAAGCATTCTGCTATTGCTTGTTTGCATTACTGGAAGGAGCTTCTTTCCTTGCTCCACATCGCACAAACACTCTCTCCTACAGACTCATATACATACTTCCTGTCTTGCATTTTTAGCCCAAGGGAACCTGGATCCACGGACTCCTGTAAGCGTAGATCTTGACTAGTCTAATCAGGGAGGTTGCAATCCTGTGATTAGGGACTAGTTTAGATGTAGGTATGTGCCATTGCTTCAGCTAGTGAGACACAACTGACCCCTGACATCACAGAGTGACCTTCAGCAATAAAGTTGCTTTTCTAGAACCCAATGAAGGATAATGATCGCACACACATACTTAAATGAAATACAGGTCATGGCATACATTCTTACTTTCAATTTTATGTAACATTATATTGTATATATTTGTTCCACGTTAGCAAACATAAAGCAGAATTCATTTAATGGTTATATAATATTTATATGTACGTTGTCAGGTTGCCTAATCTTTGCTGCTTTCACCTGAGTGTTGTCAATATTATATTATTGCAAATGGCTACAATAGATATGTCTATAGAAGACACACACACACATAAACGCACATCCAAAACTATTTCTTTGACTTTTTTAGATCCCATCTGATCTCTTCCCAGCACCTGATTCAAGGGCAGCTAAAATGGGGCTTTGAATATGGTGCCTATGGCTTTATCTGTGAGAGTCAAGCTAAACAACAGAAAAACGTTGCTAGGTGCTTGTCACAGGAGGAGTTGAGGGTTAAGGTAGAACATAAACTTATAAGCGGTAATATAAATTTAAGCTGACAAAATTTCAAGTGAACATAAGAACTTATTCTAGAATATCCAATGGAGCAAAGAGATAAAGGTATTCTTTAAATATGTCTGGTAAGTCAAACCTGGATGGAGAACTATAATGTATTGTTCTATAAAATGATCATTTTGAAATGAAATAAGCAGAATATCTGAAGGCACCATTCATTCTTAATTACGTGTGGAATGCAATCACTCAAAAAGCTTGAAGAGTGATATAGAGCAATGAAAGTTTATATGTAGTGACAAACTGAAAAACCAGCAGGATGTTAAACAAAATAATATAGAACACATTTTGCTGCTGAATCATTGCAAAAGCCACGGAAATCATTTTTTTCCTTGAAAGAATCATCTCTTGCCTAAGATTTTCGTTTTCGCTTAAGAAGTGAGGAGACAACTTTGCATCTTGCCCTTGACATTTCTGATGTAAAGAGATTAGGCCAGAAATGCATCACTGTATAAGCTGCCAGGATACGGCGCTGGGCCTGCATAAAGAGCTTAAAATTAATAGAAGAGTACTGAAGATAGTTGTATTTCCTCCATGAAATGCATTTGTGCAACCATCCAAGTGGGGAAATGGATGTTTCATATAAACTTATTAGAATCATTGAAGATGGAGCTCTCATTTTGAAATTAGAAATTCCATCAGAGACAAGATGGATGGACACCAAGTGCAGATTCTGGGACTATGTATCAGTGTGTGTATGTAACTCCAAATTCAAGTTCTAAAATGACTGTGAAATTCTTTGAGTTACACAGGTGTGTACCCTACACAATTCAAAGACCTAAGATATTAACCAGTGATTACCAAGCTAATACAATTTTTAAGGAATCTAGCAAAACCTTTAAGATAGCTTAAAACCAGTGAAACAAGATATTTCAAGTGAGAAATATAATAACGCTAGACCCCTGAGGGTGGGAACAAAAATTTACAACACGAATGAGTTTAGTATTGCTTTTAAAATGGTGCCTGAATATTTGAGTAATTTCAATTATTATGCTTAAAGAAGCATCAATATTTAAAAGATTAATATCAATGCATCATTAACAAAAGGGCATGACAAAGGAACGCGAATGCTAATTAAATTTTGAAAGTATTAGCAATGAAATCCAAGTTCCTTAAAATGTTTTAATAAAACACGTTTATTTCATGAGTAGCAATTAAAATAATTATTGTAAGATTGTATTTTGTAAAAATCCTATTTTATTTTTTTATGTTTTAATCTGAGTCACAAAGAGCCCCTTTTTTAAAAAAAAAGAATATTGTTTTACTTGATTAGCATACATATGAAAAAGCCCATAAGGCTAAACTTTAATTGGGTTTTATATGTCCAATTCATTGTATGTAAGTCAGAGAAAAGAGAACAAAAATAGTTTTAATGTTCAAAATTGCAATATTTTACAAAGCAAACTCTTTAGATGCAGGGCAAAGTTGTAAACAAATTGTTTTTCACTGAATTTCTCTAGCTTCTCTCTTTATCACCAAGTGGCCTTTGTTGTTGTATTCTTGGCATCTTTTCTGTCATGTACAACCTTACCCCATTTTATGTCCTATTTAATTATCCTCTGTGGCTTAAAGCATATTCAGCATCAAACCAGCTGTGCAACCTTGAATGAATACCATGTCAATAATGCACTGATTTTAAGAAAGCACAAGGTGGCTATTAATTTTACTTAAAATCCTCCCTCCTGACTATTGGCAGAACACAGTTCTCAATGCTGTATCCATTCGCTGCTAAGTAGTACCATCCCTAGCGCACTCACTATGTCAGTGGATTCTCGGTCTGACACTATGAGCAGAAAACTTTGATTAGCCACTAGGAAAGGCACCTTAGAGGTAGGAGAAATCTTTCTAATTACACAAGAAATACATGGATTCTATCCAAGAAAAAGAGAAAAAATTCTGAACGCCCTTTCTTGTGGAAAAATAATCCAGTCACTAACACCATTCACCACCTGTATAGCAAGAACCCATATTCTTGAAAGAGTGAGGTTGATATTCAATGGATTGGTTGGCAAGTAAGACCTTAAACGATCCAGAAAAGGAGCATTAATGATGATTAGGCAGTGTCTCAGCCTTGATGTTGATCACCAATCAAGAATAGGACTTTCCTTCAATTCCCATCACTCACCCTAGGGAAAACTGAACTGATGACATATAACTTGAAACTACAAAACTAGTGGAGAAAAACGTGGAAAACCTCTCAAGACATATGTCAAGGCAATGCTTTCCCATCTCTTCTCTGGGCCTCACAGTCTTCTTGGCCAATTAGAGGAAGAGAAGAAATTCAAAGGTTTTTGTTTTATGGTTGGGCTTTTCCTTGTGTAACTTTTAGTTTTTGTTTTTACTGTTGTTTGTTTTATATGGGAGCCAGGCCTCAAAACAATGTTATTTGACATAAGTAGCTGCTCTCGTCTTTGCAAACAACTTGGTCATCCAGTTATATGTACAGGTGAAATAATACAAATTTAGTATCATTTCTCCAACAGATAGTAGTAAAATTTAAGGGACATATTATTTGAAGTTTTAACATATATATTACAATCATAGAAATATTGCATTTAAAATTATGTAGCAAAGGTCATCAAGTGACATCATTTCTATCAACACATCTCTTGGGCATATGGAGTAATAATTTCATTCCTCAGCTGTAATATCCATAAACATTCAAGGTAAGATAGGCACCATATTAAGAAAGTTCCATCATGTCAAACAGTTCTGAAGGCCACTGTGCAACTTTACCAGTTAGTTAAGTGCATGGACAAGCAATGAGTGCATAATTAAAGGAAATGACTTTTTTAAAGTACTATTAACTCTAAGGGTATATAGATGTAGAAAACTAAATTTCACTTTGTTTCCATTCTCCTGAAGTGTACCCTATAATTACATTTAATAGTCCCTAAATAAATACCATGTAAACTAGTGTTTCTTAAGGAAGAGAAGCAATCACACATTCAAATTGTAATGATGGGGTATTTAGATGGTAATCACCAAGCTATTATATTGTCTTTTCTTTAATTTTGTCAACTATATCTCCAAAATCCTTTCAGTCAAACTGGTTAAGTAACTTTCAACCACCAACTATATATATTTTTAAGGGTGTTGTCACTGGCATTAATTTATTTCTCCTAGTTTAATAATTTGAAAAAAATAATATTTTAGCAAGGAGTTAAACATTTGTGCTGTTAATTTATTAAGCTGATTTTTGAACAAAAGTATCTATATTCACTACGGAAATTGAATAATATAGACATACATAAAGAATCTAAAAATCATTCTCTATTGCTTTCCCAGGCCACAAGCAGGGAGCTGGGTGGGCAGTGGAGCAGTCAGGACATCAATTGGCACTCATATGGGATCAGGGAACGTGTAAGGCAAGGATTCAGCCACTAAACTGTCACACAGAGCCCTTTTTTGTTATTTTTGTTTGAAAGGCAGATTTACAGAGACAGAGAGGCCCTCCATCCTATGGCTCACACCCCAAATGGCCAAACAGATTGAGACGAGCTAATTGAAAGGCGTGTGCTAAGAGTTTTCTCCTGATATCGCACATGAACAGAGGCATGAGCCCTTGAGCCATCCTCTGCTGCTTTCCCAGTCCAAAACAAGAAGCTGGGTTGGAAGTGAAGCAGCCCCACTAATTTTTAGACTGTCTTGACTGTTCTTAAGTGTTTGTTTACTTATAAGACAGTATCAGGGGCAAGGTGGAGGGTGAAAAAGAGAGATAGAGACAGATTGCTGTGTCTACCTTCCCCTGAGTCAATTATCGAAGGATCACAGCAGTTAGGTTGGAGTCAGGCTAGGCAAGGAGCCAGAAAGTCACTTTGAGTTACAGATCTTGTGCTTTGCTTGTTGCAAATGCACCTGGAAAATACAGGTACCATCATTCGTTGTATTTTAATAATTGGGTCCCTGATACCGTCAGTGGAGACCAGGCTGGAGTTCTAGGCTCCTGCTTCAGCCTGCAAACACTGGGCACGTGTGAGTCCGTGCATGGAAGATGCTTCTATCTCTTCATCTCTCTGTCACTCTTTCAAATAAATAAATAAATAATAAACCTTTAAAGAGTTGTGAGTATTCAAACATCAAAATACACACATAGACTGTTAATTACAGATATGCAGCTTATTATTTATTAGTTTCCATGTTAAATACAAAATGTTGGGGCATTTTTAGGTCATGAGTTTATTTTTTAAGATTTATTTATTTGAAAAGCAGAGGTATAGAGAGATATGGGGGAGAGAGAAAGAGAGGCACAAAGAGAGATATTCACTGAGTTATTCCCCAGAGGGCCTCTTGGATCAGAGTTCTAAAGCCAGGAGCAAGGAGCTCCAATTGGATATGCCAGATGGGTGCAGAGGCCCAAGTATTTGAGAAGTCTTCCATTACATTCTCAGGTGCATTAGATTAGCAGGGAGTTGGCTTGGAAGTAGAGCAGCAAGGATTCAATCTGTCACCCATATATGATACTGGTATTGCAGGCGGCAGCTTCATCTGTAATGTCGCAACAACAGTAGATCATCAGTTTTTGTGCTTCATACAACTGTGGAAGTCATAACATAATGTCATCCATGCCTGTTGTGCCTTAAGGAAGAAAGTAGCCTCTCTGGATTCTAACTGACCCTGTGGTATTTCAAAAAGATTGTTTACTGAGCTATGGTTTTTGTCATTTCAGAATGGTATAACTGGTTAAAATTTTCCCTGGTTTTAAATTTAGTCATATTTAATTTTACATTTCATTATCTGGTGGCCTTTGCATAATAGAAATCGGTAAAGAATTTTGATAAAGATTCCAAACTAAAAAAGGCCCCACATTTCTGGGCCTCTCTTCTGTTTGGGATCTAAAGTCGCTTAAGCAGCCAACATCCCTTAGCCCATAACTCTGACCTTTGCCTCCTTGTACTGTAAGATTTCAACAATACGGTTTGTATTAATGCAATGGACTTCTGTCTAGATTTGCAAAACTCAAGTAACTGACCTAAGATAATAAACTGATTGTGTCTCTAGTCGATTTCAGTTTCTCTGGGATTTTTCAGCTTTTGAAGATTTTGCTGCTTTAGCAGATTACCAAGGATTTTACTTCATTGTTACATCTACATGCATGTCTACAAATAAATAAATTCAATCTGATTGTTCAATGGGATTATGGCTTTTTCAGTGCTTTTTTATTTCCTAGGAAAAAAGTTTCTCATTTCCATTTGGAATTTTCTTATGAAACCCTAGAAGCCTGCAGAAATACTAAGATAAATATTAAGAGTCAAAACAAAACAAAACAAAACAAAGTGCAAACCACTTAATGCAATACTGCAACCACCTCTAAGCAATTGCAGATTTTGATAAAAATCAAAACAATTTTCTACTTTAGTCATTAAATTCTATCATTCTGTCCACCTGTATATAAACTTTTTTTAAACAAGCTAATGATTTTTAGATAATCTTGCTGGTGATATTGGTTGAAGCAATCTCTACAATATTACTCACTGTCTTCATATTTTAGCATTACTCCAATTAGATGAATTTCATATCAAGCATTTTTTTAAATGCACTTACTTGGAAGGTAGTGTAGCAGAGATCAGAGGCCAGAGACATCGTTCATGTGCTGGTTCACTCAGGACTGGGACAGGCTGAAGCCAGGAGTTTCATCCGAGTGTCTACATGGGTGGCAGGGACACAAATATTTGGATTGTCTTCAGCTGTGTTTCCAGTTGCATTAACAGGGAGCTGGATTAGACGGAAGTGGAGCAGCCAGGAATCAAATGGGTGTGCATGAGCAATGCCAGCACTGCAGGCAGAAATTCAATGTACAAAAATGACAACCCTTGTATCTAGGATGCTCTCACACTGTATTTTATCATCCTATCAACCAGATAATCTGCTTTTCTACTTCATAAAACAAATTATTTGTGGAAAACTTAACTCATTTTGCTTATCACTTTAATAAAACATTTAGCAAGCAGAATCTCTCTGTGTGTTTAAGTTTGAACTAATATCCACATGTTTAGCTATACCATATTGCACTTTCTACCTGTAAAACGAGACCATTCATTTATATGAACATTGAATTCACATCTACAAAAACTATCTACAGTGTTTGGTATTGGTTGGTAGAATCAGGCGTTACTTTATACCGAAGATTCTGCAACAGAAAATTGGAACTTTAATTGTAATCTTTATATTGTATGTGAAAACCACAATATAGAACTAACTGTTGTCGTGTAGGTACTTTGTGTAACTGCTGGATTCTGAATACTTTTAAAATATATACATATACCCTGTAGTTATTTTCTTTTGTGATAAAAATGTGATTAAAATTCTGTGACATACTTTAAATATCAGAATTGGTCTATTTCATGTACTAAGAATATTTCTAGATATTAAGTTAAAATATTAATTTTTAGTACATTTAAATATTAATTTGATAAATTTAATAGATTGGTAAAGGTTATAAAATCTCGGCCAGGTTTGTAAACAAATGGCAAGAAATTGGTAACCCGAAGAAGTATTTGATTTTACATTTTTTCTTCATTTTTTTATTCGTGTATTCATTACATATTGAATTGAAGCACCATTTTTTTTTTTTTGGTTTTCTTTTGTGCTTTATTTTCTTCTATTATTCCACCTGGAAGCTTGGTTTAGCTTTTAGGACTTGAAAATACAGTGAAATAATAGTAGAAGAGCTGCAGGGCAGCATGAAATCTAAGCAGGAGAGTCTGAAGTGTTGATTAAAGATCAAATAGTAGCAGAATTAATTATCTGGAAGCTGTGAAATCATTCATAAACTGCTTAAATCCAAGGTAAGGGAATTGAAAACTTATTGCTAATTAATTTCCATTATAGATTAATAAAATTGACAAGGTGATCTTAATGCTTAAGTGGAAAGTTAGTCATAACCAAATTCTTTCCTCAACGGTATATGATTCAACTGATTAAGCTCTAACAATTGGCTTTAATGTAAGAATGTCCAAGTAAACCTTGGAACAAGTGTAAGTGACACTGAGCTACTAGATTGGGGTATAGAAATTATGAGGTGGGTTTAGGAACATAAATGTAATAGCATAGTTATAATGAAATATGCCATTTTCAATCACTGTAGAGAAAGTAAAGTAATTCAGACTCAAACACTGACTATAGAGTGAATGGTACTGAACAAAAATGTAGAACCAATGAACTGCCATGTATTTAGAGTATTTAATCAACTTACTCCATTTCATTAGTTCATAAATACTGATGAGTACTTTAAATCCCACATAATGAACAGAAGTGCAAAACATATCTACACAGTTTGTTACTTTCTGATTCCTGTGATTTATACTGCTTCAGGGTTATAAGCAACCATTTCAGATTTATTATTTTTAGTTCTTTTTCTTTTTTACTATTTTTTCTGGATATTTTATGGAATATGGAACTTTGATTTTCTTTTTTTTTTTTAGTTTTTTTTTTTTTAATTACAAAGTCAGATATACAGAGAGGAGGAGAGACAGAGAGGAAGATCTTCCATCTGATGGTTCGCTCCCCAAGTGAGCACAATGGTTGGTGCTGTGCCGATCCGGAACCAGGAGCCAGGAACTTTGTCCAGGTCTCCCACGCGGGTGCTGGTGCCAAGGCTTTGGGCCGTCCTTGACTGCTTTCCCAGGCCACAAGCAGGAAGCTGGATGGGAAGTGGAGCTGCCGGGATTAGAACCAGCACCCATATGGGATCCTGGAGCGTTCAAGGCGAGGACTTTAGCCACTAGGCCATCGCGCCGGGACCGGAACTTTGCTTTTCTAAAATCACTTGAATTCTGTTTCAACTTTAGTTATACATGGACCTCAGAAAATTTTATAAAGGAGGATATTTTAAGACAGGTTTATATTTTTATATTTTAGTTTGCATCTAAGCTTCTTTTTTAGACTTCCAAGTGCACAAAGCAATGATATATCTTTTATAAAAGATGAAATGTTATAAATATTTTATAATTTAAAATTACCTTTTTGCCATACACAATGGTTATTAATATGATGCTTGTGACACAACATATTTTCATTTTACAATGCAGTCCATGGTTCAGTATTCCTCTAAATAGAAAGTGCAATAAACAGAAGATGAGAAGAATGTACTTAAGTGAGGATACAAGGGTCACAATGACAATGAGAAAGGTGTCAACATCATCAATATACTGTAAATGTCCAGGAAATGACTGGTCATCAAAAGTCCAGTAGTGCATAACAAAGGATAATTTTTCCAAAAAAAAAAAAATTCAAAACAAAGTTTGACCACACAGTTGAAGGACTTACAAAAGCATAGCGCTCCTCAGTAGTTCATAGTATTGTTGATTGCCACCTAGAGGCTATATGGAGCCAAATACATCTAGACAACAAATACTAGTAGTTGGGTTTCTTTAGATGTGAAGATAGTGGTCTTGTAACTGCCTTTTTCATTCCAATTCTAAGAATCATAAGGTAGATATCTCAGATTAGTTAACAAAGAGATACTGTAGAGAAGAAAAAGAGGCAAAGGATTTGAGAAAATAACAGAGCAGGTGTTTGCACACCTTAAAATGGAAACCTACTGACAATGTAACACTCATAAAAAATGGTGTGGTAATAGTCCTTAAATAGGCAATAGTTTTAAATAAGACCCATCAAAAAAATCTCTGAGCTTTTATGCATACTTGGTGATTAATGTGCAGTAATTGTATATAGAGTCTTTTAACTCAGTGTGTGTGTGTGTGTGTGTGTGTGTCTGTGTGCTTAGTGGGACATGGGAGACACGTAATAAAATTTCTCTTTTACTTTTTCCTCTATCAGGAAAATTTTCTAAGTTCTTTCATTCATTATGCATTTTCTTGAATTACTGTATGCCTGAAACTATTCTAGGTTCATAATTACTTTGGTAAAAAAAAGCAGTTGAAATTTTTACCATTATGAAATGCACTCTGGCAGCATGACAAAATACCATATAAAATATATGAGGCATATTTAGATGGTGCGAAATGTTGGCAGACTTTGTACAAGGAGAGTATTACAGGTAATTTGGATCTCACCAAATAATCATTCCACAACAGTGAAGATGCCTTTCCTGGGAACACATGGTGGGACTATGCAGCAGCTGGAGGATACACATGAAATATCAAGCTCACAGAAAGAACAGAGATCAAAACTGGTGAAAACGATAAAAAGGGTGTGGGGATCTTTTTAAAATGCAATGTTATTTCTAAAATGCATTGATGTTAAACATGAGACTAAACAAAGAGACGCTACAAATCAAGGAAATGATGTCTGCAAGTTGAAAATCTGATGGAAAGAGAAAGGCGGGAGACTCAGAGTAACTGGAAGATAAAGAGAGTCTATGGATAAATCAGTTTTAAATGTCTGCGATCATGGGCAAAATTCAGTTTGTGAGACTGGGAAAACAAGGGAGTTAAATGCTTGTGTCCAGTTTTCCTCAGGAGAGCCCAGAGGTGAAACTAGACATGAATGGAGAGGTACTTAGAATTCCTCACAATGAGGGTGCAGGGGCTTTGAAGAATGCAGGGCCTCGGGTCTTCCAAACCAGAGAGACAGTTTTCTGCAGGACTTTGTACATGATGCTGTTAATTGAGAAATCGCTCCAGAACAATCTAACCTAGATTTTCAGACATAGCTCCTGCAACACGTAAACCACAGGCAGTCCCCAACTTTGTCTTCATTTTGTATGCATCCTTAACCTTTGGCCAGTCCAAACAAGGAATGAAACAAGTCATTTCTTAACCAGTGGCTTTTCTGTTCTTTTCTTATCAAATCTACTACAGAACCTGCTCCTAAACGTGACCCTTGCAGGGACTATTAAGTCATTACTAGCTTTACTTGGACTATTACTAGATAATTATCTTGGTTTTAACCAGTATATCAGGATTATTTCTACTTGAAAGACTAGAGGTCTGGGTATTTGTCTTGAATAATTATCATATATATATACATATATATATATATATATATACACATATCTATAACATATTTCTTAACTCACTTAAAAAGGATATAATATTTTTTCATTGAAATTTTAATTTTTAATAATTAAGAAGAATATCTTTTCACTTTGGAACTTGTGATTAGTACTCTCAAATTTCCAGATTATGACTCCACTGGGAGGACAATCAGATTTATAGTACAAAACATAAGTATTTTTTAACATTTTAAGTTTTTCTTCTGCAGTGATAATGTAAATAAATAAGAAAGCTTATTTTCTACTGTAATTTTAATTTTATTCCTGGATTTGTCAGCTTTCTCACACCATGATCTTCAAAATCGTACTGGCCACAGGAACTTGTTCCTGTGGAGTCAAGGTCTACGGCACTGAATGTAGTTTTTGACTTGGAAACTTTCACCTGTCCAAAATTTTATTCAAATTTTTTCTGCTCTATCATTTCCCAAGCATATTATTGTTTTGTCCTCTTAACTCAGCTTGTATTTTACCTCTCCTGCCTTGGAATCCTAATTGAAACTCAGGGTATGTCTCCTGAAGGATTCAGACAGGAAATGTCTCAGAACTTCGTAAGATGAATTTAACAAGGAATGATTCATATGAGGGCCCAGGGCCTGTAAAAAATCATTTCAAAATATATGGTTCCACACATTTAGAGTACTATAGAGCATCTTTATCTAATCCCTTGTTAATTTCAGGTCACTTTAGGCCACTGTTCTGACTTCGCCCCAGCTGCAGGGGACATTTGGGGAATGAAAAATTGAATGATCTCCCTTTATGTCTACCTGTATTTCTGTCTCTCTGTCTTTTGAATATTTTTAATTAAGAAAAAACACAATATACCTAAAAATTGAGTTAGGAAAATGAATATCAATTTTGAAAATATCATCCAATTTGTAATGATAAAATTAATACTGATACATAAATGATTAAACTAGTGTGACTCCAGAGATGATAACAGGAAGTTACATATGTTATCACACATCATATATGTGATTTAGCTGAAAATCAGCACTCTTTATAAATGCATAATGCTTAACTATTAAACAAAATCATGAATTCCACATTAAATGTCATATTAATTTCAGGAGGAATTGGTAGAGAGACATAAATACTAATGCATATATTTGAATCATTTTATGTTAAATGAAGTACCTCAGGTAGGGCATTTGGCACAATGGTTGAGGTGCCACTTGGGACTTCCTCATCTTATTTTTTATTGTGTAGATTGAGTTCCTGGCTCTACTCCCACTTAAAGTCTTCTGTTATTAATCACCCTGAGAGCCATCATGTCGTGGGCATTTCTACCTGTACTACTCATGTGGGAGTTCCTGGATAATGGCTTTTTTCCAGCTCATCTCTGAATGATGTGGGTATCTGGAAAGTGGACTATCAAATAGGAGATCTCTCTCTCTCTTTCTCTTTCTCTCTCTCTCTCTCGCTTCCTCTTCGTCTTTCTGCTTCTCAAACAAATAATAATAATAATAACAAAAAATCAGTGTTGTAGGTATCTTATAGAGATTTGTAGGATCAGTTCTCAGATACTACCAAGGTAACAAGCGACTTAGGGGTATTCAGGCAGTGACAAATTATAAATAGCCTGCAAAGCAGAATTCGATTTGTCACAATACTATACATTGCACTACTGAGCATACTACTGAAGCATAGGTCAACCATTTGCTTTTGTCTTTGATTAGGCAAGTTTTCATTTAACTTTAAATTTAAAAAACTGTCCAGTAAAAGTGCTACAGACCATAGACAAGGTCATTTTCTATGAGGTCATTCAGTTACACATGCTAGTGGTTGTACCTACCTTTGTCAATCTGCAGCCTTTACAGTCGCTATGAGAAATTCAAGCTTACATGGACGGAAGAGAAAAAAAACATAAAAGAAACCTAGTGGTTTTGTGATCCATTTCTGAACACAGTGATACACTACCATTGCTGAACAATAACCACACACACAAACAATACTTACTTGCAGCCCAAAGTGAGAAATATATGCCAGGAAGAAGTTCAACACATAACCGTGTGTGTCCATGTCTTCATAGAATTTAAGATGAGCAAATGAGGAACAGAACTGAGATTCTATGTTAAGGTATTTCAGTCTTATCTGAACATGCTAATCCTCTCTGTTGTAACTCAAGTGAGAAAGAATGTTAATGTTCCAACAACAGATGAAGGCTTGCTGCAGGATGCAATCGAGCATAGAGGAAGCAAAAATAAAATGAGAAATCTAATGGAAAGTTCAGCTTTTCTGAAGCAAAATATCTTTCAAAATCTTCCAACCATTTCATAACATATATTTATTTATTTATTTATATTTATATATATATTTGAGTGAACACAATCATTTACCATTTGAAATGTAGAATTATCTTGCTGTGTATAATGCAAGTATTCTGTAATAAAAACAATGGATTTATAAAACTTTTTATTGATGTTCAAATGATAAAAGTCTTGACGCTTTTGCATTATAGAGTCTCATGTATGCATTTTTCAGATATTGTATCCAAAATCAGTTTTGATTTTTCACTAATCTGTCAACTTAAGTCATAAGGAATTTACTTTTCTGTCATTAATTATTCTTGTATGCTGTAATTATAGTGGTTACACATAAAGGTTCGAAATCTCAATTTTCATAATCCTTTCTCTGATATTCATTTTATTTGCCCATGAAAGTAAAATTATTGAAAGTTTAATACATCTAAATTCCATCTATTTAAATATATGAAACTTTTTCTGAAAAAAAAAAAGGCTTAAGTTACAACAGCACCTTGAGATTCAACAAAAGTATCGGTACAGCTTGCATTTTATCACGTTTTATTTCTGCCTAGCACCTTATTTACAATAAAAATTAATGAGTTTCAGAGTTATCTATTAAGGGATTTTGTGAGAAATGACTTCATTCTCACTTTGAGGCTGAATCTAGGCAGAAACATAGCATTGTTGAGGATAAATGACTATGTGGTAGGCTGATTATACCAGGAGGGATAACCTTCCCTGTGATGTACGAAGATACTGAGCTCAGAAATCTAGCCACAGACAAGAATGAGTGTCCCTGAGAGACCTTTGCTGGCCATAGATGAGAGCTTTTTCCTTGAGGACATTCAGAGGTCAGTGCCTACATTCTCACCAGCACCAAAGTCTATTTAAAGTGTTCCCTATTAGAAAAATGATGGAGAGTAATCCACTCCTCAAACTGAATTCTAAACAGTAGGAAGCACTATGAAGAACAGATGAGCAAATGTAACTGAAAGTACAAAACTGAGCATATCTTTTTTCTAACCCATCCATGTAAAGCAAGACTTCACAAATAAAATATGTTAGTGCAGCTGAAATTAGGTCACAGAGCTTAACACCGGCTCTCACTCAGTTTGCTCCTTTCCAGAGGCACTCATACCTATAAATCATGCCTATAGTGTGGTTCTGTAGGATTAATTTTCCAGTCTCTATGTTCAGTTCAATCAATGCCAGATAATGGGATACTGATAAACAGAAATGGTAGCTAAGAAGAGAATACAATCGCAGAATCAGATACAAAAGTAGTTTTATAGGGCTGGTTATAATGGCTCAATGGCTAAATCCTCATCTTGAAAATGCTGTGATTCCATATGGGCATCAGTTCATGTCCAGGCTGCTCCATTTCCCATCCAGCTCACTGCTTGTGGCCTGGGAAAGCAGTAAAGGATGGCCCAAAGTCTCCGGACCCTGCACCTGATGGGTGAAATAGAAGAAGCTCCTGGCTTAAATTTTTTCAGCTCCAACCTTTATTGCCATTTGGGACACGAACCACTGAATGGGAGAGCTTACTGTCTTTCCTTCTCTCTGTAAATCTGCCTTTGCAATAAAAATACATAAACCTGTAAGAAAAAGTATTTATATATTAAGAGAAAATTTATTTATCTATCGATTCATTTATTTTAAAGAATGTAAACATTCTTTGTTGTGCTTTTTTTAAAAAAAGATGTATTTATTCTTATTGGAAAGGCTGATTTATAGAGATTAAAGAAAAGCAGAAAGATCTTCTGGTCTCAACAGCTGTAGCTGAAACAACCTGAAACCAGGAACCAGGAGCTATGTCTGGGTCTCCTGTGAAAGTGAACAGTTCCAAGGCTTTAGTTCATCCTCTGTCACAAATCTAGGCCACATGCAGGTAGCTGGATGGAAAGCAGAACAACCAGGGTACAAACCAGAGCTCACATAAAATACCGTGCTTGGAGGTAGAGGATTAGCCAGTTAAAGCATTGTGCCAGCCACAGTAACAACAAATTTCAAATTTTAGTATTTCCAGGATTCACATACACATTTTTAGAATCATTAGGTTTCATAAACAACTTGGAGAAAGAAGAATAAACTGGAAATCGTGTTCTTCTGATATGTATGTTAAAGACTGAAGAACTTCAGTTGAACTTTAGTGAATTTGAAAATATTTTCCAGGCATATTAGATTACCTAGCCATTGCCTTCATATGTGAATTCAGTTACTGCAGTGATGTGTTCAGGGGTATACTATGGAAATCATGTGTAATCTTCTTGAGAAATGTAGAAAATTTGATTTATTTGAGAATTCTGTTTTGATTGGTGCCACATAAGCTGGAAATGGATTACTTAAGCATAAGAAAATGGAATGATTGGTTTTTTATGTTTAAGTGAATGGGAAGTATTTAAATATAAACTTGTATGTAAGATGTGAGGGCTGTGTGCATCTTTGTATTTTGTGGTGAAGGAAAGGCCTCCATAATCATTAATGAAAAAAAATTTCCAATGAAATACATTCTCTATCATGTTGAACAGAACTGTAATTTCGTAATGGTCATCCTTCAAGTCCAAGTTGTTCTTGATGCCAGTATTATTACAAGTGAGCTATTTTACATCATGTTCTTTTTGCTTCTATGCTGGGAACTGAATGAACAGTTGCCAGGCAGAAGCAGAAAATTGCATTTTCCAAGCAAACATCCTTGTACATCTTTAGAATAGTTTATAAATCTTTATCCATTTTACAGAGCACAGATACAATACTCATTTTGAGTGTACCATTTCTCAATTCTCTGGCTCGCAAGAACTCTCTCTGTGTGTCTGCATCTGAATATCTATTTCTATACCAATCTCTCACTTGTTTTAGCCTATTCCCTCCAAATCTCTGGAAGTCTATTTAACATAATGGAACTACCTGCATTCTCAAATCTTTGTATTCTGTCTGTATGCACTCCTTGTTTAGAAAAAAACTAAATAAACATTTCCAGTTATGCAAAAATAGTCTCAATAAGAATATTTGCTCTTTATTGAAGATTACTTTATTCACTGTTGAGTGTTTCATATTGTTAAAAGAATCCAGAAGATTATATGTGATTAATTCTTTCCAATAGTTTTACACATCACCAGATGTCTGAGGTCATAACCACTTGAGATTAGAACTCAGAAAGGAAAGTTTTCTATGAATTTTTGGGTTGTGTTGATTTTTTAAAAAATAATACCTGTATGGAACTGAAGGCCTTCCATTATTTAATTAAAAGAATTCCTTACTTCATAAAAGTAAGTTGTAGATCCAGAAGTTGAACTTTCTACTTAGAATTTAAAGTGTCAGTAAAATTATTTAACCCTTTCAAGATTTTATTTCCAAAGCTATTTTATTTAAATATATACTACCTCCTCAAGTATCCAATATTTATGATTTCTGAAAATGCTATTGGAGATTTCCTATTTCATTCATCATTTATACTTTGGAAAATCTGATACTATCATCTCCCTTCCACATATTGACAAATGAGGCCTAACTTAAGTAACATTTCTCGGGTCACATCTAGAAAGTTGTTATCCTGGTTTCTGTCCGGCTAGTATTAACAATCTAATTGTTTTCATTTCCTATTCCATGCATTTATTTTCATACAGGTTAAACCACATGTATGTTTTTCATTTATTAAATTTATACAAAAATATTACAATTCAGAAGACAAAGGCAGGTGTTTGGCCTAGTTATGAAGATGCCTGCATCCATATCATAGTATTTAGATTTAATACACAACTCCAGTTTCCCACAAATGTGAATCTTTATAGGCAGCAGTGATGGCTTAGGCTATGGGGTTGTGCCACTCACACGAGAAATACGTGTTGAGTTCCTAGCTGCTGGCTTTGGTCTAGCTCAGACTCGAATGCTACAGGAATTTGGATCAGCACATCGTAGACGCTCTCCTCTTTCTCTCTCACTTTTCTCTTGCTCCCTCGGGAATCACTGAGTTTTACCAGACCCATTAATTATGTTACTTATCTATTTAAATGTCTTCTGTATATGTAAAACTGCAAAATGGTGAAGGCAGACAAGAATTAAGGAGACACCAGGTTGCATTTTGGTTAGAATAATTTTTAATGAAACACAAGACAGAGAGATCTTTCAGAGAAGCATGGCCATATTCTTAGTCTGTCTATTCCTAACAGAGTATTCCATCATTCATGCTGAGTCTGACAGCTTGTTGAGACCACTATCAGCAACTAGCAACAGTATAAGGAATCACGCCTGTTGATGCATTCTCAAACTTCTTAGAGATTCATGGTTTGTTTGTTTTATAGATTTTTTGTAGTAGCTTTTTGTCATTTAGAGTCTTCAAAGTTTAAGATGTGAACCCATTTTGTACATTTCAGCATTATTCAAGTTCAAAGCCTTTATTCGTGTCATGTTGTCCATGAAATCTTTGATGAATGTACTATTTCCTTGGGCATCATCTTTGCATCTATAAACATAGCTCAAAATGTAAGGAATTTGTAATTTTCATTGTAACTGGCAGTAATAACAAAAACAGTTCTCTCAGTTGACTTAGTGCGTATTTTTGATGTGCATAAATGATGAAAGCAGCATTTATTTGTTTACAATTTAAAATTCTCAAAGCAGCAAAAGAGATTACAACATAGCCTTATTGAAAATTATATGGAAATGGTATTTAAATTGCTTTTAGAAGGAAACACTTTGTATTTTATTCTAAAAAGTTGAAAGGGTTTCGTAGCTCAAAAAAAATGCAGGGTAGATGAATTGCAAAATTCATCATTTCTGTAAGTTAAGTGTACAATTTGTGTCACTGCTTTATTTTCATTCCTGCTTCCAATACACTTTGGTTTGTGCCTTCACGCCCAGAACTGTTTTGCTTTGTAGATTCATGGTAATAAACTGCCTTGTGTTTCTTACTGCAGCTTGTTGATTGAATCACCATATTTAGAATCAGAAACACCCTAAAAAATGATGACTGACCACTGACTGCTACCTAGGGGCATAAACGTGGCCTTGTCATGATACTACAAGACTGCTTATTCTAGAACATGACAAACAGAAAACACAGAAAAAGTCAGTGTATTTGTCACTCAGACATGAAAGATGACAGAAACATGATCCTGTGCTGTCCCATTGTTTCCTGCACAATTTTAAGCTCGCACTATGCTCTTGTTGGCAAATGCCTGGAGGCATGATGCCTTCCTTTTAAATTACACCTATATATGTTTAAGAGATTGTGCTGGCATATATTCAAAGAGTTGCTTCTCTGTATTAGATATTTTAAGTGCAACAAAAGGCCAGGCTCAAATTCAACCCTAATGAGCCATGTGTTAATGTCAACATCTCTGCTGTCCACCCAAATGCCAAAGAACACATCTGACTTTATAATGAGCCAAACAGTTGTCTCTTCATAATCTCTGTTAGCCTTCTGCTAGGTAGCTGCATCCAAAATTTATAACACAGTGGTGAATGTTGTTCAGTGATGGCTGAAATCCAACCAAAGATGTAAAACTTTTCATATTGTGCCAGTTCAGTTGCCAAATCTTTACCATTCTATCTCCACATAGAATAAACTGACCCACTGAACTCCAGATGGAACATTGCCTGCTTTTTATTGACTTTGTGCACTAATGCGGGAGACATCAAAACCAGAGGACAGGCATCAAGCCATCATTTAGTGGCCAGGAGGTTGGAACAAATACAAATGTCTCAAATGGCCTTGCCAAACCTCCTGATTCCCTGGGGACTCTATTTCCAGTTAACCATGAAATTAATTGCACTATTAACTTCTAAACTTTACTTAATTTTTTAGATGAAACTCCCTCATATTCCAAAGCCTTAATGTTTACCTTTTCTGTGTTGTAGGTTGTGTCTTATCTGGTTAATATGAAAATGAATGTCTTTACACAGACAAGAGTAATGAAATGGGTGTTTAGAGACAAGGGCATTCTATTATTTTTTATAATGTCTCTTACATGTGTATTCATGAGACTTCATATACGTATATATGGAACATTTTTATATATACACATAGATATACACACGTTAAAATTCTAGCTGAGATTGCATAGATAACTCAGTGAAGCCAGTAAAGTTAACAGAAATTTATTAACACAGCAATCCCTCACTTTGCAATTCTACTGTCCTTACCCCTCTTTCCTGCATTTTCTTTGGTCCCAGCCTTCTGTTCTTCCTGTTATTCAATCTTACATCACATAATATGCTCTATTAAACTTCCATGTTATCTCTGTTAACCTTCACTTGATTGCTGGGAACTGCTTACTAACATCATAGGTCTAACTAAATGCCACCCTTTTACGTAAGAGAGTTGAACCATCAACAGTCTGTGTCTACCCTCTACCAACATCTAGTATGGCATTTGAGGTATTTATATTATACCTTTGGATTTGAAGTTTTTATTTGTCTGTGGCAAAAGAGGATCCTAAAGGAAAATATTAAATTTGAAAGTACATGGACTTCTTTTTATAAAGATTTATTTATTTTTGTCAGACAAATTTACACTGAAGGAGAGGCGGAAAGATCTTCCACAGGCTGGTTCACTGATGAAATGACCACAAAGCTGGGATCTCCATGCAGATCTCGCTCATGGGTGCAGGATCCTGAGAAAATCTAGACGGGAGTGGGAAGGTCATTTTTCACTGCTGTTGCAGGCCATTAGCAGGGATCTGGGTCAGAAGCTGAGCTGAACTTTCCTCTTAGCATCGCCTTGATTGTGGCACATAAGTTGTGAAATGTTGTGATAATGTCTTTATTTGTTTCAAACAATTTTTTAATATCCACTTTGATTTCTTTCTATAACACATTGTGCATTCAGTAGCATATTATTCAGTTTCCAGGTTTTTGCATGTCTTCTGCAGTATTTTGACCTTATTGGTCTCCAGTTTCACTTCATAATGGTCTGAGAAGATACAAAGTATAATTGGTATGTTTTATGGCTTATAAAATGGTCAATCCTGCAGAAAGTTAAATGCACTAATGAAAAAAAAAAGTGAATTCTCTGTCTGTAGGGTGAAAAGTTCTGTAGATATCAAGTCCATTTATCCTAGTGTCTGGGTGGGTTCTTTTGCTCCCTTGCTGAATTTTTGTCTTGTCGATCTGTCCGTTGATGTTAACGGGATATTCAAGTCCACTACTATTATTGTATCAGAGTCTATTTCCCTGATTAAATCCATTAATATTTGTTTCACATAGTTAGGTGCCCTGGCATTTGGTGCATATACATTTATTATGGCAATCTCTTCTTGTTGAATGGACACTTTGATCATTGTGTGGTATCCTTGTTCATCTCTTTTAATGTTTTTCACATCAAAATCT
The DNA here is from genome assembly GCF_030435755.1 of Ochotona princeps. NCBI lineage: Eukaryota > Metazoa > Chordata > Mammalia > Lagomorpha > Ochotonidae > Ochotona > Ochotona princeps. The sequence goes on from NC_080837.1 coordinate 50,456,346, forward strand.
GTATTATCTGATATAAGAATGGCTATGCCAGTTTGCTTTTTCCTTCCATTCTCCTGGAATATCCTTTTCATCCTTTAACTTTTAATTTGTCCCAAATCCTAATCTATGGTATTTGACTGATGAGTTTAAACTGTTTAGATTCAGTGTTAACATGGATAGGAAGTAATTTGAAGTTGATAAACTATATCATTTTAAATATATCAAATTTATGAACTTCTTATGAGGCAAAAAACCAAATCTGTACAATATTTGTACCATGAATTTATTTTAAAAGGACAATAGAGTTTAAAATTGATACAAAACTTACACATGACAAAATGATGATTTGAAGAACAAAACCAGAGGTCTTTTAGCTGCAGAAATCAAACTAATTTCAAACACATAGTAACTGTTGGCAACTGGTGTTACAAATTACACCACATAGTTATGGACTAGGTTAACTTACTTTCCATCTGAAAATGGGTTAAGGAAGTGATGAAACTCCAAATACAGAAGTTCAGGGAGAAAGGGGAGCATGGAACAAATAAGAAAAACAGGGAATGGAAGATAAGGAGAGAGGAAGGAAGGGAAGGGGAGGGGAGAGGAGGGAAAGAGGATTAACCTTGCATGGTGTAGTTGGCATGGTACAGTCCCTCTTGTCAGAGTCTGTTTGTTTCCAAGCTATAGGAAATAACATTGAGGCATCTTTCTTATGAATTGCTATTTTGAAAATACCTAGCTGTCTACAAATGCCACACAACTTTAAATCAAATTATGTCAATAATTTATAAATCTGTTCCTTTGGCTCTAACCTCTCCCTAGCTTCAAGATCCTTGTAACCTGTGATACACACAGTTGACAATGTCCTTTATTGTCCTATATTTACCTTAGAAGGTTTCAGAACCTTAGAAGGTTCAGAAAAGAATGATTGGTTTTCTGCAGGCATCTTTGGATTGCACATCTTTCTCAATCAGTGCACAATTTTACAGTTCCACTCAATAAGAAACAAACTTAGGAACTATCTATTAACACTGCCCTACCTCCAACCCATAGGTAACTCTCACTTCTCCACCACTCCCAGAGCTATCTGGACTAGTTTTACCTCTGGAATGGTTCTGAGGCTTTGGGCCTGGACTGCTTTCCCAGGCCACAAGCAGGGAGCTGGATGGAAAGTGAGACCACTGGGATTAGAACTGGTGCCCATATGGGAACCCTGCATGTACAAGGTGAGGACTTTAGCCACTAGGCTACCACACTGGGCTCCCACCTTCATTTTTAAATACTCCTCTTTCTTACAAGGAACCAGCTGTATGGGAAAAATTGTTGATTCTAGTGATTAAAACCCTCAGTGGAGGAAATGCTGGAAAGGCCTAGGAGAACCTTGAAGTAAGAAGGTAAAAAAATTCTTTTTTTGAATGAAAGAGAAATCATCCAAAGATCCTAAGAATCAAATTAATAGCTAAAGAAGGAATAACTGTGCATGAACTAATGATATTATTAAGTTTATTCAACCCTAAGTATAAAATATGCGTTCAATCTAATATAAATTCAAAATTAAGTAAATTAGTATAGTAGAAATTCCAATCAATAATTACAACATCAAATAGAGAAAAAAAATAATTATGAGTCGAAACTCAAATAATAATTGATGCAAACAAGTCTTTATAGAGGCCAAAATGTGGTAGAAATGTTTGAGGAGTAAGATAATGCCATGTATAAAACCATTTATGTATGTTCTCATTTTGAAAGATTTATTTTATTTATTTTAAAGGCAAAATTACAGAGAGAAAGAAAAAGGAGGAGCTTCCATGAGGTCTTGGTGTGTGTGTGTGTGTGTGTGTGTGTGTGTGTGCAGAGGCCAAGCCCGAGGGCTGTCCTTCACGGCTTTCCTGTGGTCTGTGGCAAGGAGCCGAATCAGAAGCACAGTAGTGAGGACTTAGCACCCATACAGACAATGGTGTTGTCGGGGATGTCTTAAGCCACAAAGTCACCATACCACCCTCTTTGGTATAATTTTGCTAACGGTAGGTATCCTCAGTCCAATCATGAGAAAACACCAAGCCACACTGAAGGTATTCTACCCAGTGACTAAAAATATTTTATGAAAGTTTCAAGATTGCACAAAAAACGTAGAGTCAGTGTTACCAACTATAGGAGAGTAAAAAGAAGTAACAACAAAATGCAGTGTGAGACTTTCCAGGCAATAAAAGATGACTGGCAGGACAATTTGCTGAACTAAAATTGATTATTAAATTAAATTAATGGCATTTTCATTGATATTATGATCTGTTTCTGTTGTACTATAATCTTATTGGGTGTCAATACATGTGAAATATGAAAAGATTATATAGGATAGGTTATTTTTGTAGATTTTTGCTTGTTGGAAATTAGCTCAAAAATTGCTCCTAGTTAATGAGTGGATTGGCATTAACTAGGAAATAGTTCACAAACCTTTAATTTTATATGGTATTTGGAATATAAATATAAAATAAGAGTATACTGAGATATATGTTTTACAAATGATTCATAGTTCTTTTAGGATTGAAGCAGCCACGAATTAGTGTCCATTTCCAGTCTCCTGCAAGTCTCCCCCACCTCCCAGCTTTCTCCATTCTGTCTGTTCAAGGCAACACTGACACATAGGCTGGTGGAAGCTGGGGTTTGTTCTTTGGGATATGGTACATCAAGACATCAACATGGCATGGGACTGTACAGTTTAATTGTGCTAAATATTTAAAATTAAATTTTTAATCTTCAAACTATTACTTGCAATATTCCACTGATCATACATCCACATTTTACATGAAAGGAAATAGTGACATACATCCCTTCACGAATCATAAATGTAGAGAGACAACATATCAGTAAATTTTTATACAGGTTGCAATTATTCAGATTTCCACTGACCTGTAGTCTTTAATGAAGATACTCTCTTATCATGAGAAGAGTGTCATCTTGAAATAGCAATAGGTATTTCATTAAGGATTATAAGGAACTTTTTCTCCAGTCTTGGTTACTCTGCAAAATGGTGCTCTATGCTTTGTATTGCTCTTACAGGGATTAAACGACTTAATAGAATGAGCATACACATATCTTGTGTCACAATGTCTGACATATTTAGGAAATGTCTCTTAAATAATGTGGTGAAAGATTATGAACGTAGATACACAATGTGTGAAGATTAGAAAATTACTCATCTTAAGTGCTTCAATCAATATTACCTAAAGGGTAAAAAAAAGGCGCATGTTGTTATCACGCATCCCGTGTGTGTGTGTGTGTGTGTGTGTGTGTGTGTGTGTGTGTGTGAGAGAGAGAGAGAGAGAGAGAGAGAGAGAGAGAGGTGATTATAGGAGAAAGAATTTAGGTGTCATAAGCATATGAAAGCTCAAATTCCTCAATATAATCACTGAAAATAAAAAATTGTAAAAGAAATAGTAGAAGTGTATACAAATAAGAGCAATGCATCCTAAAATGTTCCTTCCCTATTGAGTTTGTGCTTTGTTTTTTTGGAATATTTCAAAAGGAAATTATGAGGAAACTAGGGAATAATCAGACAAACTTGTGGAACATTTAACCCAAAATGAAATAGTATTAGAAAAAGATATATTCTCATTCCATCACATATATTAAAATCAGTCAAGTTTTCTAATATGCTGATTAAAAACAAAAATACTCTTTTAATGTATGTGACTCCCCGACCTTGGGATCTATTATTTGGGTGTGGTAAGGCATTATTTTTAATATCCAAAGTATCGGCTCACTGATTTCCCATGCATGCATCACAATTAGGATACTGCAAGCTGCTTAGAAAGTCTCTAGAGCACAAATCAGAAAAGTTCAAACGACTGGTGTGCCTTGTGAGCACTTAAGTGTAGAAGAAGGCAAGCGCTGTTTTATTAATCACTGTAATTACTTACTAAGACAACAATGAATTTTTAACCATTTATATGCAACACACACTTCAATGTATATGGAAGACACATTTGAAAAAAGAAAAATGCTATCTGGTCTCAGGAGGGAGAGAAAAGTATTTAAGCAAATGCCTACGTTAGATCATTTCAGAGAGTGAGGTGAACTGTGAATGCTATCGAATGGAAAATGGAATGGTTGAGAGGAATAATGCAGAACTGCATTTAGTAGGATTGAAGCCAGTCTTCTTAGGGGTGAGATTTGGGATGACAACTGATCAATGTGACAGTGTTAACCAGTGATGATGTAACGGAGCATGCTTCAGGCAAATGGAGTCATTAGTCAAACACAAGAAGAATGATTTTTTAGGATTGGAGTAGAGAGGAGTACAGCTTCAAGAGACAGGGAATCTTAGCTGAATATAAAATTGGAGAATGAAACAATGTGCTGATTTTGAGAAATCTGAAATGTGATAAGACTTTTGTGTATGTGTGTGTGTATATTTTCACTGAATGGACACCATCAAGGACCAATGAACTGTTGCTCCTTTGTGTCATCATACATCTTGACAATTATTTTTCCACATTAACAGTCTAAGCACTACAAACTTCACTGTTTCTTTTCTATATCAACAGACTAAAACAGCTAAACCCATTTTCATCTTGGAACTTGGTTCCCAGGTTAGTCACTAGAATGGTGTTGCCTGAAAAGCCTACAGTCAGATATACCATGCAGTCCACAATGTTCATGTACCCAGCTCATAAGCTCTTGAGGGTCTTCCAATATTTCAGACCAAAATTTCTGCCTACACAAACTGCTCAATGGGTGCATGTGGTTTTTATGAATGTTGCCATAATTAGGTACTGGGTCATCATTTTACTTATTTATGTAACACTTATTATAGTCCAAACATTCCTGATAAAATATATATCTGTTGTCAATGCACAGGTTATTTCAAGTTTAGATGAGAAAAAATGTGGCAAAATTTACAAGTTGTGCGAAAAATGTAAAATACTTTATTTCTCCAGTACTGAAAGTACTTTCGGAGTCTGAACCTACAGAATATAGAAATCTTACGTACTTGTTTCCCCTCAATCTTTTTTTTTCAATAAGGAGACTGGACTGCTTTCAGTAACATACTTCTACACACTCTTATAAACACAAATTCAAGAAGTGGAAAGTAAAACTAATTTCTGACAAAAAGAAGCCCCATACTTAACTTCGTAATATAAATTTCCTCAATACTTCAAAGATCCAAAGCAGAGACGGGTTGCTATTCTGATTCAGCATTCTAGTCAGTAGATTATAGCTACACATAAAAACAGAAACATTTTCAATATAATGGTGTGTTTAATGTGTGTCACCTAAAGCAGTTTGTCAATAAATATTCTAATGTAACAGTAAATACATATGTGTTTGTCTCTGCATCAAGCATCCCTTGTGTTTTGTATTGTCAACTCCTGCCTTTGGCAGTTGACAGTGTTGATCGAGACCTCCTCATGTTTCTCTCTCATTCAGTTTTATGTTCCTTAGTACATTTCTTTCTCATCAGCCTGAAATTAAATTCTATGTAGGATGCTTTATTTACATTATTTTATGTAGATTTTTAAAAAAATAATTATTTATCTACTTGAAAATGATGCAAGGAGAGAAGGAAAGAAAGAGAGAAAGATCTTCTATTTATTTTATTACCAAGATGGTCACAATTGCTAGGACTGGGACAAGCTAATCCAGGAGACAAAAGCTCCATTTGGATCTCCCAAATGGGTAGTGGAGCATAAACACTGGGTTCATTTTCCACTGCTTTTCCCAGGCACATTGGCAGGAAATTGGATCAGATGTGAGCAGGTAAGTTACCAAAAAATGAAATAAAACATTACAAACAAACAATAAAACAACTGGTGCCCATATGGGACTCCAGAATTGCTCCATGGCTTTACTTACTACTTCGTAACACTGGCTTCTACACATATTACTCCTACATACATTATACTGTTATGCTGATCTGACTGTTCAGATTGCTTGGGCCATGTTTATGTTTGATACCCTACTTCTTCTATGATGGTTATGTAAGTAACACAATTCTGGTGAGCAGGTTTTTAAATCTATTTCTTACTTGAATATGCCATGGCTTTTGCTTAGAAATTAGTTTTTCCTATGTTCACATCAGAGTAGCTTTGAATCCATGAGATTAATTTTATCTCTAAGATAAAATCCTTCCATCTAAAATCAAAACTACAACCAATAATGATTTTGATGTATTTGTTATTTGCAAATGCATTTGTTTGCTCAGCCATTCATTCAAGATTCTATGATTTTCTGTCACAACCATCTGACTTTACATGATGGATGCAGTTCAAGCAAAAAGGGAAGATTTCAGTTTTTGGATTACAGTGTTCTGGACAATTTAATTATGGGATGGCTTCTTCTCATATCAATGGCTAATGATGTTATTCAGTTATTCCTGGTACATGCATTCTTTTCCATACCCATGTTTATGAGTAGATTCTGAGCGTCTTGATTCTTCTCAGAATGCCAAATTAACCTATAAGTTACAGTATACAGTATCATGATTTCCTGGAACACAAGATGTACTTAACTGATGCTGACTTAACTGAATAAATGACAAAAAACGTACAAAAAGACACTGTCAATACAGGTTCCAATGTAAAGTGACATGCATGTCATCAGAAAAAAACATAATTTCATTTTCCACACAACTTCAGTCATAGTCAAAATAGAAGTAATCCATTGGCTTTATATTCTTTCATAAACACTAATATTTTGATTTATTTATGTAACAAGTTTTTCTCAATATCTCTATTATACACTTGAATTCTCTTGAGATTTTCTGAATGAAGATATCTGGTCTTTCTTATGGACTAGTTTACTTTATTTCCTCTCCTGTCCCCATAATTCACTTCTTTCAAGACTTTTACTTTATAAACTATAGGTTCTGATTTTCTAAAATGCATCTTAAGGGTAACAACTTCTTTATGTTACTACTGAAACATAGGGTATATGTGAAACAAGAGTTTCTATAGTTTTAGTTCTCATCATTTTTTTCATGTGGTACTACATAAATAACATACCACTTGTTTTGCAATTGCTTTCTATACTCGTATATCTTTGTCATATGTATTAAAACCACATTAAATTTTTTCTAAGCATTCACTAATCTTCTTCAAGTTCTATGTAACATATTCTTTTATATACTCTTTTATATACTCTTAACTATTTCTCTTTCTTTGATTTTTTTAAAAATAAAAAATACGTTTTGATGGCCAGTGCAGTGGAGCAGCACCCTGAGCTTGGGGCGCCTGTATCCTAAATGCTTAGTGCTCCAATTCTTATTCAGCTCCCAGTTCATTTCCTGAAAAAGCAGTGGAGGACTCTCATTCTCTCTCTTTCATTCTCTCCTACTCTCCTCTCTCTCTCTCTCTGTCTCTCTCTCTCTCTCTCTCTCTTCCTCTCTCTCTCTCTCCCTCTCCCTCTGTGTGTGTGTGTGTGTGTGTCTCTCCTGCTTTGTAATTCTGCATTTCAATTAAGCATAAAGTTAATTTTAAAAAAATAAATGTCAGATATTTACACAGATGAGTATATTTTTAAAAATGAATGGGCTCTTTGGGTTTTAGTTGCTTTTTTATTTTATGATACAATTCTGCAGGCTCTGAAATTTTCCTTACACCTCCCTAAACTCTCTTTCCTACACTGATTTTCCCTCTATTAAACGGTATGTATGTATTTGGTCTTCCTGGGATTATCCCCTTTTCAAGTATTTTTACAGGAGCAGCATTAGACATAACTCTATAGCTAATTAATGTCACAAAATTAAAATTCATTCTCCCTCAACAAAGGACTGAAAATCTCCGAAGAAAGGCAGATAAAATACTTTTCTCATCTGTGCTCCTCCAACTCCAAGAGTACCTTTCTACTGTAGTCACTACTGACATAAAATTGTCTACATTGCTTTGAAAGAGATAGCATCTACCGACATTTACAGAGAAAAATATTTCATTAATATAATATTATATATTATACCTCCTTAAAATGGTATGTATTTCCATATCAATAGCCATGATGAAAACTTATGTTTTTAATTTGAGAGCATAATTTCCCAGTTGAATTCCAAAAAGTCCGTGTAAACAGCCAGTACAAACATCAGAATGCATTGCTTATGCGTAAATATCTGCCTTTCTTGCAGAATCTAAAAATAATATACTAAACATGGTGTTCCAGATCACAGAAAACAGTTTAGGCAAAAATTTAAAGAAAAAAAGTAGAAAATATAAGAATTAAAGCACAGTTATTAAGGTCAACATTACAGGTAGCATAAAATGATCATCTGTAAGAAGGTGAATAGTGGAGAAATTTTATATTCTATTCCTCCAAATTCTAAGTAACTAGAAAAGAAAAACTATGTTTATTTAAGAATGTGTGTGATCTGTTGTTCAGTTAAGTTTTTCTGTAATAAATGTTTGTAATAGGGAGTTTGTAAAGCCTTTACAGATTTTGCAATCAGTATACTTTTAGAAATTGTTTAGTTTATATGCAAAGTCATTAAATTAACCCATTTGACAAATGCAATCTCGACTTTAATATATTATTTCAAATAATACAAATAATTGATATAACCTGACACTTCTGACTCGTAGGTAGCATTCATATATCTGTAAATGTTAGAAGCTGCCTTATAAAAGATGAAGTGTGTGGGTCAGTGCCATAGTCTAATGGTTAATTTTCACCTAGCATTAGCTGGGATCGCATATGGGTTTCCGCTCATGTCATGGCTGCTCCACTTCCCATCCAGCTCCTTACTTGTGGCCTGGGAAAGCACTAGATGAAGGCCCAAAGGCTTGAGACCCTGACCCACATGGGAGACCTAAAAGAAGCTTCTGGCTCCCTGTTTCAGATTGGCTTGGCTCTGGCCCTTGTAGTCACTTGGGGAATAAATCAGCTGATGGAAGATCTTTCTGTCTGTAAATTTGCCTCTCTAAGAAAAAGAAATAAATCTTTAAAAAGAAAGAAGTGTGAATGCAAAATAGCATACAAAAGCATACAAAGCAAATGCACAGATGTATTAAGTTACCTTTAAATAATACATGTTTTAATAGAAACTAACTACCAAGCAATATTTTGGAAAGAAAGCACTACGTGGGGTATAAAAACAGATGATCTTTAATAATAAGAAGCACATACAATAATTGTTAGGAAATGCATATGAAAATGAAGAACTCAATGCCTTAAAATCCATAGTGCTTTGCAGTGAGTCTCAATTGAATTCAGAGTCATTGCTAATGTCACATAACTGTGATATACCTTATATACATTTCATTTTGTAAATGATTCAAAGATTTCCTTTTCCCCAATCATTTTTAAGAGGTGGCCATGCCCAAAGAATATGATACAACAGATTTCTCCCTCATAGGTAATATTACACAGCACATATATACAAGGAAAGCATAGTTACCAGAATTTTGCCTTTATTTGAAAAAATTTTCCATATTCAGTATTTTCATTCTTAGGCAATTGGCAATCTCTCTTTCTAATAAACTCATTTTCAGTAAGATGTGAGAGATGACATATGCTATTCTATCCCAAAAGCATTTTGACTGCAACAAAAGTGTATGTTCCTGAGCAAAAAGGCAAACTTCTGTTTCCTAATGTCTGGATTTCTACCTGGTCCTGTATGATAGCTTTTCCCTCACACATGTTGGGATTAGTGCAACTGAAGTATTTCTACCAAATAAATTTTACTACTGTGAGGATAAATCTATAAATCTAGATTTCAACTTATAATGCAGTCTTTTAAAAAAGAGAAAAGCTTTATTCTTAAAATTCCTTATATCAAAGCTCAAAAAACTAACTACTCTACCAGTTTATGGAGTTGATTTGTTTATTTCCTTCCAACAGCTAAGTCATGGAAAGAATACAATGTATTTTAACTAATATATCCAGCTTACTTTTGAAGAGACTAATCAGGAATCTTAAAAGTTGCTAAAGCATGATGGGAGAAAAAAACACAGCATATTTTCAATTCTGAGTAGTTTACATAGCTTCCCTGTTTGTGTTAGGTAATGATGGCTCTGAAAAGGAATTTGGGTAGGAGTGAATTAGAAAGAAGAGGAATGATATTAAGATGTGTCATTAATTATACAAGTGCTTGATTAACGACACAAAAATCACTCTCTTTAAACAACACATTCTTAGGAAGAAATCATAGGTTATTTTGGGCTAAGGAAATTATTAACCCTGAGCAATAGAAGAAAAATGAAATGAAATATGCTGTATTCTATGCTCTGGCTTTTTTTCTTAATGAAAATGCTGATAGTAAAGACTGATTTCATTTAATCCTATTTCTGGCATATAATTAGCATCTTTGTATCAGTTAATGTCCAGCTTGTGAGGACAGATTTGGAAATGTAGGTCAAGTAACAGATACATAAGTAGTGTTATTCTAACATTGACTGTTTTCCGTATGTGGAAGCACTGGGGTAGGTGGGTACCTCAGAAGATGCAGGTGAGACATGCAGGTAACAGAAATGAAGATTTATCAGGAGACTTTTTGATTAGTTCCATAACAGATTCATATATATGCAAAAATCTTAGGTGGGCATGGTGGAAGAAGGGCTGATACAGTGGGATACTAATAACGGAACTAAACAACCACGAAAGTAGAGATAGTAACTGCAGAACAGGTGTCACATTAAAACCATTTTCCAACATATGGTTGACATCAGGAATTGTTACGTAAGCTTGAAATAATGATGTAAAGGCAATACAGAAGGAATAGCAATAATGATGGTAGCAATAACAGCAGCAATTTTATCTTGTGTTTGTAATGAACTTTACTTTTTCCTATGCACTATCCTAATGTGAATTCATTTAGTCATAATTATGAAAACACCTTTGTGTTCTTCAGATAGAGTAAAAGACACTGAATGATTAAAAGAAAGCAAAATCAACTAATACAAGACTTCTAGCTTCTGGCTTCTGCGTTATCAACACTTGTTCTAGGCTGACTCAGTAAGATGACTGAAGCAGCCACTTTCAATTTTCAAATTGTCAAAAGCTGCATTTAGGGAATAAATATAAAAATGCTGTGATAATCCCAAAGAGACCGTTTTCAATGTAGTAAGGGAGAAATGACTCGATGCAGGACCAGCTATGAGATAATCTTACAGAGTAAGAGTTGACCTAGAAGAAGAGGAATTACCAATTCACATTGACCACACCTGTTTTGTTTGTATGATTGTTAAATAATTCTGAAAAAATATGTGTATTTTTTAAAATAAGATTATGCATATCTTATAGACAATTGCTACTATTCAATGTGGTAAATTCTCTATTGATTAAGTTAACATTTAGTGAAGTTTACTTCAAAAGTGCTTGGAAACATTTGAATTATTCTAAAACTAATTTGAGAAATTAAATTTCTGTCCACAATTATAAATACAACTAATATGAATGATGAAAAGTACTAAAAATATATAGGAGCCACTTGGAAAGAACTCCATGGCCAAAACTGGGACAATTTCAACAACGTAATACAGAGCCATACTAAGGCATTGTAATTTAGAATAATATTCAGTTACTTTCCTTATGCTAACTTGACTTTAGTTTGCTCTGCCTTTTATAGTTCCTTGTGATAAAATAAGATTACTTGCTGTCTTTGTGATTATAAGCATTTGTTGACATAAATGTCTTGATTCTGTCTAATTTATTCTATATTTACAGAAGCACAATCTACAATAGCAAGACATGGAAACAACCCAGATGCCTATCAAAAGAGGACTGAGTAAAGAAACTGTAGTACGTCCACTCTACGGAATACTACTCAGCCATTAAAAAAGAATGAAACTCTTCCCTTTGCAACAAAACAGTCCCAACTAATGACCATTTTTCTCAATTATATAAGACAATTCCCAAGGAACATTCTGATAAGGCAACCTTCACACAAAATGCAAGACCCGTAGATACATAGGTAAAAATGCACATACATACAGTCATCTAGAGGAAGTGTATAATAGAGACTATCACATTGAGATGTGAAGATACAATGCAGTACGCATCTCTACTTCCAAATCAAAGAAGGACTCCCAATGAAACTGCTACCTATATCTTGACAATGGAATTCTAGACTCACTTTTGTTGTCTCTATGTACATCATGACACACTTACTAGACTGCTTTTGAAAGACTATACTATTGTAATAATATAGGGGAAATCTGGGGAAGAGCGAGAACTGGGGAGAGGAGAATGGAAATCCCAGAGCCTATGAAATTGCATCACAAAATAAGTCATTTCAAAAAAAGAAAGAAAAAAGAGCTAGAATATTTGCTGATTGTATTAGACTGTGACATAATACACACTGAATACAAAACAAAAGTAAGACTGCTATGTGCATACATACAGTGCTACTCTTCTCTACTAACTGAATGCTTGGATGACTCCAGAATTCAGCAATAATTAAAAAATAAAGAGGATTTAGATCTTTTTGCTGAGCGATGTGTTCACTTTTTCCTGAGCACTACACAGACACAAGCAGCAGGAAGACACCTGCAATGCCCTTGATCTCCAACTTTCCCCACTCTTGCCTCAGCAGGATGTGCAGTCATAAGGTTAATTCACTCTATATTGACAGGGTTAATACTCCACTAATCAGAATATTCAAGAACTAGAAAATAAAAAGACAAGACCACATTTTAATGTTGTATAAACATAGGCTAAAAATGAGAATGCTATCCCAAAGCCACCCAAAGTAATACTTTTATTCTTACTACTTCTAATGTAGTCTATAGGCTGCCACTTAACTTGAAAAATACATAATATTTGTCTCTGAGACTTGTTTATTTTGCAAAGCAGGATGGTTTCCATTTTGCTACAGAAATAGAATTTTCTTTTTATGGATGGGTAGTATTCCACAGAGTATAAATACTACATTTCCTTTGTTTCCTTTTAAGTGCACATATTTCTCAACGGTATAGCAATATCTAACTTGCTGACTTCTAAATTAATCTCAACTTGTTTTACATATAGAAAACAACCTCTATAAACAAATTAAATCAATACAATTAAGTGTGCACATATGCATGTACAGTGAATACTCTGAGGGATATAAAATGATTTACACTGTGGGATAAGTTTTTGCAACTTAATATCAATCTTGAATTCTTACAGTTGCACACATTCTTGAAAAGTGCAAAACTTTCTATAGGTTGTGCCCAAGACATTCACAACAAATAGATTGTGTGTGTATATAATGCATGTATTTATTATATACAATATATCTTTGCATGTTCTCTCATGTTCAAATAATCATGTTAGAATTTATAGGAACTTAGTGGTTGCTGAAATAACCATGCTCCACTGATTGGTCAAGCAATATAACTAAATAGCTTTAAATTATGTAGTGATGTAATTTTGTAGTGATGTAATGATTACTGTACATGAAAATCAACTTGAGAAGATGTTGTGTCCTTTTGTATAGGAAACAAGAAAAACAATGATGTGAAACTTCAAATGCTTCGATTCTTGCAGAATGCATGTCATTTGTGTCATATACATAACTCTGTAGTTAAGAAAAGAGAAACAAGAAAATAAATTATTTATGCATAGATAGTGAGGGAACATAGAATTTCCTTCGGACTCTGGACAGCAACAAAGCACTAAATATAACATTGCAAAGATAAAAGCAATAAGTGACTAGATTTTATTTGTAATGAATTTTACTTATATGAACCGTAAGTATAGTATCTGGCTTTGATGTACATTTTTGATTAAGCACGGAGATAACCAAATGGAAGACAAATTGAAAAGAATACAGGATCTTAAAGCCATGAACACTTGTTAACTACTTCTAGCATCTCCAATGCTGATTGTGTCATTTGGTTTGGCATCATTTGAATACATGGCACTGGAATTGTTTCCTGACAAGCTACCTAATTAGATCAGTACACTGTATATTTTATCCAAATTAAAGAAAAAAATTAGCAACATTTTCATATCTGTAGTGAACACTTTTTCTCTAAAATAGCTGAATTTAAACCTATCTTAAGTCACCACCTTTTTTTTTTTTTTCTTTTTTGCTTCTCTGGTTACCTGCTTGACCTATTTTCTTGCTATTGACTAGGTGTTCTTTACTTAAGAGGATTGCTAGCAGTGCAGTCCAGGAACACTTGCTTCCACTAAACACAGAAGCCTACTGTTGAATTCAGTGTCAGAGCTGAGGTTTATAGCATTGAAGTATTGCCTTGATAAATGGTCCTGACATTACAGTTTCCACAACTCCACCTTCAATGTCATCACAACACAGTCTAAGTGTTAAAGTATGGCCTTTGCTGCCTCCCCAAAACATATTAACTTGATGTTTACTCTATCTCTCGATCCTATAGGCACAATAAATGGAGAAAATAACACATTTACAAACTGATAAAGCCCAGCAAAGCTAATAAAATAAGATACTTTATGGCTTGCCTAATCGTGTCCTTTGAAGGGCATCAAATAACACATCGTGTATTGCTTATGGGGAAATCAAATTAGGAGCAGCCATGTCCCTTCAGAAGTAACACATTGGAATAGACAAGAGCAATTGCAGCTAATCAGTTTATAGATGTCTTATCATTGATACAATGTTTATGTTGTATGGGCATTATGCAGTTTGGAGATGAGGAAAAGAAAGTGATTCTCTTTCTGTCATTCAGCTCAAATTGTGAAACTATTTTTTTTTAAGATTTTCAATAAATTTGGGTATTACAGTGTGTGCTCAACACTGAAAATAATCTCCAAAATTATTTAGCCTCTAAATCTGGACTTTCTGTTCAATTTTCAGAAATGTTCATTCATCTGTTTGTTGCAGCTCACATCAACTTTGAATGACCATGATCCTATAAATGTGGGCTGATACAGCTTACAGAGCCACATATCTTGCCATTGAGTGTTTGGTTTTGTCTTAAACCAGATCTACATAGGGAAAGCTTCTGCAATTCTTTTCTCCACAAATTCTTGATTTCAAGGCTAGCATGCTTTAAGTTTTGGACCACTTCTTCCCCCTTAAGGTGTTTTCATTTTATTATTAATCATGGACAAATGCAATCAAATAACTTTATAAGGCACAGAATGGAGTTATGAGTTTTAAATCTAATGCTGAATAATTAAATCAATCACACTAGCATACATTTCACCTTAGCTATTTTTAAAATTCAACTCTTTATCATTTATTCTCATTTACCACATGATGCAACTGATTTAAAAAATAATCAAACATATTCCTATTTAAGTGGAACTTTGAACACTTCACTATGTATCTCTCCATTGCACTGATCCTCCATCTTATGGTAAACACCATTTTACACCCTACTTCAGTGAACTCATTTGTTTTAAATTTCACATTGAGGCAAAATCATGTCGTATTTGTCTCCTTATAAATCTTATTTCATGTAGCATAATGTTCCATCCTCATTATCAAAAATGCTAGAATTTCTCCATTTTTAAAATGCTTAATAATATTCTGTTGAGTGTTCTTAGCTCGTCTTCTTTAATCATTTATTGCTTGGTTGGTGGTTGGGTTTAATTTCATTCCATGAATATGAATCCACAGGACTGGAAGTTTCTGCTAGACTGTGGTGATTACGAAGATGAAAGAGCATCTGGAAGCAAAGGTCTTAGAGAAGAATGAAAGCATTAAACTAAATTTATTTCCACCAAATGATTAAACTAGCTTTCAAAGGCAGGGGCCAACAATTTACAGTTTGAAAGCCAAATATGTCCCATGTTATTTTCTCATAAAGTACTGTTTGACTCATTCACAATTTTTTGTTTTTCATTTTCTGTGGCTGAATTTCTTTTGTGATAGCCACTGTCTGTCCTGCTAACTCAAAATGCTTAAAAACTAGACTTCCTCAGAAAATATTTCCCAACTTCTATTCAAAGATTTGATGTGCCTTACAAAGGAAAATGGTATCAAAGATTCAAAAATAAGATTCCGAGAAACAAGGCTTATATATTTAAGTATCATAACATAATATTTGTTGTAAAAATTACAGTAACTAGTAAATCCTTAGTAGTTTAAATGGATGACTGTATAAAAAAATGAATAGTGAGAATAGATAAATCTTTTTTTAAAAAAATGCATTTATTCTTATTGTGACATCAGATATGGACAGAAAGGAGGAGTGACAGAGAGGAAGATCTTCCATCTGATGATTCACTCCCCAAGTGGCTGCAATGGCCAGAGATGAGCTGATCCGAAGCCAGGAGCCAAGGGCCTCTTTTGGGTTCCCCACACAGGTGTAGGGTCCCAAGGTTTTGGGCCATCCTCGACTGCTTTCCCAGGCCACAAGCAGGGAGCTGGATGGGAAGTGGAGCTGCCGGGATTAGAACCAGTGCCCATAAGGGGGATCCAAGTGTATTCAAGGCAAGGACTTTAGCCACTAGGCCACGCCGCCGGGCCTAGAATAGATAAATCTTTTGGAAGTTTTCCAAGCAATATTTATAGCTCTTTCATCATTAAAGAGAATGAATATTTACTTTTTTTCTCTTTACATGTGAGTTGTGTATAAAGGCTCTTCCAAATAGTACTAAGTGAAAGAAAAAAATATTTTCTAATTTAAAGAAAAATCAGAGAAATGAAATAAAAACATTATTTTTTTGCTCTCAATACCTCATCCAGGTGACGAAGGCCAACACCAGCAATAATTTATGTTGGTTGCATACATCTTTGATACGTTTTGATGGAAATAACAGTTTAATATCTATGTTTTTCCATTCAAAAACATAACCTCAGTATGATCATGAAAAAGCACATCAGAATAATAATATTTGCAGAACATTCTACAAAACCCTCTCTAGAATTAGTAAAAACTGTCAGATGGCTAAAAAGTAAGAAATTTAGGCATGAGAAGCATAAACTAGAATGCAATTTAATTCTATTTGATTTCATTAATGGGATCCTGAAACAGAGAAAAGGTTAGATTATTTTAAAATCAGTAAATCTGAATAGCATGAACGTCATTTATTAATAATATGTGACTATTAGCCATTAATTGTAACATTAGAAGTTCCATACCAATATAAAGTATTAATAACCAAAGAAATTGAGTATAAAAATTGGAATTTCCTCCTCTGTATATCTGACTTCCCAACAAAAACCAAATAAAATAAGTCTTCAAAGGAAAGAATACTATCACACCACATTCAATGAACAATTAAAAGTTTCTTTGTAAGCATACTTAACTGTTGCAGACCAGGTAAACAAAAACTGATGTTATTTTGATTACAGATATCTGCACAAAAAGGGTAGGAGATTTGAAATCTGTTTTACTTTGTGTAGTACTACTCTGATATAGTTGTATATCAAACCCCTCAGGTCATTTATGAAAACTGGAGAGTTGAAAGTTAAGTACGTAATGTTGGGGGGAGAGATAAATTGTTGCTATAGTATAATTTTTTCTTTAGGATGTCATCAGAACATTGGTACCTCTGACACAGTAAATATGAGAATATTAGAACATGTTTTTATTATTAAGTACAAACTCATTCAGTAGCATCAAAAGCAACAATGGAGCTGGTAAATGTATCTTGGCACTAGAATTTTGCACTTTATACTACTCCCTATACCTACAATGTCAGGATATACTTAAATAGCAGGATGGTTGATTTGTGACCATTACATCAGAACTAAACTATGGTTACAATATTGAGAAAACTATGGGGAAGGGAGTGGAAGGGGAAATCTCAGAACCTAAAAATGTATCAAAAAAGGAAAAACAACAAACGACACTTAAAGGAGTATTTTGCGTTTTGATTTTATGCTTTTAGGTTCACAAAATACATTCAAGTTCATATTTGGGGCAACATATTTATTGAAAGTGCGGTCACTATAGTCCAGATATGAAATTGTATGCCTGTTATTTTCCCAAACATGATATTTGGTATGTTACTTCAATCATTATTTACGTTTCAGATTTTTCACCATCAAACTGGTATGAAGTTATGAAATTTTGTCAGTAGACGTTATGACTTTTCTCTAAAGAAAATAGCTTTCTGAAACTTAGTAACTATAAATAATATAAAATTAACTATAAAAAATAAAAAGAATTATAGCTTTCATTTCTGTTTTTCAACAGTCACTTGTTATTCAAAAATCTTTAAACCAGTTGTCTTTGTCATAACTGGAATTTATGATCTACAATCAAGAAGTTTTCTACATTCCAAACCCCAGATTGAAGAAAAATGCAAAGTTTACAACACAGAAGTATTACTTTTGAAAACACAAGAGATAAGAAATTTATTAGGGAGTATGGGAGCCAATGGAATGACCTTTTGTTATCCAACCAATTTTTGAACAGGGGTGGCTCCTAAATAAATATAAAGACAAAGAGAAAGAAGGTTGGCAATGACACATCCTTACAGTTGAAACCTTGCACTGGGACTAGCATGGTGGCACAGCAAGTTAGGCCACTGCCCTGATGCCTGCATCCTAAGCTCTACCCATTGCTCTTGATCCATGCTAATGCACCTGGCAAAGGAGCAGAAGATGGCCCAGGCCTTTGGTTCCTTAACACACTTAACACCAGGATGAAGTGCTTGGCTCCTGCCGTCAGCCTGTCCTACCCTAACCCATCCTGGGAAGTTGTGGTTATTTCAGATTGAACAAGCAGAAGAAAGATCTATGGCTCTCCTTTTAGTCACTTTGTCTTTCAGCTCAACGTAAGTGTCTTTTGAAAACATCTTGCATGGCACATATGTTTCTTCACATTTAAAGTATGTTTTAAATGAACCTATCCTCACAGTATACACATTTACATCTGTATACTTTAACATTTCAGAGACAGTCATAAGTTACAGAATAGTGATGTGAATGCAACTTGACATTCATGTAAGATGTAAAAGCTGCCTTCTTATTCTGGAAACTACGAACAATAGAAAACTCAGTTTGATAAGTTTAGTTCCTCGTTCATAGAATATTGATCTGCTAATATCTTGTATATTAGATGGCAACATAAACATTTAGTTATTCAAGAAGTATGTTTTAATATTATTTCCAAAGTTGTTAAGAATTAGGGAAGAAGCAGACATGAAATCTGGCAGGCAATCAGTTAAACTTATTTTAAGATTTGCTTTGAGCTTGGCATGATGGCTCAGTGGCTAAATTCTTGCCTTGCACACATTGAGATCCCATATGGTGCCAGTTTGTATCCCAGCTACTCCAGTTCCCGTTTGGATCCCTGCTTCCAGCTTTGGAAAGCAGTCAAGGATGGCACAAGACTTGAGACCCCACATCTGCATTGGAGACCCAGAAAAAGCTCCAGGCTCCTGGCTTCAGATCAGCATAGCTCCAGTCATTGTGGTCAGTTACAGAGTGAACCAGCAAATAAAAGATCTTTCTCTCTGTGTCTCCATCTCTCTGTAAATCTACCTTTTCCAATATAAGTAAGTGAATCTTTGAAAAAAAAAAGTTTGCCTTGTGGGCAGCGCAGTGGCATAGCAGGCTAAGCTGTGGATCCTGCAATCACATGAATGTTGGTTCAAGTCTTGGCTGCACCACTTTTGATCCAGTATCCTGCTAATGTGCCTGGAAAAGCAGTTGAGGATGAGCAAGTCCTTGGGGCCCTGCATTCACATAGGGAACCTGGGTGAAAGTGCTGGCTCCTAATTTTGGACCAGCCCAGCTTCAGTAGTTGCAGCCATTTGGGGAGGAAAACAGGATAGAAGATCTCTTTCTCTCTTGTTCTTACTCTTTGTAATACTACTATCAAATGAAAGTGTTTTTTTTCTTAAGTTTGTCTTACATAACAAGAAGTTTAGGAAGTAATTTCCAGGTTCCTATCAAGTTTGGCAGCTATAAAAAGCCACCAGATCTGGATCCATTAAGAACAAAATGAAATATAATTTTAAAATTAAGTGTTGTATTTCTAATTAATTAACCCTTAAATGTATTCTGTTAACAACTTTGTGCTGGTTGGACCACTAGCCATAAATTTTAAATACTGGCATATTTTGCCACACAATTTGTATAAACTAGACTGTTTTCCAGAAAAAAAAAGAAAATAGCTTTTGCAACAATAATACACCTATTTCATATTAGTTTTCTTTCTTTATAAGTATTGGTCCCAAACTCTTATCACAAATTACAAATAAAATAAGAAAATATATTTCATAAATATATTATAGCCTCCAAAAGGACAGATTTTTGATACTAAGCTTTTGTCATATAAGTGCAATTTTTAATAGTCCACAGTGAGGTCATTTATTTTTGTTGAACTATGCTAAGAGAAAGAAAGAAAAGCATTCTTAAATTCCAAATGATTGTTTATAACAGTATCCTCTTTCCATACAGCTAAAACAGAGCTGATACAGTTTCCATGCAAAAGTGTAATGGCTCTCACATCTCCCCTTGTAACTAAAGTCAACTGTGACCTTGTTTCCCTTAGCCATTTAGTGGACATTACTTTAGGTTAAAATCAAGACAATCAATCAAGCTCTCCAATCATTTCCAGAGAAAGGAAAGAATCTATTTGCCAGAACACCTGCACTGCTCAATAGCCCTGGCTCCTCATTGTTTCCAGATGCAATACCTGTTTCTGTGGTAACTCAGCAGTGTTTTGCTTATCTGCTTCTGGAAAACAATTTGGAAGTTGGAGTTAAGCTGTAGAACTCTCAAAATAAGTGCATGCGCTGCTCACAAAAAAATGTAAATTGGCCCATTACTAATATTCAATTTTTAATACATATTTTTTCCTTATTTGAAGAGTGGAGTTGAGAGAGAGAAAGAGGGAGGAGACAGAGAGTTTTCTATCTACTAGTTCACCTACCTGATGGCCACAATGGCTCTGGTTGGACAAAAAAAAAAACCAAGAGCAAGGAACTGTATGATGTTCACTACGTCAATACAACGACCTAAATCCCCGGGGCTATCTTCTGCTGCTTTCCAAGACACATTAGCATGGAGCTGGATTAGGAATGGGAACAGTTAGGACTCAAGCTGGCACCCATCTGGGATCTGTGTATTATAAATGGTACTTAACTCTCAATGCCACAAAATCAGTTCCTGGATATTGAAGTCTTAAACAGTATTATTTATTATTATTATTATTACTATTGAGGGAGTCCAGCTTTATAAACCTGAGAGACATGTTTACTTGTATTGGTGATTATTTTGTGCTTTCTCTAAATATGTATTTGCTGACCACTCCCTATGCATTAGGAACTTGAAATAGATCCATGAGTGAGCAAAACAGCATCCTTCAAATGTCTATATTCTGAGGGGGACAAATGTCTATATTCTTTCCTTTTTTTGTCTTTCTACCTTACACTGACAAATCCTTGAATGGAAAAACACATGTTTTATTCTGCTCCCTCCTAGGATTCTTCCAGCTATACAGCTACAAAATGGAACAATTTGGCCCTGCTCAGCAGTTTAAGTTTATACACTGGTTGCTCTATTTCCCATCCAACTTCCTGTTTATGGCCTAGCAAAACAGTAGAGGATGGCTCACAGCCTTTGGACCTTGTACCCTCATGGGAGACTCAGAAAAATCTCCTGGGTTCCAATGGACTCAGCTCTGGCTGTTGCAGTCATTTGGAAAGTGAATCAATGAATGGAAGATCTTTTTGTCTCTCCTTTTCTATATGGATCTTTCCAACATAAATAAATAGATATTTTTTAAAAAGAAGAAACTCATTTATCAGTAAATACATGCATTTTTTGTTTTGAACATGTATAAAACATTTAAAAATAAGAGTATATATTGTATACTTGACACATGAAATTATATGTATGATATATAATGTACAATGAACATTCTGATGTATATACACATTATGAAATGATTACCCTGGTCAAACTAATTAAGCTTCCATCACTTTAATTTCTTATTACATATATTTGTTTTGTTACAGTGAGAACATTTAAATCTAATCCCTTAGCAAGTACTATTACCTGTGCGGCAAACTGTGTATTACATCTCCAGAAATTATTTATCTTGAATAACTAAATCTTTTTAATATTTGACGAAAACATTTCAACATCACCTCTATTCAATATCTGATAAAGACCAGTCTATTGTCTGCTTCTATGACTTCAACTTTTTGAAAATCCCACATCTACTCTGATTTTGCAACCTTTTACTTCTTTGTCTAACTCATATTGGCTAATGCAATGTCCTCTGAGTTCACTCATGCTATCATAGATGACCAGGTTCTCTTCTTTCTTTTAAGATTTATGTTTATTGAAAAGTCAGAATTATAGAAAGAAGGATATATATATCTTCTGTGTGCTGATTCACTTGCCAAGTGGCCACAACGGATGATGCTCAGCTAATCTGAAGCCAGGAGCCAAGAACTTCTTCTTGGTCTCCTACACAGAAGCAAAGTGCCAAGATCTTGGGCCACCAGCAGGGAGCTGGATGGGAAGTGGGGCAGCCAAGACAGGAAACTGGAACCCAAATGGGATCCAGGTGCATGCAAGATGAGGATGTTAGCTACTAGAACAGCATGCCGGGCCCCAGATTTTCTTCTTTTTTAAGGCCAAATAATATTTTATTACAGATTATTTATCCATTCTTCTGCCATGTTATGATGTATTAGATATTGTATATAGCGATGTAATAAACACAAGAACACAATTACATTTTTAAGATACTGATTTCATTTTCTTTGCATAAATATCCAGAGGGAAATGCATTTGATTATATTGAGCTTTGTTTTTAAATTTTCAAAGAAACACATTACTTTTCTCCATAATTACTAATTTAAATTCTCACCAGTAATGCACAAGCACTTTTCATGTTCTAACTTTTTATTTAACATCATTCTCCCAGGTGTAAAGTGTTGCTTTCTGTTGGGTGGTGTGATTTGCATTTCCCTGCTGACTGGTGACGGTGATCTCATACATGCATATTGATCTTTTTTATGTCTTTTCTTAAGGAGTTTCCAATGCGACCCTTTTCCTTTTTGTAATTAGGTTATTTGTTTCTTGCCATTGGATTTTTCGTTTAGCTCTCTGTCTATATATTAGCTGCATGTCAGATATAATGTTTGTCAATATTTTCTCCAATGCTAGGTTGTCTTTTCCCTTAACTTACTGTAATATCTCTTATTGTGTAAATGATGCTGCATTTCATACAATCTCATTTGTCAGTTTTATTTTTTTAGATGCAATGTCAGTATTTTAGGTCACATCCCAAAAAAATCATTACCCACGTTAACATCTTGTAGCTTTTACCGTATGTTTTCCTCCAGTAATTTTGCAAGTTCAAGAATTATGGCTAAATCTTTGAACATTTTAAGGTTTGTTAATTCATATTGAAACTTTTTCTATTTGTTTTAGCATTACTAAAGGGTTCCAATTTTACTTATATTTTCAAAAATAGAATATTTTCATTGTATTTTTTGCCTCACTTTATTTTCCTCCCTTTGCTGTCTTTAAGATCAGTACATTCTCCTGTTATTGTCCAATCTTTCTGTGTGTTTAAGATGTGTTACATAGCTTCAGTTGTCTTAAATTTGTGCAGACTTGTTTTACGTCCTAACAAGATCTATTCTGCAAAGTATTGTGCCTATGCTTGGAAAGAATCTGCACTCTGCTACTGTTGAATGCTTTGTATGTGTCTGATAGATGCCTTGGTCTGGAATCTTATTGATTTTTCTGTCCTGTTGGTCTATTCTTGTTGGTTGTGGTGCATTTAAGTATCCAATTATTATTATGTTATAGCTTGCCTCTCCCCTCGGTTCTGTTATTACTTGTTTTATTTATCTGGGTATCTAGTAATGGATGCATACACAGTTATAATTGTTACACCCATTATCTTTATAAAATAGTTCATTTTGTCCTCTGACACTTTTGACTTAAAATATATTTCATCTGGTATAACTATAGCACTGTTCTCTCTACGGAATTACGGTATTTGATTCTTTCTCTTTCAGCCTTTGTGTGTTACTGAGGCTAAAAATGCTCTTCTGTTTGTGGAATATAATTATATCTTGTGTTTTGGTTCACTCAGACACTTCATGAAATTTGTTTATATTCAAGGCAATTATTGATAGATAAGTACATTTCGCATTGTTGCTAGTTTCTGGCTGGCTTGGTATTCTTTGTTCATTTTTGTCTCTATTCCTGTCTTCCTTATTTATGAGATATTG
The DNA here is from genome assembly GCF_030435755.1 of Ochotona princeps. Classification (NCBI taxonomy): domain Eukaryota; kingdom Metazoa; phylum Chordata; class Mammalia; order Lagomorpha; family Ochotonidae; genus Ochotona; species Ochotona princeps. Next base: position 50,480,376 of record NC_080837.1, read on the forward strand.
ATTTTCCTGTATTCTTTTCTCTGTAACTTTTCCACAACTACTAGAAGTTTTTGCTTTGTGGCAATTAGCTAAGACTACCTATCATAATTTACAGTAGGGTATTTTGAGATGGTATCAATTTCAATTACATATTTATAGCCACACATTTTCAATTTTGCCATTTTCTTTTGAATTCATAGTTAAATTCTTTTCTTTCTATAGTGTATATCCATTAACGCATTTGTGTGGCTACAGCTATTGTCAAAAAATATTTTTGAAGTTATTTTTTACTTCTAAATTTTATGCTAAGTCCTGAGTGATTTACATGTATCCCTTATGGTATTAGACTGTTCTGAGTCTGACTAGACATTGCCTTTTGCAATGACTGTTATAATTTGCTATGTGTTCAAGTAACCAATTACAATACTTAGATTTCAACTTGAAGAATATCTTTGCCATATTTTGCAATAGAGGTATGCTGATGAAGAATTTATTTTACTTCTTCTGGTTCTGGTATTTACTGATTGGTTTTGGTAAAGAAAGAGTTTTGATTATCAGGAGAAATAGAAAGGAGTTATTTGGAGTATGGCATGACACTAGCTCTAGTAACATAAAGAGACAAGTGAAAGGAAATGTGGCAGTTCTAAGAGGACACAATGACTGTGTGAAGTTTAGAGCAGTGGCAGGATTCAGGACTGACTGCATGTACATGGGTGGGAGTGGAAGAAGACACCATGTGTGTTCACATTATAGAATTTGTCTTGATGGCACATGCACATGCCTTCTACTGGGTCGGCCTGCGAACATACCCTAACAGTGGGTCTGCACTGGCTACATATCTGCACATGGTAGTGGGGGCCAGGTGACTGACATAATTGCATTCAGGTGTAGAGGTCAGTCATCATGCAGCCACACAGAGGTAGTGACTGGCAGAGGCAACCATGGTAGGATCCTGGACTAGTGATATAATTCCAGAGCATCTGTTGGTATGTGTAGGGTCCAGAAATTGGGCTCAAAGACTCAGTGCCCATGGAAGCTCAGGAATTTGGCAGTGGCTTGGATTTTTTGTTACATTGTGGTAACACATTTTCAGTTAGCTTTATAATCAGTTTCTACAGTTCCATTCCCTTTCCTCTCGACATTGCAATGTTGTGTGCCATGATGAATGATGCATCCTGCAGGTTCTTGTATGAAATATAATCCTAGATCTTCTGGCCTCCCCCTGATACATAGCTTATTCAGCTTAGCCATTGACTATCTTGTTCTAACTTTTGCAGGAAAAAAATATGGGTAAAGTAGTTCTCTCAACAGTAGTCTTACTGCATGCAAATAAAAACCACCACATTGGGCCTGGCATGATGACTCAGTGGCTAAATCCCTGCCCTGAACGCATCAGGATCCCATAAGGTGGGTAGTTCATGTCCTGGATGTTTCAGTTCTCATCCACTTCCTTGCTGGTGGCCTGAGAGAATAGTGGACGATGGCACAAAGTGTTGCGCCCTACATCCACATGAAAAATCCAGAAGAAGCTCCTGGCTTCAGATTGGCTCGGCTCACTTGGGGACTGAGTCAACAGACAGAGGATCTTTCTCTCTGTAACTTCTCTCAGTGAATCTACCATTTTAGTAAGGTAAAATAGGTCAACAAAACAAAACAAAACACTGCACCAGTAACTTCTTAGAATGCATTGGGATCTTTGTTACATTAGATGTATCCCCTAAGTCACATTTTGATGTTTAGTTTTAATGTTTAATCATACTTTCTGTTCCTCTTATTAAGAATGATCAAAATTCAATCCTGTAAAAATTCTAGAAATACCCTGAAGTTTCCTGCCAATCCTTGTGTTATCATCTGAATGCACACTTTTTTAACCCTTTTCATACCTAGCATAACCTCATATGAATTATACGAGGATTTAAGCCTTGTCGTTGTCTCAGCAACAAGGAAGAGATTCTGCAATATAACCCTGTACAAGAGAGGTAATAACCCTCAGCAAGTTTTGTGGGTCACTCTCCAGGTTATAGTTTAGCAACATCTGCAGAACCAAAGTGTTTGAGAATATCCATTCAGATATCCCAGACCATGGGTTAGAATTTACGATTTTCCCTTCTAGGAATCAGCTTTTGGTAAACTTTTACTGCGCTGACCAAAAGCTCTCGCAAACTTATTCTGTATACTTCCATCACAGATGTGTCCGCTCTTTTTCAGCAAGATACAAGGGTTCCCTAACTGGCTTTCTGACTCTAACACATAGTTTTCAGCTGCTTTTTAACCACAAAGATTTCTCTTCAGTTATTTATAGTCTGTCACCATATCTTGGTAATGATTGTCTTCATAATCATTGTTTCTTTACAGATTATTAATGCCTGAATAATTGCATTGTCAAGGGTGCATTTTGGGGTGCTGAATTCACTGGCAACTTGTTAATTACATTTTTTCCAGGTTGAATCACTGTCCAGTTTTCATTCAAGATTTGGTCTTTCTTGCCAACCATGTAGAGAATCATATAGTTATTGGGACAACACTTAATTTTCTATTTCCAATGAGTCACCTCTGGTACCAGTTCTGTTAGTTTTGTATCTTAGAGAAGAATTGTCACATGCAGAATTTTATGTGTAGTATATTTCTAAGAGAAAATGCAGAGAGGTAACACAAAATTAAATCAGTAAATTTCTTACACAGCATCGCAGACATGACAACAAAAAAGAATAAGCAAAGGTGATCTCAGTGGGCACCATCTTAGATTGCTGTGTAATTCTGAGAAATCTCACATAGGCTATTTTCACCCTTCACTCACTGCTTGTTTATTTCTTTCTTTCCATTGATCCTGGGGTATTGAACTTAGAAACATCTGTTCTTATTCTAGATCATTAACTCTGCAGACTTGCCACCTTATACTTCTATTTTGTTTCCTAGTTTCTATTAGTTATGAAAACATTGTATGTTATATATTTTGTTTTTTTTCCCACTGCTGGAGTTAAATTAGAGGGCAACATTTATTTTATAAGTCCATGGTACTATCTTGACTGGAATTCCACCAATGACATTTTTTAACAAATTTGTTTTAAACAGGATTAGATTCCAAAACTTGTAGCTTGGAGACATATATGAGACAGTTGATCAAATGAATGTGAGTGAACGTAGGGTAATTACAGAAATCCCAGAGTATTTTGTGAACAAACTGATTCTGTGTAACAAAATGGAAAGATGTTAAGTTAGAATTAGCCAGATTATGTGATTAGTGCATTAAAAAACTCAGGAAGTAAATAATAACATTCAATTAATATTTTTGAGCTTTCTCCCTACCTGTAGCATTGTTGAAATTTTTTTTTCATTTTTATTCCAATCATTGCTTCTTTCTAAAACTGAAATAGCTTTTCTATCCATTGCTATAAATGATCGTGACATCCAATATATTTCCAATTTCAATTCCAGTGTAAACATAAGCAAATGCTAAAATAACACAAATGTAAAATGTTCTAAGGGGTAAAATATATGTCTTAGTTATGTTTTAAACATAACTTGCTAAGAGGGGGCTTGATTTGGCCCTTTGTTCAGAGTGACTTTGCAGCCAGGAGATATATATATATATATATATATATATATATATATATATTGTGTGTGTGTGTGACTGTATAGTGTGTGACTATACAGTATATATATTATACAGTATATATACAGATTGTGACTTAAATGCATTGTAGAGGTCTTAAGGCAGTTTCCACATGTCCTCCATAAGATAATGTGATAATTAATGACTATCAAATATTTTGAAATAATTTAGCACAGGACTTACCACACATATAAGAAAGGCTCAATAAATAATACAAGATACGATCATGAGATGCCATACCTTCCCTTAACACATTTCAGCATGCATATTTTACAAAGATTTAAATATTTTTATTTGAAAGGCAGATTGCAAAGAAAGAAAGACAAAGAGGGATTAAGTGCTACAGCTTCCAAAATACACACACACACACACACACACACACACACACAGGCTGAGAAAGAGAGAGAAAGAAATAACTTATTGACAAAGATTTTTTTACTATTTAAAGCAATCGGATCTAGGGTTCATGAGAATCTTTCTCTTATAAACAATCTCCCTATTCAAAAAGTTCATTCAAAACACCAGATAATTTCAAAAAGTGAGTCAAATAGAATTAAAATCTTAAAATTGAAACTTATTTCTCCATAAAGTTTCATCATGTTCAAGATTTTTATTTACAATGAAAAAGAGTAACTACTTATTTCACTCATGTAAAATGAAAGTCCTTGAAAATTCACCATGTTAATATAGTATTTTTTAATATGGTGACTGAAAAACAAAGGATGCTCTTTCAAGAACTTTGAGACTAATAAACCAAAAGACAGAGAGCAAAATTATAACGCTAGGGAGGGTGCCTGATGACTTCCCATTCACGCTCACAAAACCGTCCTGGACTATCATGAAGCCTTACAAAAATTACCAAAATGTGTAGATGATATTTTTTTTTAGTCCTCCAAATGTCAGTACATAAAATGCTTGACTGTCACACTAAATTGCTATCTTTACTTTTTTTTTCTTGTTTGGAATCTTTTGCTTGGTTTTGCATTCTTCTTATTTATTTATTTGTTTGTTTGTTTGGAACAGTTCCAACCCTGACAGCCACTCCTTGGCTTGTAATTTAACTTCAGGACCATACTAGTACAATCACGTCTCTCTCATCTCCCACTGCATATATTTGAATGCGTGTTGCCATTGGTGCTGTAGCATGACAGGCTAATTCTCCTCCTGCAGAGCAGGCATCCCAAATGAGTACTAGTTCTTGTCCTGGTTGTTCCACTTCCAACCGAGCCCCTGCTTATGGCCTGGGAAAGCAATGGACGATGTCTGAAGTCTCTGGGCATCTGACCCATTGGAAACCTTGGAGAAGGCTCCAGGCTTCAGATCAGCTCAAACCCAATCATTATCTGACATTTGGAGAGTGAACCAGATGAAGGAAATTCCTTCTCTCTGTGTTTTTCTTTCTCCATAAAAGTATGCATTTAAATTTTTAAAAAAAAGTATAGTTTCAAAAATCAATCTTTAACATCTTGTCTCTTGACTCCTTGCAAATTATTTTGTGGAGTGTAATAGATTAGGCTGCAACAATTTTGACATCTGTTGAGCAGAGAGCTTGTTCTACATTATTTATTTATTCATCCATCCATTCATTCATTTTTAGAATCGTGCAAGATGAATCAGTGGAAATATCTACAATTCGGGCCATAGGTTAACCAGTTTCTGCTTTAAATAAATGCTCTGCTTCAATCAGGACATGAAGACTTCTTTTTAAAATTTTTGATAAACTGATTTAGCTGCTTTGCTGTGGAGAAGTGAGGAGCTTCACCTCCAGCAGAGCCTTTTCTTAAAAAGTGCTGTCTATTTAAAACCTATTGATTGCTTAGGGACACCGTTTTTTTTAAACGTAGCAGTGATTTTTCCTTGTTTTACGATTTATTTATTTAATTTGGAAAGTAAGATTTTACAGAGAAATGGAGAGACAGATATTCCATCTGCATGCACATTATGCAAAAGACAGTAACAGGCGGAGCTGATTTAATCCAAAGCCTGGAGCCAGGAAGCTCCTCCATGTCTCCCCAGTGAGTGCGGGGTCCCAAGGCTTTGGGCCATTCTCGACTGCTTTTCCAGGTCAGGAGCAGGGAGTTGGATAGGAAGTGGAGCATCCAGGGCATGAAACGGTGCACAAATGATATCCCATCCCTTGCGAGGCAGAGGATTAGCCAGTCAAGACATCTCACCAGGCCCAGTATCACTGATTTCATCTTTATTCCATCTAAGGTTCATCACAAATTCAATGCTTGTTCTTAGTCAACCCCTGTGGAATTTATGGTGCTCTGACAGTAGCTTCCATTCAACAATATGTTAATCTCTATGCTTCAAATTAGCATCCTGTTCACATGTTTTCTACAGAATTGTTGCGTGTTGATTTTGATTAAAATGTTTGGAATCCAAACACAGATTTCCCATAATATACTGTTTCTGAGAGCCTCTTAGAAACTGCTTTTCACTTGAGCATCAGAGACAGAGAAAAAAGGATATTTCCATTTGCTGGTTCACTTTTGCATAGGTGGAGGTAGTTAGGTCAAAACCCAGAACTCTCCGCTAAGATTGGCAGGAACTCAAATAATGAGTCATCCATGAAAAGCTTTTAAACATCATCATCATCGTAATAATAATAATAAATAAATGACACACAGGATGTATATCTTTAGCTTTACTCATCTCTTGCATGATTTTAAATGATGTAGTCACTTTAGAAAATGTTTGTGGTCCCTTTCACAAGTATTATCTCCTGATGTGATTTTAATTACTAGGCATCAATCCAAAGGAATGAAGACATGTCCACAGAAAAATTTGTATGAATACATTATGACAACTTACTTATAATACCTGCAATCAGAGATAATGTGTAGAGATAAAGTGTGTTGTATCCATAATAGGATACTTTTCATCACCATAAATAAATAAATTATCAATACATGAAAGCAACAGGAAAAAATCAAAAGTACTGTGAAGAGAGAAAACCTCGACAAACATTCAAACAAATAAACAAACCAAAAGCATACAGCCTGAATGCTTTCATTCACATGGAATCCCAGAGATAAAAATCTAGAGTGCCCTGTTAGCGAGGGAATCAGCGATCGCTTGGTATGATGCTAGGGTGGTTGTGCTTATGGTAACATGTCACAAATGGACTTTTACGGATGAAGAGAACATAATACACATTGATTTTTGTGACATTTATACTGAGTGTACATTTATCATTTTGTATTAAATTCTGTTCTCAACAGGATTAGCTTTTGTGTAAATTGTGTCTCAATAAATTTAAGGATGAAGGTGGAAAGGGCAGCATTTATGTATTTGCATATCTAGTTATCATCTCTGGATATGTATCTGAGGACTGTATACATTCTCTGTTTCTACAGAAGAAACCTGTAAGATTGGGTATAAAGACTTCCAGTCAGTCACTGTGCAGCAGGCCAATGTAATGGCACAGTGAGTTAAGCTGCCGTCTGAGACACTATATCCCACGTAGGCACCAATCAAGTTCTCACACTTGGCTGCTCTACTTCCATTCTGGCTTCACAGTAACTCACTTAAGGAAGTGGAAGAGAAGGGCCTGATTGCCTGGCCACCCATGTGGGAAACACAGATGGTGTTTCATGCTTCTGGCTTTGGCTTGACAGATTCCAAGCCATTATTCCCATTTGGGGAGTGAACCAGAAGATGGCAGATATTGTTATTCTTCTTTATGTCTTTAGTGTAAATAAATAATTATTTTTAAAAAGTCATTTCATTTTAGAGCTTTAGTTGTCTTTCAGTAATGAATGAAACTATATAAACAGAACACTGAATTGAAATGTTGTTGAGTTTCAATTTGTGCAAGAAGAAGCACTTTCTACCTACTGTGAATATTCATTTGGAAGCAAGGTTCCTTTGAGCTAAATGGGACAGCACACATAATGTCAAAAGCATTTCTAACTTTCTGACATTAAAATACTAAGTCCTTTTTTTCCAACCAGGTATTCATTGAAAGTAAATCGCAGTCTAATACTTCCATACTTTTACCTGAGTAATTGTACTCTCTCTGCTCATGTAGCATTGTCTTTTAGTTTGAATTTTGTTAAACATACACACAGAAACTTTTTTCTCTAATAGATGGAATGAGGATGAAACAGTGCTGAGCAGCAATTTTAAGACACCCTCGTTCCAAGTGCAATAACAGGAAAAGCAGAAATGGACCTATAAGTTAAACCTGAGTTTGATTTTCTTACTCTATGATAAGGCTGGCATTGGGCTTCATTTAATCCTTTTTAAGGTACTTCTCTTATCTTTGGAATGAGAAAAATGTTAATAGCTGTGTCATGGAATTGTAGAAAGATACTGTGATGAAAAAGACATGGCACCTAACTCAAACCAAATAGGAAGTAAACACACAACATTTCATTATTGCTAATGATCTTTCCTTTTCTGTTCTACTAGTGCACACCTATATATATATGTGTATGTATATATGTATATTATGTAAAGACATATATAACATATACATATGCTAATTGCACAGTACTATTTCATCTGTGCATACCTATGCGTATGTGTGTACATTATTATCTCATTTATGTGTATATATACACGTAAAGATAGGTGCAGTTTTATCAATTGCATATAACATTTTGCCCTATGAAGCTGAAAGCTGCAACCCATATCTACTTGAGGAAGTTCTATAAACTTTACCCAATAACTTTTCAAGGATTGATTTAGAGTTCCCCTCTCCTCGATATTACTGCCAGAAATAGATAGGAAATGCACACAGAAAGCGCTGTCTATGGCAGTTTGCAGGACTGATTCAGCACGCCATCCTGAAATGCAGGATCATTTCCTAATGGTGTTAGAATATTGGTTTAGTTAAGAGTTCACTGCAGGTGTAGTTAGAGATCTGTGCCTAATGCTCTTTATAAGGAGAACTAACTTTAAATTTTCTGCCATTTCTGAATTGTGGAATGCAGTGCAGGGTTGGAATAAGCAGCTTTAAAGCCAAAGGGAGGAGGAAGCAAGCACTTTTCCACACAAAGTTATTTAGCATAGTAAGTCTTGAAAAAATGGCAGAACTGGAACCCAAAATAGAATACTGTCATTTTGAAATCAAATTAAATTCTTATTAAAAATAAGAGTAATCATGAATAAAATGTACACGTTATTATTTTCATGTCATAATTAAACACACGAAGATACTTCATTCGGGAATAGAAAAAGATGTTTTTCATAAACCCTTACACTTGCACAAATATGTTAAGCAGTTTTTCCTTTCAAAAATATTTATTTATTTTTATTTGACAGGCAGATTTACAGATAGGGAAAGACAAAGTGACAGAGGTCTTCTATCTGCTGCTTTACTCACAAATGCCAACAAGGGCCAGAGCTGAGTGAGAGCTAGCAGCTTCTTCCAAGTCTCCCACATAGGTACAGCGCCCCAAGTGCCTTCCCAGCCATGAGCAGGGAACTAGACTGAAAGTGGAGCCACCAGGACTTAAAACTGACAGCCATATGGGATGTTGATGTTGAAGCAAGAGGATTAGCTTCTTACACAATTGCAGTAGCGCTAACAGTTTATTTATTTATTTTTGCTCTTTTCAAGTTCAACAAGCTTTTCACATTGCTAATCTACTTTTTTAAGATTTATCTATTTTTATGGGAAAGGAAGATATACAGAGAGGAGGAGAGACAGAGGAAGATCTTCTGTCCACTGATTCACTCCCCAAGTGACCACAATGGCCGGAGGTATGCTGATCCAAAGCCAGGTGCCAGGAGCCTCTTTCGGGTCTCCCACGCGGGCGCAGTGTCCCAAAGCTTCGGGCCTTCCTATAGTGCTTTCCCAGGCCACAAGCAGAGAGCTGGATGGGAAGTGGGGCTGCTGGGACACGAACCGGCACCCAGATGGTATCCCAGCAGGTGCAAAGCAAGGACTTTAGCCACTAGGCTAGCACGCTGGGCCTGCTAGTGTATGTTTTATAAACTTAGGAAAAACTACATTTTGGATAATAATGGATGTAGTCTAAGCATTTCAAAGCCTAAGAAGGCAAAATACCCAGGTCCCTCAGATTACTTGGTATTTGCACATGATCTACCCCCCTTTTATTTTATAAGTCCTACTTAAATGTCTTGCATTATATTTGGTTTTATAATTCTTTAATACATATGACTGGAAAACTCTTTACCTATCATTAATCATATTACTGTTAGTCAAAAACTATTATTTCTTCAAGCCGTACATATTTCATGAACATGAAGAATGTATCCTTAAAAGTATGACAAGCCTCGTTCAATTTTTTCAAATGATGAGTTTCTCCAATGTCATTAACTTTTTAAAAAATGAGATCTTTTATTGTGGCAATGAATTTGCAACTTATGTGTTAAGAGGCTTAGAGCCTTCCTCTGTTAAATAGTTATTAAATCTGCTCTGTGTGTATGTGTGTGCTTACACATGCTTAATGCAACTGATACTCTTTGTATTATAAGGATCATATTATAGGGATTCCATTTGATTTAATTCCTCATTGGCTTAATTGTTGTATAATTTTCCATTCCTATGAAATTGAAATGCAAGAACAACAGTATGATTTAAAACCCTAACAACCAATTGTTAAAACTTGAAAAACGTAGAACTATGTTTTGATATGTAAAAATCTAAACAAAACAAATTGACCCATTTCTGTTTTAATACTGCTAGGTAAGTACAGAGTGGCCCTTAATTTAGAACAACAATTTTTAGAAAACTCTACCTAGTGTATACATTAGTTTGAAATTTTTTTCAATTTTGCTAGTGTGGGCTCTGACAATATTTGAGGTTTGGGGCTTTTTTTTTTTTCATTTTTTCTCATTTTTTGCAGAAAAAAAGGAAGAAGGAAGGAAGGAGAGAGATAGAATATATACCTGCTTTCTCAGTTCAGCAAAAGAGACAGCTGGGACTATATTCCCATTGTTGTCTCATAGTAGTAACACAGTACAAGAGTGAGGCACCTTGCAATTTTTCTCTCGTCTCACAAATCACAATCTTAGGCTTTCTTTCACTAGATGTCTGTAAACTACTGTGACATCTCCCTCCTACTTCACACACTGCTCAGAGCAAGAAAACTGTTCAGTTGGCAGATATTCTTTCATGAGCTGAGGCTGAGATCAGAGAAGAAATTTTGAGAAATTAAGCCTGAGCTTCATAAACACTGCAGCAATTCTTTTGCTAGGTCTATGCCATGAAGAGGTTACGTCACATATCTAGAAAATAAAACACAAATATCCATAGCAAGTGTATTTATAACAAACATTTTGAAGAATTTCTAAATCTGCTGAATTGTAGTGGATTCTGTTTTTCGTATATTTATATGATGTAATAGTAGTCAAAAACACAAGATAAACCTCCAGGTATTCTATGTAATTTTATCCCTAGGAAACTCTAGAAAAGCAAAAGTGATAGTGACACACCTTATACTTGTTGTTGTCCAGAACCCAGAAGGAAGGAAATTGCAAACTAAACCCTGTGAGGATCTTTGTATTGTGACAGAAGCAACATTCATCTTACTGTTACTGCACTTGCATGCTTCTCCACAATTGAATCTAAATGCAATTTTTACAAAAAGCAGTAAAGTACTGTGCTAAATGTATAGCTAGGAAGAAAAGAATATGCATTTGGAAAACGTGGGAGAGTAAATTGTAAGGCTTATCTGATTGAGAAAAAACAGCCAAAAATGAAATACTGGAGCTTTCAGAATGATTTGGAAATTTATGATATTGGTAGAACTTGGATATTGTTGTACTCCCAGAAACGGAATATCAGCAAGGAACTAGACAAGAAAGAGCTGAACTACAGCAGAAAATTGTCAATGATTTCAATGTTAATTGTGAAATATTTTAAATATATGGAAGTAAAAATACGTGGATAAAAATGTGTGGATAAGATTGGAGCTCGAGAGCGTTCTTTGGAGGAATTTGGCTGGCATTGTCATGTAGGAATAAGTAAACCATGGGTGTAAAGTTAGCTACAGGAAAGAGAGTGAGAAGTGGGTACTGAGGAATAACAAATTTTGCCCATATTGCTAAGTGGGTGCAGATAAGGGATGCACACTTGAGATACGTTCATTGAATTGACAAGTAATTTGAAATGTTCTTATTTTTAGGTACTATTTGGTAAGCACTATAAATAAGCAAAAAGTTAGGTTGATAGTTCCAACAAGGTGTGGGATTATATTGCTACTAAGTACTTAATCACCAGATGACTACATGCATTCGTATTGATGCACTATTTGCTTTTTTAATAACTCCATCTTAATCAATAAATAAGCAAGTCAACAGATTGGCAGAATAATATTGACAATCATTGGTACTTTGACGGATAGGAAAGGAGATAATACTAATTCTACAATTTGTTTTTGTCAAGGTCATCCTTTCAGAAAACAAACATGTTAAATATCAATGATGAAGATGTCTGTTGAACAGAAGAGGGTTGCTTTTCTTTTTTTTATTTTTTTTATTAAATTTATTCATTAATTACATCGTGTTGTAATTTCATAGGAACTGGGATTCTCCCCCCACTTGCCTACACCCTCTCCCCATAAGAGGGTTGCTTTTCACACTAAGTAATGCACCAAACTCCATGCTCCATCCATATGTGAAAGTTCTATGAGTACATTTTCATTTTAGAAGAAAAGCTGGCTACCTGCACACGTAACTGCACAGACATGCACAGGCACACAGAGCAGTCATGACTGACCTTTTCTTAACACACCCTTCTCTTTCCATATTGATAAATAGATGGGTTAAGGCATTGCCAGTTGCACCAGTAGCTGCTTTATTTCTACCAAGAAAAACTGCTTTGCAAAAAATTGTAACAGAAAGCATGTTATCACCAGGTGTTCTCTCTTTAAGGTTAGAAAAGTTACTGTGATGAGAGATTTTACAATGATTCAAAACATATTGAAATTTTGGTTATGTAAGGAAAATGTTTACCTGGTAAACACATCAATTTTGTACTTTTAATGTCACAAGGAACAATTTACCCAGAAACTTTTTAAAATGATCTAATGTTGCAATTACATTTCAGAAAATGGAATAAATGTTCATTAAGCATTAAATTAAAATTGAGCCTATTGGGCCCAGCGGCGTGGCCTAGCGGCTAAAGTCCTCGACTTGAAAGCCCCGGGATCCCATATGGGCGCCGGTTCTAATCCCGGCAGCTCCACTTCCCATCCAGCTCCCTGCTTGTGGCCCGGGAAAGCAGTCGAGGAGGGCCCAATGCCTTGGGACACTGCACCCGCGTGGGAGACCCGGAAGAGGTTCCAGATTCCCGGCTTCGGATTGGCGCGCATCAGCCCGTTGCGGCTCACTTGGGGAGTGAATCATCGCATGGAAGATCTTCCTCTCTGTCTCTCCTCCTCTGTGTTTATCTGGCTGTAATAAAATGAATACATCTTTAAAAAAAATTGAGCCTATTGAAGTGGCAGATGCTCCCACAAGCAAAACATTGGCAAACACACTGTACCAGCTTCCTGACGCATTTCACTTGCACTTTTATTAAAAATACTTGGAGGACTCCCCCAGGAGTCAGTATCATATTAACTTATAAATAACTAAGATACTTAATATTCTTGTTATAAAATAATCTGTGGATATTCAGCTGCAAACAGCATTAGTCTATATTTATTCTTAAGCTATATCTCACAAGGGTCATTCTGTTCAATAACTTTTGTCATTTGTACCATACTACTTCAGACACAGCTGCTAGTACACACACACAAAATTTCATATCATCATTCCTTTCAAGAAAACAACTTACATGGTTCCCTTTCCTCATATGATGACAAATTGCCAATTATCACTTCGCTAAGACCATACACTGTCTTTCATTAGCAGAGTTCGGTCATTTGTAACTTGTTTCATCAAATAACCGGATGTAAAATGATGGATATCAGATCACTGTCTTTGGAATAAGGCTACTTGCATTGCATTCTTGTTTCACTGTGTGAAGCTATGTAACTGCTAATCTCGGTGCTTCAGATTTCTTATCTGCACAATAGTGAGAATAACAACATCTTGTATCACTGAACACATAAAATGTGCTGAGCAAAGGTATAATATATTTTCATGTAATACTTAGTGTATCCTCTCAATAATCAACCAGATGATTATCATTGGTATTTAACATGAAATGATCAAGAACAGAAAACATAAATAACATATCTGACGTCATACACTTTGAAGTAAATAAGCCTAGCTTTAGGTAATCCAATTCACCATTTGGGATAAGCAGAACCAATAAAGGAGTGACTGAAATTTGACTCAACCTCCTGCTTATTGAATTTGTTTGTTCTTGATGACGCACAGTGAGAACCAGCAAATCATGACTTAAATACACGGGTCTCTGCCACTCATGTCCTGGACCTAGATGGAGTTCCTGGCTAATGGTTTCAACCTGACACATTCACCACTGTGGAAAGCTTTTAGGGAGCAAACACATGTGTAAAACATTCTCTCTCTCTCTCTCTCTCCAGTTTTGTTTTAAATATTTATTGAAAATATTTATCGATTTATAATTGAAAAGCAGAGTTACAGAAAGAAGGAATGGGGGAATGAGCGAGAGAGGTCTTCCATACAGTGCCTCACTCCCCATATTACCGCAACAGTAGTAGCTGAACCAATCTAAAGCCAGGAGCTGGGAGCCTTTTTCTATAATGTGGGTTCAGGGGCCCAAGGACTTGGGCCATCCTGTATTTCCTTCCCACTTCATAAACAGGGAGCAGGATCAGAAGCGGAGCAGCCAGGACACAAATAACCATCATGAGAAGCTCACATGGTAGGCAGAAAATAATAAGCAAGTTACCATGCTAGCATGTGTCTCTTCATTTCAAAACAAACAACCTACAAAATTATGATGAGAAAACAAAACAGAAACATGTGATTAAGTTCACAATGAATATGTCAGTACTATCTAAAACAATCTTTCAATTCAATGCAACCCCATTCAAAATCATCATGGAAAAATTTTTGATAACAGAATCAGAAATTCCAAAACTCATGTAGCACCTGAAAAAATGTTAACGAAAGTAATGTTAAGAAATGACAAAGTCAGAGGTATCACAGTTCCTGTTTACACCAGTTAAAACACGGTGACCTAGGGATGGCATTTGAATCCTGCTTGCTCTAAATTCAGTCCAACTCCCATCTAATAGGTGCCCAAAGAATTACTTACACCCTTCAGAAACACAAGGAAGAAATATGTTTGATGTGTTTGATTAGAACATTTCTTATAAAAATTGCAGATATGTCAAAAATAGGTCTGAAGAAAAAGAGTTTCCAACATAGAAAAAATCTCATGAAGAGGAGTCAGGAGAAAAATAATGTAGCTCTATATGCTTAATTTTAAAGATTCATCACTTTTAAAATTCCAGATTATTTATTCAGAGTTATAGCAAGAGAAGGAGATCTAGAGAGAAATCATCTACTGGCTCATTCCCCATCAGGTTGCAATGGCAAGGGCTGCACCAGGCCAAAGCCAATAAGCCAATAGCTTCCTTTATATCTCCCATGTGGGCAGTAGTGACACAAATACAGGGAGCATCTTCCACTGCTTTTCCCAGGTCATCTGCAGGGTGCTGGACTGAAAGTGGAGCAGTTGAGACTTGAAACAGAGTAAATGAGATATCACAGACGAGAGTTTAAACCCTTATGCCACAGTGCTGGCCCAATGAACATCTGTTGTCATCAGTTCTAACAGTGTCACTTTCAGTGTTACATGAAGAAATGATTCCCCACAAGGTTTATATATCCAGAAGTATAAAAGGCACAGGAAGAAAAAGACATGGCTTGGGAGCTTTTCTATCCATTGGTTCACTTCTAAATTGCATACAACAACCAAGGCTGGACTAGGTCAAATCTGAGAGCTAGGAATTCCATTTGGGTCTCCCATTTAGATGGTGAGAACTAAAGTATTTGTACCATTATCCATTGCCAAATATTAGCAGAAACTGAAATGGCAGTGAAGTAGTCAGGATTTGAACCAACAGATTGCACATCACTAAGAAGTTTGAACTGTTTTGGAACCAAGACTAGAATCAGAAACTACAACATAGAATGCTGGAATTTCAAGTGGCAGCTAAATCACTGTGCCAAAACCTGGTCCCATGCCCTTAAATGTTAAAGGCTTTCATTGAGAAGAATATTTTAAAAATTTCTATAAAAGATTTAAACAAGGAAATACTAATTTAATGTATTTTATTTTATTATTGTTTTTTACATAGTGTGCAGATGTTTTATTACAAACATTGTAGTGTATACAAAATGTATAAGATGTATTTAAAACTTTGAGCTAGTTATAGCAACAAAGCACATTTTAAGATAAAGTCTAAGATATTTAATTGTTACTATAGAAAAACTGTGTCACATTAAAAAGAAAAGGTAACTCCTTTTCACATTTCAGAAATTTAGAAACATTTTGTGACACACTGTATTAGTGTCATCTAAGTATCAGTGTTGTGTAAATGTGTGCATTTCATAGGAAAGAATAAATGACAATGCTGCTTCAAACTTGCAATCTTGGATTTTATAAAAATCAGAATTTTGTTAAAATGCAATATGGAGTTACATTACAAAGTAATATGTATGTCACCAAAAGGGGTTTATGTTGTATCTTATAAGCAAAATATACAGTATATTATCATCATCTAGACTTATTCTACCATGCAATAAAACACCAGGATTCTTTTGACCAATGTGGTTATAACATAATATGCTTTGACTACCTTTTCCTCATCCCTCTCCACAAATACTCATGGAAAAATGTGGTAACCACTATTCATTTGTCTCCTACAATAGGGCCAACATTTTCAGACTTCATTTGTGAATTAAATTTTGCAATCTGTGTGTGTCTGTGTGTGCGTGGCTTATTCCACTTAACATGTTCTTCAGTTCCATTGATATTATACCAGATCATATTTCCTTCTTGTTTGTGACTGAACTGTATCTTCTCGTTTATGCATATCACATTTTCTTTATCCTTTCATCAGCTGATGTAGAGAAATTACTTCCATTTCCAGCTATTGTGATGTGACACAGAACATGTGAAGATACAATTCTCTTTAACATACTGATTTCATTTTTATAAGACAGCTTCACAATTAAGTAAACATTTCAAATTGCTTGGAAAGATTGATAATACACATGACCTTTAGAAGTAAAGTGAGCAAGGGAGCTGAAAATCTTGCATGCAGGGTACTATTAAGTATGCATAAAAATTAAGCACGAAACGTAAGTAGAAACATTCCCTTTGTTCAAGGATTGGAAGATTCAAATATTGCTAAGTTGAATAACAACAAAAATATTCTATTTATTCAGCACAATCCCTATCAAAATTCCAATGTCTTTTTTTTACAGTAATGAAGGAAATCCTAGTTGTTCATGTGGAACCACACAAGACCCTAAACAGACAAATCACGTTGTAGAAAATGAGCAAAACACGATGCATTATACTTCCTGACTTCAATTTACATTATAAAATGTGATCATCAAAACAGTATGATTCTTGTGCAAACATACATATAGGGCCTGGCACTATGTCTCAAGGGCTACATCCTCACCTCACAAATTACAGGATCTCTCATACGACAGCCGGTTTATGTCACAGATGCTCCACTTCTCATCCAGCTCACTGCTTATGGCCTGGGAAAGCAGTCAAAGCATTCGGACCTGACACTCGCCTGGGAGACCTGGAAGAGCCTCCTGACTCCTGCTTGGGATTTGCTCAGCAGCAGCTGTTGGGGTCACTTTGGGAGTAAACCAGTAGAAGGAAGATAATTCTCTCTGTTTCTCCTTCTCTCTGTAAAGTTGAACAGGCTTTCCAACAATTAATTAATAAATACTAAGAACAAAGCAAAAATACAGTCAGACTTATGCAACCAATGTAGGACAGGATCCAGAGATATTTTAAATGTAAACAGATAATGTTTGATAAGAATGCAAACAGAAATGATTATCTTTCAATAATGAGTCATGGGAAAATTAGATATTGATATGTAAAAAAATGAGTATCTTATACCATACAAAACATCAGCACACAAAATAGATTGAAGGTTTAATTATAAAATGTGAAAATTAAAAACTCCCAGAAGAAAATATAAACAAAAATCTTCATTACATTTATTTTGACTTGTTTCTTCACTATGAAACCAAATACATCAGAATGAAAAATAAAGCAAATAATATTGAATCCAACTAAACAGGTACTGAAAAGAACAAAAAAAGTAAGCAAGAGTTAAAATGAAATGTATAGGAGAAAATATTTGCAGACTATATACATGGTAAAGAAATTAGTATTCAAAATATGCAAGAAACTTCTGTATCACACACACACACAGCGCTAAATAATAGACCAAGGCCGTTAAGAGACATTTTCCCACAGATGCTATGCAAAAAAAAGCTTAATTATTTTTATTGGAAAGTCAGATATACAGAGAGGAAGATCTTCTATCCCATGGTTCACTCCCCAAGTAACCGCAATGGCTGGAGCTGAGCCAATCCGAAGCTAGGAGCCAAGAGCTTCCTCCAGGTCTTCCACACGGGTGTAGGGTCCCAAGGCTTTGGACCATTCTCAATTGCTTTCCCAGGCCACAGGCAAGGAGCCGGATGGGAAGCGGGGCTTTTTACTTTGATGTTAAATCAATCTAGCTGTAGGAAACAAAATTCTGTTCTACTAAAATGTTTTAGCTTCAAAGAGAGAAACGAATGAACAGCAATCGACCAGATTGCTTTCACTATTGATCTAAACTGTTTAGCCAAAATTTGAGGTTTTTCCACTCAGACCCCAACCATAACTGGAAACCATTCTGAAAACTGACAGTAATTTCTGTCCTTAGGCAGTAGCCCATTTGTCATTTGCAGTGATTGGTTAGTCAACTTGCATATCTTTTCACAGATATCAACCATGTCTGCATTGTATCTGAAATCTCCCCTGTCTCATTGTTCTAGCTCCTTCTTTGCTTTCTTGCAAGGGTTATCTACCAATCATACTGAACTCACATAGCTCCATCTTAGTGAGTCTTTCTCAAGGAGTCAAGTGGTAGGACATTGCATGACCAATGACTATATTTTTCTTACTGTTTGCACTAGAATATAAACTCCCCGAAAATTGAGTTATGTTTCTCAAGTGCCAAGAATAATGTCTGACATTTAAGAAATATACAATATATGTATTACATTGTAGGAAATTTGGTATCTAGAGAATTAATATCATTTCTACACATTAGGAAGCCTATTTCCTCATTCCTAATACCACATACCATACCATTGTAAATGTTTTCTCAGAGAACTAGCAAAATTCTCATCATCTGTATTGACCTTCAAAAACACAAAAGCATAATTTATTACTGCCTTAAAGTTTATTACTCAACCAGGAACTTAAATCTGTTGAGCAGGGTAAGAATTAAGATGGCAATATAATCACTACTTTTTTTTTTCAATAAAGAGAGACCTCTGACATCCTCCCTAGATGGAACAAGCTCAGAAAGGAAATAAAGAACGTACCTTTGTATTGAATTGCTAGCTCTAACCTCACACTAACAGAGTCACTGAAGGCTTATCTAAGATAGAAATGGCCCATGAAAGGGATAAAAAATGAATCAAGGGCAAGACAAATGATAACACATTTGTAGAGATAGGAAAGTCAATTTTATAAATGTTACATATAGATATATCTCATCATTTTTCTTGCACAGCTGTGTATTGTGCCACTGACCCTTGAATATTCAAAAGAGATGGTTATTGTACATCTCTAGATCGTCATGCCCTAAAAACCTTCATCATCCTTGATGTTACAATGTTAAATGTTAAATGTGAGTGAATTTTATTTAAAATACAATGAGTAACATGGGCCTCAGGGCCCATGGTGCCTATTAACTTAGGTTCACTAAGATGGTGTGCTGCAGAAGTTAACAAAAATAAAATTCTTTGCTGGGAAATTTAAATTTAAATCTTACATTGTAGTTAGGCATTTTGCAGCATACAAATCAGATAAGAGCTCAAGTGGACAAAAAGAAAATACTTAAATAGTAATAGGGTGCTGCTTCAATTAATTATAATATGTTCTTCCAATCTGTTAAGAATAGAAGATATCAATTTCATGAGCAGAATGATAGTCATTCCCAAATTGAAAGATATAGTGTAAAAACAGCATCAAAGTATGTAAACAGTTAAAACTGGTTTGTTGCATCACCTATATTCACTATTTTAAATATACTTAATACAGTGGTATAAGTGGTACAAATCCATATTCATTTCTCTTCTGTAAAGGAAAGAACTGGAACATAAAACAGAGCATGAATACCTGGAAGTATTCTGGACTATGTCTGGCATTATAAAGTAAGTAATTAAAAACAAAACGAATACAGAGAATAGGAGTAGTGAAGATCCAAGAGGAACTATTTGATGCCATGGATCCATGATTGTTTTTAATTATTGAATTGCCTTAATACTTGTTTGAAAAAACATGAGAATGTTTTATTTTTCTAAAACAATGGCAAGTTATACAAAAATATGCAAGATTACCAATGTGTGTGATTCCTGTGTTAAAGTATCATATTACATTAGAATATGTTCAGTTGTAGACACTATGATATATCATGTTTCATGAATGTCTATGCATTCATATTTGTTATCCATTCTAGAATATACTTCTGTCCTTTAAGCCAGACTGAATTTCTGAATACAAAGAAGCACAATTTAGGCTCTATTGCAT
This sequence comes from Ochotona princeps, assembly GCF_030435755.1. Taxonomy (NCBI): domain Eukaryota; kingdom Metazoa; phylum Chordata; class Mammalia; order Lagomorpha; family Ochotonidae; genus Ochotona; species Ochotona princeps. The sequence goes on from NC_080837.1 coordinate 50,500,676, forward strand.
AACTTGACCAGATTCAAATACATGAGATGAAATCTTCAGAAATGACCTGTGCAGTGTCTGCAAGGGTAATTCAAACTTTTGCTAGAAATCTGTTTGTGAAACTCACTCAAGAAAGCCTGCCCTTCTCTTCCCCATCTCTCATGTTCCACTTTCTCCCTATCTCTGTCTATGATTCTTTCTCTCAGTTGTGTCCAGATTATAAAACTCAAGATAAGCCACCAGTCTGGGTATGACCGGAAACAGCAATCAGAATTATCTCACACAAGCTTTCAAGTGGTGTTAGTACTTAATTTTTTCCTCTTTCAAATGTGGCTGTCTGAAGCAAATTAAAAAGTAGTAATAAGTGAAAAATAATAAGATGAATGTTTGAAAGAAATCAGCAATCAAGTCATCAGACCCTTCACTTTTAATTGGTATAGGATCTGTGAACACTGTTTTCATTTCTTGATTTCTTACTAGTCTGCTCAGGCATTCTGTTTCTTCATAGTTGTAACATAGTGGTTTATATGAATTGAGAAGCTTACCCATTTCTAGTAGGTTACCCAATCTGTTAGCGCATGAATGTACTTCCCCCTGACCCTTTTTATTTCTCTGCGATCATTTATTGTCTGCTCTTCAACCCTGGTTTTGTTTATTTGAGTCTTCTCACTTTTTCCATAATTAATCTAACTAAAGGTTTGTTAATTTTGTCTTAAAGCAACTTATATTGCTGATAGTTGCCATTGTTTTTGAAGTCAATATTTCATTTTTCTGTGATATCTTTATTATTACACTTCTAATTTTTGAGTTGATTTTCATTTTTCTATTTTCTTGAGGAAAGCATAACTAACATACTAGCTATATATACTGAGTATATGCTTTTATGTGCATATATATTTTATTACAATAAGATATGCCAAGATTTTACAATGTTACAGAGTGCAGATCAATAATTATTTAAATGTATGAACTGATGATATAGTTAGATGTATGTAATTATTACTAGTATTTTTGAGCCTCTAAGAGGAAGAGAGGGCTGGTAATGTTATAGTTGGAGTTAATTATTATTATTTTTTTTTTTTACAAAACCAGAAAAACTGTATTGCCAGTATACACTTATGAAAATAATTCAACACACTGTTTCTGCCAAAGAAGGGACAGCTACTTTTCCAATTCAGTATGGTATGAAGGTAGAATAAATTCTGATGTTTGTGGGATAAGGCATATGAGAGGAGGTTAAAAAGACACGAGTGGTGTGAGCTTTCACTATAGGATGGAAAGTGTCACTCTATAACACAAATAAAAAACAACCACAGAACTTCAACATTTGTGATGATATCAATATCATTCAAAACATCTATGAACTCCCACTGTTATTTTCTTGATTAGCCTCAAGGAGCTCTTGATAACTGAAGGACATGTTCCAACACCATCTGGCAAGGAGCAGAAGACGTGGGAAGGCAGGCAGTGATCATCTGCTCCTGTAAGGGTTGTGCTCTGGGCCTCAGGTGGTACTCCATCCTGTACTAAGGAGACCTCAACAGTCCTATTGGGTTGCAGGGTTACTGTTTCTTTGACAGTAGGACATACTCAGCAGTTGGATATGGAAAGTCACAGGCTCAGGATCTGGGATACAGGCATTCAGTAAGATTACTTTGCTTTAAAAATGTGTATTATGCAACTCTGAGATGAAAAGAGTCTGACATCAGAAATCCAGGCCAAAGCCAGGAGCCAGGAGCTTCCTCTGGGCGTCCCATGTAGGTAACAAGGGCACATGCATTTGGGTCATCAGCAGGAAACCTGATGGGAAACGAAGCAGGTGAGACACAGACTGACATCCACATCAATGCTTAATTCTATACCATAATGCTACCCCTAACATTCCTAGGTACATGCAAATAGGGAGACAAAGTGAAAAGAAGAGGCTTAATGCTCTAGCAATGAGGAATTCCAGAATGATTTTGCTTACCAAAAGAGAAAAAAGAAACACATAATGTTCTTTAAAAAATAAACCAATGAATAACTGCACTCTCCCTGACCATCTGTATTTTCCCCTTTGTTGAACACATAGAAAAACAGATGAATGTTGTGGTACTTTGTGTTGTGGGAATGCTTTGTATTTTCCTAAAATTTGGAAGTTATAATAATGAAAGAGATGAGTACGCAGAAAATCATCATTTTACACAACTAAATATCATAGCCCCACTCATTGTATAAGCAGAATATTGTCTTTTATAATTTAGAACCAACTTCTTAGAAGGAATTCTGAAGGAAAGTATTGAATAATTAACACGGTAAGCTATCTAATTCTTTTAGCAAAGCTTATTTCACAGTTTTGCTTCAGTGTTCACCAGCTGTAGAGAATGTGTTTCAAACGCCCTAAATTAATCCCAGCTGCAGTGCTTGCAACACAATTAACACATTTAAAAGTGATAAATATATGTTACAAAAAAAACAGCAATTTGGGGTCATTTAAAATGAGCTGTCAGAAAGTCGGAGATTGCCTAAATCCTTTCATTTCTTGTCTGCTAATTGTTAATTTCCATAATCAATTTAGATTTAGGATAAAACTTACTACAATTGCTATAGCATTAGGACTGTTTTCAAACATATATGGGTTCTCTTTAAACTCAAAGTTATCTAGAAGTTTTTCAAACTTCAGAGAATATGAAAAAGAGATTCTTGCTCATTCACTCTGACTTTCTGAAGGACGAAGAGTGATGATTAACCTTCCAAACAAACTTTAGGCGGAAAACAAATGGGAGGAAGTCACCACACATCAGGATGGGACGGGTGATGAACCAAACAACAGGAACAGGCCTGGGAGCTTCCCACAATGAGTTTTCAACTCTATCACATTTCCGTAAAAAAAAAAAAAAAAAAAAAAAAAATCAGAATACAGTCAGTTTGACTAATACTATTTCAAGAGCTTTGGGGATATTGGTTGAAAAGTAGACGACATTTTTACTTAAGAAACAAATGGAAGGATTTCATCCTGGTCATCTTGGACATCATCTTCTAAATCTACATTTTGTAATTTGGTCCTCACAATGACCAAATGAGAATTATTATCAAGCACATTTAGATTTTTGTGTTAAGTGAATCTTATATCAAATATTTGCTCAAGATTCAATGATCATACATTAAGAAAATTCAACAAAACTGCAATAATTTCTACTTCGGTGGTGCAGAATTTCTAAGTGTCTCACAGTATTATCACTCAACATAGAATGTCTATTTTTTCATAACTAACTGTATAATAAAGACTATCATGTCAAGATGTGAAGACACGTTGCTGTATGCATTTCTACTTCCAAATCAAAGAAGGAATTCCAATGAAACCATAAAATATATCTTGGCAATAGGATGCTGGACTCTCTGCCATTACCCATACCTACAATGTCAGGATACACTTAAACAGCAGAATGATGGACTTATGATTGTTTATGTAGGACTATACTATTGTAATAATGTAGGGGAAATCAGTATGAATCAAGAATTTGGGAAGGGTGCAAGGAGAAATACCAGAGCCTACGGAATAGTATTATAATTTAAAAATCAAATTAAAAAAAGATTCATTTAAAATTATAGTACCTTCTTTTACTTTAGAGAATTTAACGTTTTCATGAGAGCACTATCTTTTTATATACTTGAATCAGAGATGTGCCAGAAGAAATGATTATCAGGCCATGACATTTTAAGTACATATCAGTACAGAAATCAATCAACATGGTCCTTGAGACTTGAAATTTAGGTATCTGAAAATATATAGATCTGGCAGACAGCAAAATCAAGCAGAGAAGAAAAAAGATGTTTGAAATATTTATTCATAAAGTTTCAAGTTTGGAATGATTACCTAAAGAAATATTACTAAAGTAATTGCTTAAGATAATGATTCAACATGCAAGGAAATAATACGTGAGTGAATTTGAATTAAAAGCAAGATAGCTTAAAGAAAATGAAACAAAAGGATTTGATTATTTTAGGTAGTAAAATAAAAGATCCAAGAAAATCTGACTGTAATTAAATGAAATCCTAAAGCTATTAAAATATAATTATGATGATCTCTTAAGAGATCAATGCAGAAGACAGAGTAAGGGTCACTTAGCATCTAAGAAAACACCTCTCTTGATGATTACAGGAATTAATGAGATCCCATAAGAGAAGTGTTCTGATGATGCAAAAATCTTATATTTAAATAGAGAAAGCCATATTATTTTGAAAATGATATGTAAATGAATAAATATGCATTAACTAGAAGTTGCTAACAAGAAAAAAATAGAACAGTTCATACACTACTAATTTTTTTAAGCAGCATGTCTTAGGTGCTTCATCGAGCTCCCTGTGAGCAGAGTTTCTAATGCTCCTTCATCTCTGGAAAACAGATTATAACATTTTTAATTCTATATAACTTTGAACAAAAAAGTGCCTTTGTCCATAATCATGTAGCAAAGGAATCATGGAGCTTTGCATTTAAACATGCAATTTCACTTTCTATTTGTTTCCACTTTATCCGATCTTCAAATGCATCAGATAAATCAACAAAACATGGACACCGTGAAAATTATAGCCACTTTCTAGAAACAAAAACATATCTGTGTACAAAATTTTGCTCTTAGTTCCTAATGTTGTTCACAGTTCCATAATCTCCTCCTTTTCTTGACTACCTCTGTTTTATTGTTGTGGTGGCATAAAGTCGGCGTAGACTTCCACTTTCTCTGTTTGACTCAGAATTTCACCAAGATTGATCATTTCCACTTACCTACTTCCTGTGAAAATCACCTTCAGATGTATGCTCAGAAATTTCAAGCTCACCTAGTCAGATACTCTCTAATACTAATCCTGTCATTCCGGGCACAATCATTAAATCTAGAAACATTGGATCCTTATTCTCAATTTATACTGATGTAGCATCTCAGACACAAGTCCCCTCCACACAGTGCACATAAGGACGCAGACCTTTACAGATACAATGGGAAACTGATACAATGGGAAACTGAGCGTGCAGAAGGACAGTGATCCAAGGGTATTTTCCACTCATTTTGTTATGAAACTAAAACTGCACCAAAATAAATTAATCCATTGATACTACAGCAAAGAAACCTAAAAGTAAATGAATTCAAAATGCTTTTAAAGTTATTTTATAGCATGTTACACTCATTTTACACTCAGTAATATTATCATACTCCCATGGTTTATCAAATTGATGATTTGTGTAGTGAAACCATGCTGTTACAAATATTGGTGTTACGGCTCAGAGGACTAAACCTCCACTTAGGACTTCCTCATTCCATATTGGAGTGCCTGAGATTGACTCTCTAAACATTCCCTGTCTGTTTGCTGTTCATGAGCCTGAAAGGCAATAGATGATGGCTTAAATGTGTGCCTTACTTCCCTCTCACCCACATGGAAGACCAATACGTAGTTTCTGACACTGGTATGACCTCAGCCTAAGTTTTGCAGGTATTCTGGGAGTGAGCCAATTAGCAGAGGATCTTTCTCACTTTGTCTCACTTTGTCTTTGAATATGTAATATATCTAATCACTTTTTGAAAATACGCCTTACTGAACAACGCCCATGTAAAATAAGTTAGTAAATGCTGTAATAGAATACTGAGGTATATTAAAAGTTTGTCATTTCATTTTATTTTGAAGCCATTTATACTGAATCTGAAGGAAGCATTGCTATATAAATGTAAAAATAAACTGAATAAATTAGACTAAAAAAAAACAGGTCACAAATGTCACTAGTTTTCTAGATATTGCTTTTTTGAGTTTTGAATGAGAGAAAAACTAGCAAGACATTATACCTAAATTAAGATTAGATTCTCTTTTTTTATGACAAGAGGGCAAGACTGGAATAAGTATGAGATTGCTAGTAAAAGCAAGAGAAGGAACTCAAGGGTTCAAGGTTTATATCCAATAATGCGTTCTGAACTCTTATCCAAGGCCAACATCAAGAGAGCTATTCAGATCGCTTCAGCATTATAAAAGTCACTGTCTTAACGATGAAGCTTTTAATGGATTTTTAAAAATTCATTCCAGGAACTTTATTTCTAAGGGAGATTTCAATTGCTTTCTGTCCGACCTTAACAATTCTAGGCCAACATCTGAACTGCCAGAGGGAACGATAAAGCTGAATGAGATCTAAAAAGAATTACTATTAGTCAACGTGTAGAGAGAAATTTATTCAACCATTAAGGATTATATTTCCCGACAACAACAACAACAACAACAAAAGGCCGGGATGGGGAGAGTGGGGAATGATCTAGTAGCCGTTTTGTATCAACAGATTGCCGGTGTGACCCGGAGCTGATAATTCAGTGGAGGTCCGTAGTGTTGCTTGTATCACCATCTCGATCTCACAGCCTCCAGTGATCTTCAGAGACAGATTGAGAGCGACACACATTTTGTGAAATGCATCATCCTTAAAAGTTCACTTGGAGGAAAGCAATTCCCACCAGGTTAAACCTGTGAATTATATCAGAAAATACAGTTATACAATTTTCCATTTCTGGACTGATGGCTGGATGTATCTGCCTTGCTGTAAGGCTGAATTGTTCATGAGTATATGTGAAGCCAGAGGGGGAGAAAAATCAATGTGAAATGGTTTGAGAGAGAAAAATGAGTAACCATCTAAAGGATTCATCTGATTGTTTCAAGATTAAATATACAGAAGGAAGTACTTATCTGAATTTATTTTTTCATGTTTACAACTGTTTTAGTCAAGTCAAAAATCTTACTTTTTATATGTGGATGGTTGAAGATATTTTGCTTAACTAATGTTACTCATGGGCATGCTTAATTCTAAAGTAGTGGAAAAAGTGGAAGTAATTTTTTAAACATCATTCTCTTGCTTGTGGCATGAAGTCGAATATGTGCTACTCAATACAAATAGATTGTCACTGATTTTTTTTTATTATTTAACTACATAAGGAAAAAACAATTGAGGCCAGAATAGGTTAAAGAATGGTCATTGCTGTGAAACACATTACACATATCCATATGCTCCTTCAATAGAGCACTTTAGAAACTTCATGGGAAAAAATGATTTAAATTTAGTTTATTTTGGTAAAATCAAATGTATGTGCATTATAGTTTTACAATACTTATTTTCCAAGAAAATCTCGATAGCCTAACCCAGACACACACACCACACACACACAATAAATAACATGCAAATTTCTATTTTTGTTCCCATTTTGAAAATTGCTGTATATAGTTTTCCTGAGAATATTTTCCAAAAAAACTGACCAACACAAATATGTAGGTAATTTTAAAAGAATCTGAACATGATGTTAATTGTCATGTCTTTTTTCTTAAATTTAAAAGTGAGCACAACTTTGTTCTTAAGTTTAAAAACACATAGATTTTCTAATTTTAAACTTTCTTTGAAAAATGTATTAAGTCTTTCACTTAAGGTTGAATAGGTCTGTGTATTTCAACATTCACTAAACGTCTTAGAATATATTAACTCGGTTCACATTTTACCAAAGAGGTCATTTATCATAATAATTTCTTTTTATTGAAAATATCTATTTATTGGGAAGATTGAGTTACAAAGAGGTGGGGATGATAGAAAACAGAGAAAGAGATTCTTCATCTATTAGTGAACTCTCCAATGGTCACACAACTAGGACTGGACAATATACAAAGCCCAACACTCCTTCTGGAATTCCCCCAATGGTGGTAGGCACTCCAACACTGAGGCAATCCTCCACTGTGTTCCAAGGCATGTTAGCAGGGAGCTGGATCAGAAGTGGAGCAGCCTGTAGTTGAACTGGAACTCAATTGGGATGCCATCAGCTTAGGAAACTAAACCCACGGCATCATAATTCTGGCCTCCATAACCATTTTTTTTAGTATTTAAAGGAGCTAGAAATGTGGACTTTAAAGAGTTAGGCCACTTGTTTTTCAGATTGGGAGGGAGGAAACAATTGGAAATAATTGAATATGCTGATTAAAGACTTTCAGATGCCTAGGAAAAAATTAAGTTTCTCCTCCTATTGCTTCATTTTCTTTTGTCCATAAGCAGAATATTTAATAGTTTAGAAATTAGACATTTAGACATTCTAATAAGGATCCATATAAAATCAAATAATTCTACATAATTCTAACTATGATAAAATATTACATTATGAAATTTAAAAATCAAATTTTATGATTCACAAAAGTATTACATTCTAAGGTTTCCAAGTTTCTATCATTTTCTCACATCTATATATTTTTTTGAAGAATGAAGGGAAAATACATGACATATTGGCAAATATAAAACTAATGTGTAAAATACTGAGATTTATACATAGCACATTTTAACATGAAAAGTTCAGAGTTTCCATTATGTAGGAGTGGAGGCAGATAGCTGTTGATAAAGTAGGCCGGTAGTGGATCCTTTCCTGAAATGACAAGTATTCAGAAGCTACAAGCATTTGTAGTAACCACAATGGAAAGAGAGTAACTTGAGTAATGTGCAGGCGTATGTTGTAGAATTGTAAAGAAGAACATGATAGTTGGGAAAGTTAAGACATTTTTATTGAATAAAATTACTTATTTTTCATTGAAAGTTTGATGGAAAGGAAAATCATTAAGACCAACATAAGGAAAGAAAAGATTTGGGTAAAGTTAAAAAATCAAGAAGGTGTTCTCACAGAAACGAAGGACAACAATGTAAACAGGATGTTGATGCGGGAAGCTTTGCTGTTTAGATTACTGCAGTGCATAATTTACTGAGGAACTATTTTTAATAATTAAAGGTCCTAAGTGTCCCACTTTTTTTATATTATGTAGTATTTCATTGTACTTCAAATGAATTCTAATTTCCAAGGAGTTATTCATTCATGATAATTCAGTCATTGTACTTTTTACTATCTGTAAATTAGCATTGCTCATTTTCTTCACATTACCACATTCCTGGCTTGGCTATCGGCTTATTATAATGCCCCCACTGGAGCAAATCAATCAATCAATCAATAGGAAAGAATAACATCGTCTTATGCCAACTGATAACTATTTTGGCAACAAGTAGAACATATTAATAAACTACTGGCTCTAATAAAATGTTAGTGTTTTTGTAAAGTTTTTAAATGGCTGTCCAATATCTTAGGGTAGTGGGAGACTGCAACTAAAAAGCTCTCTTTGAGAGAATTTCATTGAACAAGGAACATTTGCTAATCACATCTTTCTGTACTGACACTATATAAAAGAATGAAGAAGCAGATCTTCAGGGATTATGTTAATATTTATGTTTTGGTGCAATTTTATAAAGCAGTATATGAATAAACAAAACTGTTAGAACAACTTCAATTTCAATCATTTCTTTTATCAAATATTGCATAAAATATATACGTATACCTTGTATACACATTTTTCCCTTTTTAAAAAATTTATTTATTCTCATTGGAAAGGTAGTTTTATGGAGAGAAGGAGAGAAAGAGAGATATCTCATCACAACTTCATTCCCCAAATGACCAACGTGGCCAGAGCTGAGCTGACACGAAGCTGGTGACCAAAAGCCTCTTCTAGATCTCCCACAAAGGAGGGGGTCCAAGGACTTCAGCCATTCTCTCCTGCCATCCAACCCACAATCAGAGAGCAGGATTGGAAGTGGAGTAGCTGGGGCACAAACTGGAGCCCACATAGTTTGCTAGCATCACAGGTGGAGAACCTGCATTCAATACCATGATGCCAGCCCCTTATATGTGTTTGGTTTGGTTTGGTTTGGTTGGTTGGTTTTAGCATTTTCATAGCTACATGAAATTCAGAATAAGAAAAATACTACTATTAACTACAATATAAACTTTGGTCGAGTAGCAGGTATCGTACTGATGATGTAATACTACCTGCCATCCATGATACTGCCATTTTATGTTACTGGTTCGTGTTCCCATTGCTCTGCTTCAAATCCAACCTCCTGCTAGTGGCCTGAGAAAGCAGCAGAAGATGTTATAAGTATCTGGATTCCTGTCACCCACATGGGAGACTCAAATGAGGCTCCTGGTTCCTGGTTTCAATCTGGCCCATTTTAGCCCTTGTAGCCATTTGAGGCCTTAAACCAATGAGTGAGCAGACGTAGGTGTTGCCCTCTCTCTTTTCCCTTCCTCCCTCCCATTCTTTATCCTGCTCGCCATCTCTGTTATAACTATGAATTCCAAATAAATAGATAAATAAAGAAAGAAATTTTAATTGAAGTTTAATTAATATAGAAGACAATGGGTTGAGTCTAGGATGCTTGAGTGAGACTGTGAATTTGCCTTAACAGACTAATTTTTAAAGACTTCGTAATAATCTAGAAGAGACGAAGAGCACCCGTGCCTGTATTTGGAAGCTGAGTACATTAGGGATTCTCGGAGCTATGGTTTTCATCAAGAAGGACTGCCAATTTTTTTTTTCCTAGAAAGACCATTAAAAGTAACATTGAGAATGAGAATGAGAATGGTGATTATCCCCAGGCATGAATGTGAATTTAAAATAGATGAAAAAATATGTGCACTCATTGTTTATTCTGCATGTTAGGATCTCACTTGTCAGTTGAAAATCTATATTCCACTGGCACAAAAATTAAAACAAATCAAAATTTCATCCACGATTGCAATGACTAACGCAGAATAGGAATATCATTTTTCTGTTGGTTAAGTGTCAAAATCACATAACAACATGCACCTAGTCAAAGCAAATGAATTTAAAAATTTTTAAATTCTTTAATAATTTTTCTTTGGCTACCTTGCCAAGAACCTATTAACAACAGATATGATTGTGATGATAATCACCAACAATTAAAAGCATATTTTGAAAAAGTTCTAAATATGGGCCCGGCGGCGTGGCCTAGCAGCTGAAGTCCTCGCCTTGAATGCGCCAGGATCCCATATGGGCGCCGGTTCTAATCCCGGCAGCTCCGCTTCCCATCTAGCTCCCTTCTTGTGGCCTGGAAAAGCAGTCAAGGACGGCCCAGAGCTTTGGGACCCTGCACCCGTGTGGGGTTCCCGGCTTTGGATTGGCGTGCACCAGCCGTTGCGGCTCACTTGGGGAGTGAATCATCGCATGGAAGATATTCCTCTCTCTCTCCTCCTCTCTGTATATCTGACTTTGTAATAAAAATAAATAAATCTTTAAAAAAGAAAAAAGAAAAAGTGCTAAATATTTGTTTGTTTGAAAGGCAAAAGCACAGAGAGAGGGGGAGAAGCAGAAAGAGGGAAATGTTTAACAGGTTTCACTTCCCCAATGGCTGTGGCACCCAGGGCTTGGCCAGAGTGCAGCCAGGAGCCAGAAGCTCTATCCAGGAGTTGCGGGGGAGCAAACACTTGGGCCATCTCCTACTGCTGTCTCAGCACTTTCGTTGATTTGGATTTTGTCTGCCTGTGCTTTTGATGAATTTTCTGCGAAGTCTTTACCAATAACTATATTTTGCCATGTTACCAATTTTTCCTCTAATATTTCATGGTTTCTGGGTGCTGATTTAAGTCTTTTATTATATCTTTGCTAATTTTATATCTCATAAATGAATCAAATTCATACCTTAAAATGTATGTAACAATAAGTATAAATTTAAATATACATACCCATATGTAAATGTGGCATTTTGTAGTGACCATCTGTTGGTGTAACATGTTGACCAATTATATACATATATATATATATATTTCTATTATTTTTAACAATGATATTTAATGACAATCACTTACGAGCACTTATTATGGATCAGCTAAGATATACATATGCATACACTTATGTAACAAGAATCCTGCCAACTTGTAGGCCATCTCACTGGCTTGCTTTTTTGCTTGCGTGTTTTTTGATGTTTTCAGTACAGAGTTAAAATTCATTAGGGTCCAAAACTTCCAGACCCTGAAGTATGATTAAAGTATGAAGAGTGTGGGATTTTTGAACATGAGAGATACTGACCTTCCAAGTTCACAAAGTCAAATAATAATTTTTCGTTATGTTTTGTTTTGCTTTTCAAACTTCATAGTGGGTGCCTTGTTTCTTAAGCTCTGTAAGAGCACCACCTGCTGGTATCTAAGGCTTTTAAGACAATCCACAGAAAACCATTTTGGCAACAGTTTTGTGTGGCACAATGGTCAGTTCTTACACTACATATATTTACATTGTTTCAATTTGTTTTAATTGCCCCAGGTTAATCTAGATAATCGGTCTTTTTAAAAGTCTGAGTGAGTGAATGATCCATACGTGTGATCAAATCCCATGGTTAAGCATGTAGAAGTCTGTCCTCTCTCAGTAGAAAAGACTACTTTCTCTGACTGCGAAGTGTTGGGAAGAAATAGACAAGCTCAAGGGTAATACACAGAAAAACAGATAGCATTCTTTAAGTATTGCTATTCAGGCAATATTTCAGAACAACAAGGCTTATTGCAATTGAATAAGATTTGTTACCAAATACTGCATTTAATCTAATACTTTGAAGCTCCAAAATACCAGAATTTTCTGCAAAAATATTACCAACCATTGGAACTGTTTCAACGAAAAATTTTAAAAATCTTTCATATTCATGGTTTTGCCTGGATAATCCTCTTGGAGTAGGGTTTATACAAGAAAAGATAAAATATTGAGTGAGTAGCAAATCACTAATTACTGAATCATCATCTGTAATAAAATGTTCTAATAGATGAAGGCATCATATTTAACCAAAAATCACACTGAGGTTCTAGTTCTTCACTTCTGCTTCAGAGCCCTGGTAATGCACCTGTTAATGCAGAAGAATTTGGCCCAATAGTGGAACCTGCCACCCACGTGGGACACCAGGAACAGACCATTGCTACCATTTACCATTTGTGGAGTGAGCCTACACTTGAAGCCTTTTTGTTTGTCTCTCTCTTTCTCTCTGAAACTGTGCCTTTCCAATAAATAAACATATTTAAAATAAAAGGCACTGAATATTTTGTTCATAATATTTTCATAGAAGTATTTCAGAAAAAAATACTGCAAGAATTATATGTGGATAATTATCTACCAGGAAAAAAATTATAGTAGGTTTTAATTTTAATTCTATTAGGAGAAAATAAGAACGAAGATTTCCTCCCTTATTCATTTTCAGTTCAGTAAATTTATACCCAACATACAATTTGAATTAAAAATATTATAAAGAACTTTATATTAATTTTTTTTTAATTATTTATTATTTAACTTCAGTAATTACATTGTATTATGTGACACAGTTACATAGATACTTGGGTTCTCCCCACCCCTCCCCAAACCCTCCCACCATGGTGGATTCCTCCACCTTATTGCATAACCACAGCTCAAGTTCAGTTGAGATTTCCCCATTGCAAGCGTATACCAAACCTAGAGTCCAGCATCTTATTGTCCCGTCAAGTTCAACGGTTTCTTAGGTATACCCTCTCTGGTCTGATGACAGAGCCAGCAGAGTATCATCCCAGTCAATTGAAAGCTCCAACATACCATCAGCAAAAATTTACATCATTATGGAATTAATTGACATAGTAATGAGTAACCAATATGTTAAAAGTAAATGCGGGTTCCCAGCCACCTTCTGTGACCACCTCACCTATACTTCAATTTTAGTTTATACACAACATATAACATTCAAAACATAACATGTTATACATAACATCATATCATCTTAAATTAAGGCAAACATGTGGTATTTAACCTTTTGGGATTGGCTCATTTCCCTTAGCATTATGGTTTCCAGTTTGGCCCATTTGGCCACAAAGAACTGCATTTTGTTTTTTTTAATAGCTGAGTAGTATTCCATGGAGTAGATGAACCATAGCTTTCTTATCCAATCCTCTTTTGATGGGCATTTTGGTTGTTTCCATGTTTTTGCAATTACTGATTGTGCTGCTATGAACATAGGAGTACATGTTGGTTTCTCATAGAACAAGTGTTCTGGATATATTCCTAGGAGTGCTATTGCTGGATCATACGGTATGTTGAATTTGAGTTGTTTGAATATTCTCCATACTGATTTCCATAGAGGCTGTACCAGCCTGCAGCCCCACCAGCAGTGGAGTAGGGTTCCCTTTTCCCCGCAACCTCGCCAACAAGTGTCGTTGGTGCTTTTATTCATGTGGGCCAGTCTTACTGGCGTTAGGTGGTACCTCATTGATGTTTTAATTTGGATTTCCCTTATTGCCAGGGAACTTGAGCATTTTTTCATATGTTTATTTGCCATTTGGGTTTGTTCCTTTGTGAAGTGTCTGCCCATTTCCCGTGCCCATTTCTTGAGTGGCTTGTTTGTTTTGACATTTTGGTTGTTTTGTAGCTCTTTGTATATTCTGGATATTAGCCCTCTATCACCTATGTCGTGTGCGAAGATCTTCTCCCATTCTGTGGGTTGCCTTTTTACTTTGTTGATTGTTTCTCTAGCTGTACAGAAGCTTCTTAGTTTGATGAGGTCCCAATTGTTTATTTTGGTCTTGATTTCTACTGCATCTGGAGTCTTTTTTAGGAAGTGAGGGCCTACCCCTAAGTGTTCCAGTGTGTTTCCAACATTTTCTTCCAAAAGTTTGAAGGTTTCTGGATGTAGGTTTAGATCTGTTATCCATTTAGATCTGATCTTAGTGTATGGTGAGAGATGTGGATCTATTTTTTTGTTTCTGCAGGCTATCAACCAGTTGTCCCAACAGCATTTATTGAAGAGACCTTCCCATTTGGCTGGATTGTTGTTTGTCTTTTTGTCAAAGATTATTTGGCTGTATCTGTGTGGGTTTCCTTCTGGCGTTTCTATTCTGCTCCATTGATCTTCCTCTCTATCTTTGTGCCAGTACCACGCTGTTTTGATAACCACTGCCCTATAGTATGTCCAGAGGTCCGGAACTGTGATTCCCCCTGCTAACTTCCTGTTCTTCAGGATAGTTCTAGCTATCCGTGGTTTTTTGTGCTTCCAGATGAACCTTTGGATCATTGTTTCCAGTTCCATGAAGAATATTTTGGGCAATTTGATTGGGATTGCGTTGAATGTATATATTGCTTTTGGCAGTATAGACATTTTAATGATATTGATTTTACCTATCCAGGAGCATGGGATATTACTCCATCTTTTGAGGTCTTGTTCAATTTCTTTTTTAAGCAGATTGTAGTTTTCTTCAAATAAGTCTTCTACATTTTTGGTTAGATTTATTCCCAGATATTTCATACTTTTCTCTGTTATTTTGAATGGTATCTTGCTGGTTAAGTCTTTTTCCATCTTGGGGCTGTTCGCATACACTATGGCTGTTGATTTTTGTTCATTAATTTTGTACCCTGCCACTCTACCAAACTCTCGTACAAGTTCTAGCAGTCTCTGTATTGAGTCTCTTGGCTCTTCTACATAAAGAATCATATCATCTGCGTATAGTGAGAGCTTGACTTCTTCGTTTCCCATTTGGATTCCTCTGATTTTTTTTTCTTGTCTTATGGCCTCAGCGAGTACCTCTAGGACTATGTTGAATAGTAGTGGAGAAAGTGGACATCCCTGTCTTGTTCCAGATCTCAGTGGGAAGGGTTCCAGCTTTTCTCCATTCAGTATGATGCTGGCGTTGGGTTTTTCATATATTGCTTTAATTATGTTGTGGATTTTTCCATCTATGCCTACCTTGGTTAGGGTTTTTAGTAGGAAGTGATGTTGGATTTTGTCGAAAGCTTTTTCCGCATCTATTGATACTATCATGTGATTCTTGTTTTTCAGTTTTTGGATGTGGTGTATCACATTTATAGATTTTCGAATGTTGAACCATCCCTGCATTCCAGGGATGAATCCTACTTGATCTGGATGAATGATCTGTCTGATGTGTTTTTGAATTCTGTTGGCTAGGATTTTGTTGAGAATCTTAGCATCAATGTTCATCAAAGAGATAGGTCTGTAGTTTTCCTTCTCTGTTAGTTCTCTGTCTGGTTTTGGGATTAAGGTAATGTTGGCTTCATAGAATGAGTTTGGAAGGGTTGCCTCTTTTTCTATTGTTTTGAAGAGTTTGTAGAGGATTGGGGTCAGCTCTGTTCGGAATGTTTTGTAGAATTCTGGAGTGAAGCCATCTGGGCCTGGGCTTTTCCTTGTTGGGAGGTCTTTAATCACTGATTCAATCTCTACTTCAGTTATGGGTTTGTTCAGGTCGTTTGTTGCCTCTGGGCTAAGTTTTGGCAAGTGGTAGAAGTCTAAGAACTTTTCCATTTCTTGGTGATCTTCTGATTTGTTGGAGTACAGTGCTTTGTAGTAATTTCTGATTATGGCCTTAATGGATGCGGTGTCTGTTGTTATGTTGCCTTTTTCATCTTTGATGCTGGTAATTCTTGCCTTCTCTTGTTTTTTCTTTGTCAGTCGGGCCAGTGGAGTGTCTATCTTGTTTATCTTCTCAAAAAACCAGCTTTTTGATTCATTGATTTTGTGTATGGTTTTTTTTATTTCTATCTGGTTGATTTCCTCCCTTGTTTTGATGATTTCTTGTTTCCTATTGTGTGTGGGGCTCTTCTGCTGTTGTTTTTCCAGTTCCTGGAGGTGTGTGTTTAGTTCCTGTATTTGGCGCCTCTCTTGGGCCTTGACATGAGCTCCAATTGCGATGAGTTTACCCCGTAGCACTGCTTTGGCAGTGTCCCACAAATTTTGGAATGTTGTGTCAGAGTTTTCATTGGTTTCCATAAATTTTTTGATCTCATCTTTAATTTCTTCTCTGATCCATTGTTCGTTTAGTAGCATATTGTTCAGCCTCCAAGAGTTTCTGTATTTCCTGGGGCATTTTGAATTGCTGATTTCCAGCTTCATTCCGTGGTGGTCTGAGAGGGTACATGGTATGATTCCTATCTTTTTGAAGTTATTTAGGTTTGCTTTGTGTCCTATCATGTGGTCGATCCTGGAGAAGGTGCCATGTACTGCTGAAAAAAATGTATAATCTGTGGCCTTAGGGTAAAAAATTCTATAAATGTCAACCAAGTCCAGTTGTTCTATTGTTTGTATGAGTTCTGTTGTTTCTTTGTTGAGTTTTTGTTTTGTTGATCTGTCTATAGTTGTTAGTGGGGTGTTAAGATCACCCACTATTATTGTGTGCATATCTATGTCTCCCCTTAAGTCCGTGAGTAATTGCTTCACGTAGCTAGGTGCGTTTGAATTTGGTGCATATATGTTCACAATGGTAATTACTTCCTGATGGATCAGTCCCTTCACCAATATATAATGTCCTTCCCTGTCCTTTTTGATGTGTGTGAGATTGAAGTCCACATCATCTGAAATTAAGACAGCTACCCCAGCCTTTTTTTCTCGTCCATTGGCATGAAATATCTGTTTCCAACCTTTCACTTTCAGCTTCTTTGAATCTCTTCTGGTTAGATGTGTCTCTTGTAGGCAACAGATAGTTGGGTGCTGTTTGATAATCCATTCTGTTAATCTATGCCTTTTGATTGGTGAGTTCAGGCCATTTGTGTTGAGAGTTAAAATTGAGAGGTTGTGATTTTGCCCTGCCATACTTGTTTTTGTGGGTGTTGATATCTGTGTTATTGCCCTTCCTTGTGTGGACTTTAGTGGGGAGACCTTCCTGTTTGCCATCTTTGCTTATGATTCACCTCCTTTTTTTCTGGAATTAGTGCATTTCTAAGGAGATTTTGTAGAGCTGGTTTTGTGCTGGCATATTCTTCTAATTTCTCTTTGCTGTGGAAGTATTTGATTTCGTTCTCAAATACGAATGAGATCTTTGCTGGGTACAATATTCTTGGTTGACAGTTGTTCTGATTCAGGATTTGGAAGATCTTTGTCCATTCTCTTCTTGCTTGTAAGGTCTCTTCAGAAAAGTCAGCCGTGATCCTGATTGGTTTTCCCCGGTATGTGATCTTTTCTCTGCTTCGTACTTGTCTTAGGATTCTTTCTTTGTCTTCGTTGGAGTGGAACTTGAGCACCATATGTCTGGGTGAAGATCGCTTTGGGTCATATCTGCTGGGAGTCCTCTGACCGTCCTGGATTTGAGCTGGATTCATGTTCCAAGTGTTTTGAAAGTTTTCCTGTATAATTTCGTTGAGCACCATTTGCATTCCTGATTCTTTTTCCGCTCCTTCAGGAAGGCCAATAATCCTAATATTTGATTTTCTGAGGTTGTCTTTCATTTCTTGTATGGTCTTATTGGCTTTGTTCAGACTTGTCTCCAGCTGTTTCATGAACTGGGTGTGTTCGTTTTGTGTGTCTTCCGTTTCAGAGATCCTCTCTTCTGCTGTATTTGTTCTGTTGGTTAGGCTCTCAATTTTGTGCTCTAAGTCAAGGATTTTACTTTTCATTTGTTGTATTTCTGAGGCTATGTGGTTCTTGAATTCCTTGAAGTCCTCCCAATTCTTCTCATTGTCTCTGACATATTTTAACATTATTTTTTTGAATTCCTTGTCTGGTAGATCTTCTATGTCTTCATCTCGCATCTCCGAAATAGACATTGGCTTTCGATCCTTTATTGGTAGGGTGTTGGCACTCTCATCTGGATCATTACCTTTTCTGGTATTTCTTCCCATTGTGTTAGTGTTTCTTTTTTGAGAGACCTAGGCACCAGTGTGCTGAGGGGTCTCCAAGCACTATCCTGTAGAGATCGGAGTCTGCAGGCGTGGAGTAGCAGGGTGTGGGAATTTTCAAGGCACTTTTGGTGCGTCTCCAGAACACTGGACCTCAGGGCGCCTCTTCCAGGGCCCAGCGGATTCAAAGCGCACTCTCAGCTCGTCCCCTACAGGTATGCTACCACTGGGCGTGGGGGAGTGAAGGCACTCTCTGTGCGCGCACCCTGTTTACTGGATCACAGGGCTCGGAGCAAGGGACTATAGGGCGTGTTCCAGGTGCTCTCTGGAAACGCCTCCTGCGCAGGTCCGCCCACCCCAGCACTTGCAGGGGACCGACCGCCCCTGCGCTAGCAGGGAACTGCCCAGCCCAGAGGCGTGCTTGGGTTCCTGTGGGATAGCACCGCCCAGCTGAGTGCCACACCGCAAAGGCACAGGGGAGTATCCAGTGTGCCTTTTGCCTTTCTCCCAGACACAGTTTTGGCAGTCTCAAGGCACTCGCCCTGTGTCTCTAGAGGCTGGAGCCTGGGGGGGGAGGGGCGGGGAGGCCAATTGTGTTCAGGCTCTGTCCGTGCCCCTGGGGGGCCAACTCCCGAAGCCTCCAACCCACCACTGTCCCCACCCAACTCACTCAAACCTCAGGTTCTTGCAGTCTGCCTCTTCCTCTGGTGGGAATCCTGGCCGCCAGTGCGTCTCCCGACTGCTGCGTCCGTTGCTGGTCTCCGCGCGGGTCGCGATGGAGCCTGGAGGCTGCGGCTGGTGCAGGTCCCGGGGGTTGGCGATCAGGGTGGGCAGATGCCGGCGGGTCCCGGTGATTCAGGGTCCTGGTGTCCGCAGCGGGGCTGGTCCTGGCGAGTCCTGGTGACCAGGGTGAGCAGATGCCAGCGGGTCCCAATCACCTCCGGTCCTCACGGCCACAGCGTCTTCAGGTCGGTCTTTGGGTGGGTTCGGCGGCTTTCAGCGTCTGCACTCAGAGGTGACTCAGCAGGTCAGGAGCGGAAAGTCGTCTTCCCTGTCCTTTGCTTTGTTTTTCCCTGGTTGCTCTTCCGAGTTGTGTGGATTTTTTTGGCTCCACACTGTCCAGGGAACTTCACGTTCTTCTCCCTGTAGTTCTATGCTGCTCCACTTACGCTTTTGTCGCGTTCTAGCCCTCTCTGTCTGTGAGCTCTCTCACAGTCTTCCTCCTATGTCGGCCATCTTGCGAGTCCTCGAACTTTATATTAATTTTAAATCTGCATTTGCAAACTTAAAAAAAATGTGTGTGTGTGTGTGTGTGTGTATAATTAAAGACCAAGAGTAAAGGATTTGCTCTCTGGATTGAGGCTGTCTGGATTTGAAACATGTGCCTAACTACAGGCTGCCAGAAATACTATCTTTCTAGGTCATGTCTTTCTTATTTATATATTGCAAGTAATTGGGCCAGCATGATGGCATAGTATGCTAATCCTCCATCAGAAGCACCAGGAACCCATATGGGAGCTGGATCCTGGCCTGGTTCTCCCACTTCTGACCCACCTCCCTGTTTGTGGCCTGCAAAAGCAGGGAAGTATAGCCCAAAGCCGTGGGATCCTGCACCCATGTGGGAAACCCAGAAAAGGCTCCAGGCTCCTTGCTTCAGATCAGCTCAGCTCCGGCCACTGCAGCCACTTGGGAAATGAATCATTAGACAGAAGATGTTCTTCTCTGTCTTTCCTCCTCTCTATATATCTGATTTTCCAATACAAATAAATAGCTTTAAAAAGTTAGTTATTCATACATAGGTTATTTCACAAAAGGTATTCACTTTTGATTAAATTTGTATTTCTAGATCCAATTTGTGTTTTCCTCTGGAATTATTTTCAACTAATAATCTCTTTATCTGTTGATGAATTCGAGAGCCACTCCAGGCAATAGAGAATCCATTTCTCTGACAATTTCCTGGTGCTGAGAATGGTTTCCACAAGACATGGCCAGGAATGATTGGAGTCCCTGGACTTTTTTCACTGTCTCTGCACACCCCACCCCTGTTTGCAAAGTAGCATATTCAAAAATGTTTCTGCCTTATGTTTTGGTGGTTAAGAGTTTCTACATCTTGTGTTCCATTCAAATTTTGGAAGCACTGCTCTAAACGGCAAGAAGCTAGAATTTACATAGATAAAACCAACCATGTATGTATCAATAACATTATTTTTTGGGGAAGAGGGACAAACATAAAGCCAAGTTACGTGCACTAAAATTCTTAGTGAAGTTGAAGTTCTAAGTGAATAGTCTTGACCCAGGGCATGATGACTTGGGATGCAATTGTCCCTAGTGTAGACCCAACCTGCTACATAGCAACGCCTGCCCCCATTTCTTCCTTAGTACAAATGTATGTAATTCTAGTATTTCTAAATGCCTCATTGAAAGATCAAAAACCACTGCCAGCTAATAACTGATATTTCCATAATAACACCAACTTTTCCTAATTTTAGACTTATTCATAAAACAATTATTTATTGGCAGTTCAGCTACAGGTGATCTATCCCCCTCCTCAAGCCAACTCAGTTCATTTGCTAGATGGCAGAGCCCCTCCAAACCTCAGTTCTCTGCAGGCTGCAGTGCTGTTGAGACAGTAAAGTCCATCTGGGATGCCACTGTCCCAAAAAAGGCTGGTAGGAGCTATAGTGGCTCATGTGCTAGATGTGCCTTACAACCAGTTTAGATAAAAAAAATATCCCAGAATAGATCTTGAACTCATGTGTGCTTGTTCATCGCATTGGCTGGTTGGAACTCAACTTCATGGTCTTCCAGATATTCCTGGTAAGCAGAATTAAGGTATATCTGCTTGAGGCTTTACTGTTAGAAGCTGTGCCAATACTCTGTGATTATGCCATGGAGCTCATGACCAACAGCCTATTTTGCTTTAACAGCTTCACCTTTAATTTTGAAAAATTTGCAATGGGCCTTGACAATGTGCTGTCAGAAGCCAACATGGCAACCCTGCTTCCCCAGGGAGCTAGCAATGCCAGGCCATCCCTGCTATCCTGACTGCTTGGTAACCACTGCTGTTTTTCACGTGATAGTTCACATATGCTTGCATTTTCTCTAAAGTTGCAGGGAAGAGCATCTGATGTCCAGAACTTCCGTCCTTATGGTTCATGTGGAAGACTAAGATGACCTGGCTCTTGACTTTGGTTTGGCCAAGACCTGCGTTTCTGCCACTCTTTGGTAAGTGAACAAGTTGAAGATTCTCTCTCTCTCTCTCTCTCTCTCTCTCTCTCTCTCTCTCTCTCTCTCTCTCTCTCTTTTCTCTCTCTCTATTGTTCAGCCTTTCAAATAAATACACAAAAATTTTTAAAGTGAGATAAGCATGCTGGGTATCATAAAAATCAGTAGATTAAATAAACTACTTCTAGATGTCTCAATATCTTTCATTTACCTGCTGAAAGAACTATCCTTTAATTTTAGAGGTTTTTTTTTTTTTTTCAGAAAAGCAACTTGACAACGTTTGAAGCACTATTGAGTTTTGTTCAGTTATCATCTCACTAAGATGAATTTTAAACCATTTCATTTTGTGCATGGTCCCGTAAACCAAAACCACAGGTATATTAACTTTTCAGCCATGTGGCCAATTCAGAGCAATAAAAGTTTAAGGGATAAATTGTATTAGTGCAAAGGATTGCTTTGATGTAAATATGCAGCCTAAGCCTCAGGCCACTCATACTATTTTTGAAAACTACTAAATTAATGGCAATAATGATTTTGTGCCAAAATGATTAGCCTTAATAAAATCTGAACATAATCAAACAATTTGTTGGGCTCTATGTTTCTCCATCTAATATTTGCATAGGTGTATTCATTATCTAAGGATAATAATGTTTAAATAGGAATAAAACTTTATAGAGCAAGAGATTACAGAAATGAGTTGTGTACAAATAAAGTACAAATAAACTAAAGTTATCTAAAAGTCTAATGAACTGTTGATTAATAATACATTAGCAGTTAACACAAAAATCAAATTAGTCATCTAAAGAAAGTTGCAAATATATACATATATATATATATATATATATATATATACACACACATATATATTTCCTTGTCATTGATGGTGCTGTAATAGTTTTAAAGTAAGCACGCTTGTATGATGAGTTCATTTGGTATTCAGTGTAATAGCACAGATAATAATGAAGTCATTTGGCTTCCATTATATAAACATTAGATAATGGATACCTATATTAAAATGCAACCCTTATGTTCATGCTTATTTTTGTGTTCATTTGCACACAGTATTAAATCTTTAAAGTTGAGCTTTTATACACATTGTTGACATTTATAACTGAAACTTGAGTGACTATTATGAACAAAAGCATTCCATTACATTGTTTTAGTTTTCAAGATAAACAACAATCAGGTTTGCTAAAATGGGTGTCCTTTATGGTTATTATCGAGATGTCTAATCTTATTTTTCATTCTATCTTTTGCCTTTTTAAAAAAAAATGTAAGCAGGCACTCACAATAACATCTCGAAAAAACACGACTATAAAAAGGACTTGCATCTTTTTAACATATTGGTTACTCAACACCATGGCAATTAATTCCATAATGTTATAAATTGTTGTTGATGTTATGTTGGGGCTTTTAATTGATCAGGATGATATTCTGCCAGCTCTACCTTCAGACCAGAGATGGTCTCCCCAAGAAACCGATGAGTTTATCTGGACAATGAGATGCTGGACTCTATACTTGGTATGCGATTGCAATGTAAGAATCTTGACTGAATTTGAACTACAATACTGCAATAAGGTGGAGGAATCCACCATGGGGAGAGGGCCCGGGGAGGGAATGGGGGAATCCCAGAGCCTATGAAACTGTATCACATAATGCAATGTAATTAATTAAAAAAAAAAAGACCCTTCAAGTGTTTGGTGGTATGTATTTATTTCTCAAGGTATCTTGTTTTGTTTATAGGAAAATATATTTTGTTTTCATTCATTCAATAGCCATTGAACAACTGCAAATTAAAACTGGTGTTTAAACTTTATAGTAAGCTATTTTCTTTTCCAAAGGCTGCTGCAGCCAGAGAGTAATGGTTAAGCCATGAAAAGAGCTTGTAGCTTCCTTTTCGTAGTACTGACTTTGGTTGTTCATACCACACAACCTAAGAGAGAGAGAAAAGCAAGAACTACTAATTTTTTTAACCTAACACTCGCACTACTAATAACCTTATATTGTTTACTTAATATACTGTAAGAGACTAAACATATCAAATATGGAGCAATTTTCTAATTTAAAAGTAGGCATAAAGCAGTATGTAAATTTTCCTTTTATATTTGTATGTATTCAAGATTTTATGCAAATCCTCAATCTTGTGTACTAATATAGCAATGATTGATAATACTGCAGTACAAATTGTACTCTAGAACCACAAAAAGCTTGGATTAATATTCATTTTTTATGACTTGCTGGAAACTGTCCCAAGATAAGCCTTAAATTATGTAGCAGATAAGAAGTTGAAATGAAATTCTTAAGTTGGTTTCTCTGGTAATGAGAAAATTCCAAGAGGTGTGTTTTCAAAGGTGATAAGACAGAAAGAAGAAAAGAATTTAGTATAAGGAGTTTACATTTAAGGGATGGAAATTATAAATCCCCTTGTGTCTCATTATTCTCCTCTCTCCTTTCCAAAGCCTTTGACTATAAACCTATTCCCCCTTTAGTCTTCGTATTTTTTAACTTCTTTTTTTTGTATATACTTTTTTTTAAATTTATTTTTTGACAAACTTGAGATAATTAGGCTTCGTATTTGAAGAAGTCCACTCAGACTCTCCTTGGGGTGGGTGACCATCATTCAGACTCCCAGTTTGCTCCTGTACTTTTCACGTATCTGAAAAAAAAAAAAAGAAAGAAAGAAAATCCAGGTTCACTCAGACAGATATGTATTTGGGAAAAAGAAGGGCATTTTCCTTGGTGTGCCAGATAATGGTGGCTATGATGCTTCAGTACTGTAGCAACATTCAACAACAGCAGTTTGCTAAGAGTCAGGGAAAATTTGGAATCTAAAACCATCGTAATGAAGTATCTTTACTAATCAATATTAAATTTCATTGGATAGGTTTCTATTTTAATGAAACTTCTATTTTTGCAAGAATTTTCAGTAAATGCTTTGGTCATTTGGAAAATATGGGATTGCTGAATTATAAAATTGCTCAAATTGGTGATTTATTTCATTGAAAAATATTAAAAATTTGTATGTATATATTAATATCAGTTTACTCATAACATAAAGCATTGAAGACTTAATTATGTAATTACTTTATTAGAAAATATACAGAAATTGTGCATATACATACATTATGCTCACTGAAGTAAGTCAATCCCCAAAGGACAAATATCGTATGTTCTCTCTGATACAAATGAACTTTCATGCAAAATATAAGATCAATAGATATATGGGAAAAAACATATATAAAACATATAAAATTAAGATATAAATATATAAATATAAATAAAAAGCATATATATAACATATTATATATATATATATATATATAAAAATCATCTAGGGGGACTGTATAATGGATGCAAGTATACCGTGAAGCAAAGATACAGTGCAGTATGCATCTCAACTCCTGAATGAAAGATGGACTCCCAATAAAACTGTAAAATACATCTTAATAATAAGATGCTGGAATTTCTACCATTGTCTATAACTACAGTATTATGATAGAATTACGGAGCAGAATGTTGAGCTTGTGACTGTTGTTGAAGAACTATATCTTAATAATATTAGGGAAAACATTGAGCGAGAAGAGGTATAGGGAGGGTGGAAAGGAAAATCCTGAGCCCAGGACACTGTATCACAAAAAATAATTTTAAAAAAAAGTTAATGAAAACATGTATATATTAATAGCTTTTTACCTATAAACTGGCTTTTCCAAATAAAAAGAGTTCTATGTTAAGGAGACATATATTCTCTTCACACCATCATAGTTAACCATGGAATGAAAATACTTTGTGTATACATTCATCTTTGGAACACAGAATATTGAAAATGAATGTGTTCAGGCCTGGCGCTATAGCGTAGTGGTTAAAGTCCTCGCCTTGAAAGCACTGGGATCCCATATGTGCGCTGGTTCTAATCCCAGTGACTCTGTTTCCCATCCAGCTCCCTGCCTGTGGCTTGGGAAAGCAGTCGAGGATGGTCCAAAGCCTTGGGACCCTGCACCCACGTGGGAGACCTGGAACAGCTCCTGGCTCCTGGCTTCAGATTGGCTTAGTTCCAGCCATTGTGGACACTTGGGGAGTGAACCATTGGATGGAAGATCTTCCTCTCTGTATATCTGGCTTTCCAATAAAAATAAATAAATCTAAAAAAAAAAAAAGAAAATGCAAGTGTTCACAAGACTTCAGAATATCAAATCATCAAAGTTAACATCACTAACCAAGTATAAAAGTAATGTATTAAATCCCTAATATGAAACATGGAAGTAGACATTAACTATTTCTATGATATTTTCACCCAAAATGTGTAACCTGAATTTATCATGAATGAATTTCCTGAAAACATAAGTTGAAGGTCATTAGGCAAATAGTTGACCAGTTCTTTTTGAGAGAGAAAATGAAAGGAAGAAAGGCCCTGAGGATTTATTTTAATATTAAGGAGATTGACAAACATGACAGATCAATGAAAATGTTATGCCAAATTGGAATCTGAAACCCATAAAATATTTGTTTTCATTTATAATAGGTCAAAACAGCAAACATGCAAAAACAACAATCCAGCTTATTTTTTGTATGTACATATTCTGACAAATCATTTTTCATGACTTATTTAAAAAAAAATATTAGGGGGCCAATGTTGTGGTATACTGGTTAACTCACTGTGAGCAGCCCATATTGAAGCACCATTTCTTGACCTGGTGACTGTTTCTGGTCCAGTTTTTTGCTAATGAACCTAGAAAAAGCAGCAGATGATGGCTTAAATACCTTTGTCCCTGCCACCCACGTGGAAAACCAGGATGGTCCTGCCACCTCTTGACTAGCGCATCACTCAATCTTATCTACTGTACATGGGAATGAATTATTGTTTAGAGAAGTTCACTCCATCTCTAGCTCTCTTTTAAGCACTATTTTCTAATAAATATATGAGTTTTGAAAAAATAACCACTGCCATATCAAAGAGACAATTTATACATGATGTATTGTAAAGAAGTAAAATAAAAATAAAAAACAAAATGATAATAAATAAAAATAATAAAAATATATTAAGAATGAATAACATGTTAAGGCATTGTAGTGAAAAGTAATGTATGATTTACGCTTTATTTATTTTGAAATCTAACTTCCAAATTAAAAAAAAAAAAGACAGCTGTAATGACTGGTATCTGTCTAATGATGTCCTGAAACAGCACCAAACAGAAGCATCAACACAGATGTTCTCTTTAAAATCACACATGGCTTGTAGAGGTGTCTCTTACCCTCTGGTCACCATTTCCCACCACTTTTTCCTCAGATAGACATTTGAACAATTTCATGGGTTTTACTCACACCACAAGATTAAACAGCACTGTTTCACTGGAATACCTGGTGTCTGCTAGTGTTTACACCATACTTGGTGCTGTCAGCATTTCCCTTTCAATTTTCCCCCAGACTCCAATTGCCAAGCATATATAGTTAAGGTGATCTAAAAGTCAAAAAGAATCTTCAGACAAGTGAATTACCCCAGGGAAAAAGACACCAAGAAGAAAAAACAGTGACTTACTGTAAACATCTTTTATTCCTTCCTACCAAAACACAAGAGTTAGTCTTCAGCATCTTTAGACAGATTGTATTTTTTATTTGCTGTCCTATAGAAGGACTCTTAGATCTTTCCTGTATTTGATTGACATAAATATAAACCAGAGCAGAGCACCCTTGGAACAAAATTAAGCAGGAAACTCCTTGACACTGAATTCAGCAGTATTTATTTTGGATAAGACACCAAAGGGCAGGCAACAAAAAGCAATTAATCAATCAAATGTATGTCAACTGGTAGCAGCACATCAATCTAAAAATCTCCACAGCAAAATAATTAATAATCATAGTGAAAAGGTAGTCTATGAAATGGGGATAATATTTCCAAAGCATAGATCAATTAAGGGGTTAATATTTAAAATGTTTTATTATCATTTCAACTCAATGGCGAAGAAGTAATCCAATTTAAAAATTAAAAGATGATTAGAATAGATACTCTCAAGAGAGGATATACAAATGGAACAAGGCAAATGAAAAGGCGCTCAGCATTACTAATACAAGCAAAATACATTTTAAAAACAAGATGAAATGTCATTCCAAATCTACTAAAATGATAATTCTCAATAGATCAAAAGTTAGGTGTTAGCTTGTGGAAGAAAGACACATTACATGTTGTTGATGTGGCTATAATAGCAGTATTGTGATTCCTGAAAAAAATGAAAAAGAAAACTACCATATGATCTAAAAATTCCACCTCTGAGTATATATCTAATGTAACAGCTTATAAATGAACATGTACTCTCATGCTCATCATAGTATTAGCTACAACTGCCATGAAATGGAAAAAAAAGCCTATATGGACATAGAAATGTAGGAAGAAAATGTCATTACATGTGAATATAGAATATTATTCATCCTTGAACAGGAAGGAAGGTAACTCTCTTGTTTATGACAATATGGGTGAATGAATATGCCAGAGAGAGAAGGATAAAGCCTGAATGAGCTCACTTACGTGTATGATATTAAAAAGCTGGACTCAAAAAGAACAGAATAAAACAGTTTTGTCAGGAGCATGTGGGTGAAGGAAATGGCCAGGTGTTAGCAAAGGGTCCACTGTCCGTTTAGGTCCTATGCTGCAGTGGATGAAACGACCACCTAAATGTGCCTGCACCTCCGATTGGAGCTTTACTGCTTCCGATCAAGCTTCCTATTAAAAAGCTTGAAAAGACAGCATTTTATGGCAAAAACATTTACATTCATTGCACCCATGAGGGATACAAATATTACACAGTTTCTGGCTCTTGGCTTTGGACTACCCTAGGCCTTGCTAGTATGTCCATTTGGGGAATGAAAAAGTGATGAAAGATACAGACCCCACCCACATCATGCTGCCTTTGACATTCAAAAACACATACTGATTTTTTCAAAAGGACCAACCACTCAGTTTTAACAGAAGTAAATCATAGAGCTCTAATGCATAAAAAGATCACTACAGTTAATGTATACTTAAAACTTTATGAGACAACAGAGCTGCAGTGTGCTCTACACACAAACACACAGAGGGATATGTTCCTTAGCTTCATCGTGATGATCATGTCACAAAATATATATATATCATCACATAATTCACACAAAATTTACATCATTTTTTTATTTGTCAATCATTCCTGGATAAAGCTGGATGGAAAGAAACTCATTATCAGCAGTCTATAATATAACACAGACCCAAAAACCTAGTTGCTTAAGGTCATGGGATCAAACTACTCTGGGCTTATATCTGGCATTGTTAGTTATAAATCTTGGTATCTGCAAAGACCTTTAACTTCTCTGATCCTAAAGATTATTAAAATCTCATCCTCAGGGATGTTATAAGGAATGAGATGAGAATTACATATATGAAGCACCTGCTGTAGAGTCAGTGACAAGTATCTCATTGCTATAATCATTAACATGAATAACAGTATGAGAAGGTCAGAAAAAAGTCATAATGCCCTTTTCAGCTCTGAACTCATTTTTTTTTACAATGCATTCCACTTGATAGGCCCAGTGCAAGATGGTCATATCCAGAGGCTCTTAAATTTTAATCACTGCTGATGAATTATATAGTACAGGCACTGCTCTGAAGGCAGCTTCTGGAATGGAGACGAAACTTTTACTAGTGGTTGGAAGTGGATAAATTAATTTATCTTTTCATCTCGGGTGAGCCCTTGGAGAAAATCATTATCATAAAACATTATAAATCTATAGACTTGGCAGCTTTTGCCCTGAAGAGTCTTGGGACTTGAGTAAATATGGAGATTTAGAGATTTACTGTCTTTTCCTTTGAAGAGGTGATTTCCCTTGGTAGGGAAAGACGGACATAGCAAAAGAGAAAAAAATCTTGCTTTAACTTTGAACCTGAAACAGCTTTGAAATACAGATATATTTTTACCAGACTAGGCTTCATAGCTGCAAAACCATTTTTATTAAATTACAATGTTAAACTTTACAGCAAAGATGAGCTGAGAAAAAAGACCTTGCTCAATATGTGCACCTATCATGAATCCACATTAAAGGTTGGTAGTCATTATGAAAGTTGCCTCTGAGGCCTGGTGAGACAGAAACATAATTAGCATACTGTCTCAGGCCAAAAAAATAGAAAATGGAGACTAACCATTCATTCTAAGAATGAAAACCAGTATTTGCATGAAAAACTAAAAAAAAAAAAAAAGTTTAAGAAAATACCTTACAGTCTCACAAAATGCCTAAAATTGCATCTTTTAAAGCAATCTATCCCAAGACATATACAACTAAAGCCCTTCTATATTCTTTATATGTGCACAGGTAAATTTTAATTGGATAAAATCCTTTTAGCATATCTAAAGGGAAATATGTATTTATTTGACAGCATAAATCCTTGCAATGAAGAAATTTTCACCTGAAAACAATTATGCATGGTAGAACATGCCAGTGCAGAGGAGTATAATCAATGAAGTTATTGAAAGCAACAGAAAAAGCAAAAATTAAGAAAAGGAAGTTGTAAGTGGTATAAGCTAATTCCTTAAAACTAGAAAAGAAATTAACATTAACATGGGATATGATAGTGTATGTGTGTGGGTGGAGAGTTGGAGGAGCAGGGAGTGAGAGACAATGAATAGGCTGTCATTATTATCCAAAGCACCTCTCCAGATAGAAGTTGAGTCCTCCTCTGGTGGCAAGGGCCTGCCAGTTTATCTGTCTCTTTTTATCCTATCATTGAACAAAAAATTGTAGATCACTGGTTTAAAATTAAAGTAGACTCAAGTTCCCTCTGATGAGGTATGATAATAGAGAATTAGAAAATGTGGAACTGAAAAATAAAAAGGAAACCCTCAAGAATTTCAAGCAACGATATATCTACCCACAATTTCTATAATTGCAACTTCAAGAATATAAAAAATAGGTATTTCAAAAAATATGTATTTTGTGCTTTTCAGCAGATTGCCTCGATAACATTGTTCTTTTCATTTAACACACTTAACACTTTCAGTTTAATTTAGATATCCTTTCGATATGGATTTGTCTGACCTTCATTGAATCCTAACTTCTCACAGAATAGCCTTCTCTCTGCGTGCCGGAAATGGCTCTGCCATCAGCCTGCTGTGTCTGCTCGGAGCCCAGTACTGCCTAGGTTTGTAATTCAAATATCCTGGGGAGTGGAGGCTTCCTCACATCTCTGAAGTTCTCTCTGGCACAATTTAATTTAACAAGTATGAGCTTATGATCACGGTGGTCACTGCTGCTATTGCAAAGGCGAAGAATAGGCGAGCAGAATACAACAGTCACATTTCACTTTTCCTGGTTTACTTCTACTTCTTTCTTTTCATCCTGTACTTTGACAACTTATTTCAGCTACAACATAGGAGGAAAATATACATTCAATCCTCAGCAAAGATCAGTCTGCCACGGTGAAAAATAGCAATCACTTTCTACAAATGTCTGTGTTCTAGAAAGTTTTAAAAATATGTTCCGGAAAGAATGATTGCAAGTGTGTTCATATCAATGCATCCAACGGCACATGCTCTGTGTTTTGCGATACCTTCGTGTTCTTCAGCACAGAAACAAAGAAATATCTAATTTCGTCCTCAATTTATTGAAACAGGCATTTTATGTAATGTGCAGTCGATTTTTCATATAGTTGTAGCATTTAAAATCTTAATGACTAGGACTATTTCTGTAATGCTATTATGGGCTTATTTTTACTAAAGTGAATATTGGAAAACTGTAGCCTTTGTGAGAAAATGCGTTTATCACTTAAATGCAGATAATTTATCTACAACACCACAAGGAAAAATATACAGCTGCTTATAAATAATGCGTATATACACAATAAAAGAATGCCCTTGGGAAATAGTTTCAAAGTCTACCTTTAATAAAATATCGGAAAACAATCATTTACATTATCTGTGCTTGCTTCTTTCAATTTTTTTATAAAGATGATAACAAAAAGAACAACAACATATCCTCTTAATAAGGGATTCTGGTTCTTAAAAATTATTTTATTTCTATGGAAACCAAAGAGACCCAATCAGACAGAAACAGATACCTTCCATTGATTTGTTTTTGCACCAAATACCTGCAACTTCCACGCCGGACCCAGGCAGGAGCCAGAACACAGACAGGAGCCAGGAGCCCGGAGCTCAATCCTGCTCTCCATTGTGTGTGACAAGGTCTCAGGTACAAATCATCACCTGCTGTGCTCCAGCATTCACATGAGCAGGAGCCGGAGTTTTGCAAAAACATTTTAGAAATTATAAATTCTACTAAGAATAAGTATATCACACTTACAAGTGCATAATTTTGTAACATTTCATATAATGAAGTATTTCATTACACACTGTTTTTAAACAGCTTCATTAAAACCATAATACGATTAAATTTTAATCAACTATTTTTAGGCCTTTTGTTATTCTCATATATTTCACTATAATGAACGGTGTTTAAAGAATACTTTTATACACAGATATTGGGTTGCAGATTTTATTATTTCCTTATGATGGATTATTATAAATGGAAATATTTAGGAAAATTTACACATTTTTCAAGGCATTGAGTTAAGATTACCAAATTGATCTCAAGATTGACCACTCCACAGTCCTGTAAAAAGATTGTTGCAGGAAATATTTCTTGTTCAAATATATGATATTTTCTATCCAACTCTGCTTTTTTAAGATAAAATAACATAAAGTCCATTCTTTTAATAATTTTTGAATGTGTAACACTGTCAGCTGTCATCGGTGTTGGTTGATGGGTAATAGTTCTTAGATAAATGTAAGATTTCAAAATTATAAGATGAAAATATATAGAAATGGACCTACAATTTCTTAGATAATTTTCCTGGAAAGAGGCATGTTTTTATGTCATTTTTTCCTTTATTTTCAAGGCAACCTACTTCTATATTTGCTTCTCAAAATTCATTTTCCAGGAGCAGTGAATTTACTAATGCTTTAATCATTCTGAAATAAAATTATTCTGTTGACACTACTGGGGGAAAATCATTTAACAGCACACAATGTCAAAGTAGAGTTGCTTAATACAAACAATGCATTCTATTAAATGGTGGCTTTGATGATCAACTCTTCATTGATTATACACTTACAGCATTTTTTTGGAAGGTTGATGACATCTGGCACCCTGAATGATAAAATTTGAAATTAATTGACATGATCAAGTGCTTTAAGATACTCTAAGTATAAACTCAAATAAGTCCATGAAGACATTGCATCCAGAATATGAGAAATTATCAAATAGGCAGACATGTGAATCATCAATTAAATCACCTCTTCGGATGCTCTTATCCTGTATCAGCTACTCCACCCCTCATCCAGCTTCTTGCTTATGTAGATCCTGGGATCAGAAAGCAATTGTTGAATTATTGGATCACTAATACTCACTTGAGAGACAGAGTTCTGTGCTCTTCATTGTAGCCTGGTCCTGCCTTCTGAGGTCATTCGAGTTTGAACTAGATAATGTTATCTCTCTCTCTTTCTCTCTCTCTCTCTCTCTCTCTCTCTCTCTCTCTCTCTCCTCTCTATCTCCCATTTTCAGGTAAAAAATGAAAATAATATTAGAAGATATGAAAAATCTTAGTACCATCATTGCCAAAAAAATTTCTAAAATGCAAGGTCTAGAAAGAAATAAAAACACCTTCTGAAAAACTATTCAAAACATCTTAAAAACAATTCAAAATATCTTAAAAACAAAAACAGGCTGCATGACCAATACAGGAGTAGCAACAGATAATAAATAAAAGTCCCTGGAAAGAGGCGTAGAACTGTACCATGATAAAGTGAAGAAATATTAAAAGGGATATTCTTTGGACCGAAGACATAAATCTTCAAATTGAAAGATTTCACAAAGGCTAAGCATGTGAATACAAATAGCCTCACACTTGGATGTTTTATTATGAAACTGAAGAGAATCAAGAATAAGGATATCTAAAAGATTCTAGTCCAGTGAGAAAAGAAAAGCAATAAAGCAGCTCCCTACTTCTTTGAGTTTAGCAGGTGCACAGAATATTGATAGCACTGCAGCAATTCTATCAAAGTGGTGAGAGAAAAATCATATTCCATCT
Source organism: Ochotona princeps (assembly GCF_030435755.1). Taxonomy (NCBI): domain Eukaryota; kingdom Metazoa; phylum Chordata; class Mammalia; order Lagomorpha; family Ochotonidae; genus Ochotona; species Ochotona princeps. Next base: position 50,534,406 of record NC_080837.1, read on the forward strand.
AGAGTTGTATGATTCCTTGGTCTTAGTATTATATAGATAGATGTAGCTGTGCAGCGGTCCTTTGAACAAAGGCAGACCAGAGGACCAAACCTTGGCTTCAAGGAGGCAGTGGTTTCAACTTTGACAACCAGTGAAAGAAAGTTCCACTCCGACTGATGTCACAGACTGTTGAAAAATACAAATTCAATGGGAACCACAGGAATCTGTGTAACATCTGTGGGAAAAGAATTTTCAAAGATGTAAGGATGAGATTAGAGAATATGGAATTTTAAGGGAAATCCCAGAGCCTACCCAATTGCACCATAAAATCAAAACTAAAATAGAAGAAGAAAACACATAATTTTAAGGGCTTGGAAAAACATGGGAAGGATCTATCATAACAGTATTCCTATGTGATTGCATAAGAATTGACTGAGAATTGATGCAGCAAAGAGCAAGAGAAGCAAGGTAGAATTACTCTAATATGAGCAGATTTGTCAAACATTTGATAGACAGAAGGGAGTGATTAACCAAAAAGGTTAAATGTTTATTTCATCATAGAGAAATGTTTATTAATTTTTCAATGACCATTGTATTAATGCATTAAGTTCACAAGATAAATCTAAGTGCCTGGAAATTTCAAAGACCAATTTGTTGGGACTTTAACCACCAATAGAACAGGCTGAATACTCCCTGTTAAGTGTCTGTTTTGGCTTCCTCAAAATGACTCATTTCATTCAACTTTAGCTTTTTTTTCTGCTATAGTTGCTGTGAAAGCATAATTTTGTGTCATATATACACATTCCATTGTAGAATTTAAGCGGTGATTTGAATTTATGATTGTAAATACTCAATATTGCTTATTATATAAGACTTAAGTATCTATGAATACAAAAATATAATCACAAAGCTGTAAGACCTTTATTTATAAACAACTGCCATGATTATGTTGGCAGAAATGCATGAATGTTTGCATGTATGTGTGTATTCTGATTATTTAAAAAAACGAGTTTTAGCTATTTTATTACTAAAATATTTCTCACTCCTGATATGTAGATAGGAATTAGCCTTAATGATTAACATTAAATGAAGTACAGCTATAAAAACTATCCAACAGGAGCTCAGAGCTTTGCTGTGGAGCACAGCAGAAGGTCCCTGTCTGGCTCAAGTTCTCAAGAGACAGCCCAGATTTTCTTACTTTATCAAAATAAGCATTTCTAACTGCTTTGCTTTTCTTTGCCAATTAACACCCACCTTTTCTTCATAATGTGTCTATTTATAATTTTGGTTACTTCTTCAAGACAATACGCTGATTCAATGTAATCTTGACTTTAGACTTGGCATCTGCAGCCTTTATTGGAAACATAGTACTTCTGTATCTGTTGTATTCAGCTTATTTTTTTTATAAATCAATATTGTGTTTTGTGAACTGTTTTTTTCTGCGTTTACTGAAATGCTCACAGAGAGGAGGAGAGACAGAGAGAAAGATTTTCGTCCAATGACTCACTGCCTAAGTGACCCGAATGACTAGCTGAGCTGATCTGAAGCCAGGAGCACAGAGGACATACCTCTACCCCCCAGGGTTTCCTGCATGGGTGTAGGGTCCCAAGGCTTTTGGGCTGTCCTCCACTGCCTCAGGTCACAAGCAGGGAGCTGGATGGGAATTGGGGCTCCCAGGATTAGAACCAGCGCCCATATGGCATCCTGGCGCATGCAAGACAAAGACTCCAGCCACTCAGATATGGCGCCTGTCCGAAGCATTCATTTTTATTTCTGCTGATGTAACGTATTATGTCTTTTGATATATGTATGTTTTACAATTCCTGAATCACATAGATAAATCTCATGTGGTCAGGGTAAATTATCTTTTTAAAGTATTGTTCAATTCTATTTTCCATAATGTTTGCATTTATGTTCAGCAGGAATAGTGATCATGTATCCCTGATGGATTTTGGACATAAGGTAATGCTACCCTCATAACAGGACTGTGTTAATCTTCCTGATCTTTGAATTTTCAAGATAGCATTAAAAAGTCTTTGCTAGTTTATCTTATAAGTTTGGTGGAAATCAACAGTTATGCCATCTGGTCTTGGATTTTTCTTTGTTAAGAAGAGATTGGGCATAACTGTTCAACCTTGTTGGTGTTTCGTTCGTCAATGTTCTCCACATTTCAACATTCAGTCACAATAAGTGATATGTTCTCAGAAATATATCCATTTCTTTTAGATTCTCCAATTTGTGAGCAACAGTTTTTCCTAGATGTTCCTAATTATTCTTTTTGTGATATCAGCTTCAATATCTCCTTTTTCATCTCTGGTTTCATAAATTTCATTCTTTTCTCAAAATTCTTTGCATTACCAAAGAACTACCTCTTGTTGAATGATCCTCTGTTTTCTCTTTTAATTTTCCTTTTGCTTATTTTCTGTCTAAATTTTACATCTTGTTACCTTCTGTAACAAGATCTTGTGCTGTAATTCATTAATCAACCATCCATAAGAGACTGATTGTTTATAATCACCTGAGATGGCCAATGTTCCTTTTTTCACTGTTTTTGGCACTGCCCATAAATAATGAAGATCTAATCCTCATTGTACCTACATTAGGGCCCTAGGATGCTAGCATGAACTCTCAACTAAATGAGTCTCCTGCATGGTTGGGAGACACTCCAGCAGCAGCATGATGGACTTGGGAAAATTCATGAAAGACACACATGAAACTGGAGGAAAGAACAGAGAAGGGAGGGAACTAGAGGGAGGAGGGAGGGAGATGCCAGCGCTAACTAAATTGTATAAAAAAGCGACATATATATTTTTAAATGTGATGAAGGAAATGCTATAATGTAGTGTTGAGAAGAATTTTTTTATACACAGACACATGTATTCCAATCCTGAGTTTCTCATGTGATCAAAAGAACTGGGTTTGAGAATGCATTTACTCTAAAGCAACTCACTAATCACAGTTTCAATATAATTATGCATAAAATATGGGTGCCAGCCCTTTCCTTTTTACCTCACTACTATAAGGATAGTAAGATATCTTTACAACAATATTGGTGTATTATTTCCATTTAAGCTAATTTATATTCCATGTGTGATTTCCCACTCCCGGCACTATCATAGGAAGAATAAAGGCTATGTTGAAGAAATGTAACTCATGAAAGGGGAATTTTAGATAAACATAAATGAAATTTTTTTGAATTTTCTTTTCTTCCCAGCAGCATAACTTCATCAGTGTCATAACTGCTATAATGCTTGCTAATCATATTTCTGATTAAACTGGCTCTCAGTACCAAGGAAAGACAATCCTCGCAGAAGCAGCAAGTCCTTCTCTCATTTTTGAACTTACAAGTAGGAACTCAAAAAATTTTACAGTTGTGACAAAAGAAGTTACCATGGTTAATGCTTAGAAAAATTTCAGACTGGAAATTGGTGAGACTTGATTTTCATCTTTCCCAGAGAAATTATGGCAGGTTTAGTCTTTGAACATTAGGACACACTCATTGAAGCTCTTTAAAGTCTGGACTGACAAAAAAAAAAAAAAGAAAGAAAGAAAAGAAAAACCCAGAAAAATGCGCCATGGGGAACTGCCCTGCCTACAGAAAAGATTAAAAGGGTGACTTAACAGGTTATTTGCAACTTTAATTTCTGACTCCACTGGAATGGGGAGTAGCAAAGTGATCTTGGCTGTTCTGATTAGAACACTTACTGAGAGCATGCAATTAAATCCCAAGTAAATCAATAAATGGCTAGCAGTTTAAAGTCAGTAAAATAAGGACATTTAAGTATTTGACACCAAGGGAAAGAAAATCTAGTCACCAAGGCGTACTGAGAAGATACATCTAGATTCCTACACAAATTCTGAACCAAAGTTTTAAAAAAAAGTCTCAATGTACACTGAAAAATTATATCATATCAAAGCTTATCCTGAGTAATTTATCGTATTTTTAAATGTTAGGAAAGGAATGCTAGGATGTCTGGTTGCATGGGAAGCAGGACAACAAAAAGTAAGATATACCAACAGAAGTCTCCTGCATGGTTGGGAGACACTCCAGCAGCAGCATGATGGACTTGGGAAAATTCATGAAAGACACACATGAAACTGGAGAGAGACTAGAGAAGGGAGGGAACTAGAGGGAGGAGGAAGGGAGATGCCAGCGCTAACTAAATTGCATGAAAAAGCTTCCAACCCAGTTTCCTAGTGATGCACACTCTGAACATACCCTCGCTGAAGCACTAGAATTGCTGCTGCCCATGTTGGAGACCTGAAATGAGTTCCAGACTTCAGACTTTGGCCTGGCTAATCCCCGGCTTTAGTGGGAACTTGGAGAATGAATGAGTACGCAGAAGGTGCATATGACTCTCTGTACCTTTCAAATAAATTAAACAAATAGAAAATATTATGTTTACAATCACTGCATGTTACCATTACATATCTGTTTGAACAGATCATTCAAAATATGCAAGACATTTTTTGAAAAGTAGCTCATGCTTGAAGAGAAAGAAGATTCGGATTTCGTGTTGTCATTTTGAGCCAAGGGAGTTATTCATAGCAAGTATGTCTCCATTAGGAACTCTTCCGTTGAAAGCTGAGTAACTATAACTGATTAGTCATTGGTCATAATAAATTGGTTACTAAGTGGAAGTGCTAGCTAGCTAAAATACTCCTAGAATACAACATCCTAATTCAGCATTAACTTAAGTTTCTAAACTTGCTACTTGCTTCAGATTGGCTCAGCTCTAGCCGTGGCAGCCATTTGGGGGGTGAATCAGCAGATGGAGGTCTTCCTTTCTGTCTTTCCTCCTCTATATATCCGACTTTGCAATAAAAATAGACAAATCTTAAAAAAAAATACAGAAGCAAATAATAATCAATGTTCAGAAAATAGAGTACACACACATTGTTAATGGGAATTATAAATCATTTACTCAATCTGGAAAATAGTTTGGCTATAGTATACACATTTTAACCTGCACTTATCATAAATAACAATAATCAGATTTTTGTAAATTTATCCCAGAGAAATAACAATATTCATTATCAAAACATGGTACACAAATGTTCATATCATCCTGAGTTTAAATAAACCCATAACAACAATAATGGGTCTGCATTGTGACCCAGGTAATGATGGTTGTGGAGTGACGATATATCTTTGTAATGACTACATAGCTTTCTAAATATGATACACTGCATAAAATCTACACATTCATATACTCAAAAATAGATAAATATGTATATACATACACAGACAGAAGAAAACACCAACAAAAAATTGCTGAAAACTTAATAAACTCTTGATTATGCCAATTTGATGATGTCATATTCATACTTTAGTTTTAGGTGTTATGATTGAGCAATACGGGACAAATCTAGGTAGGAAAATGAGAGTATTGCTTATATTGTTATTGCTTTACTTTTTTTTAACTAATTCCTGTGAACCTCTGCTTCAAAAAATAAGAATTATACAGGCATCAATGATACATAAACTAGAGGTAATTTGAGATTTAACAGAGAGAAAGATTAGGCTCAGTTGAAGTTGTGAGTTTAGCACACAAGCAATTGTGAGACTGCACGGAGGAGAGCACAAAATGCAGCGGTTCCATGGAGTGGTTCAACTGGGGCAAGCTCACAGTAAGTGAAGTAGTGAAAGAGATGTTTGGAAACTAGACATCGCGGAATATTTCAGATTTTAGGAATAAGAGTTTGATTTTGATAAGAATTAATCTTATAGTCATTGAAGGTAGGGAAGATGGTGAGTGAAAGCATTAAAGTTGTGCTGAAGAGTCTTAAGATAAAGAAAGAGAACTCTGTAAAGCCTGTGTGATTGGCAGAGATGATAAATAATGATGTCATATTAAAACAATAAAATTGATGAAAAGCGAATCTATGATCTGGGGCCATTTATGACTACCGGGTGCATAGAATAATTTGCACAGATATGACTGAAGATGAGCCCACAGTCTCCCGTACACTATAAATATTATTTACATTTGTTTCCCCAGAAGTTGTCTGAGCTTTATATCATTCACCTTTTTTTTGGAAGGCAGGTATTTACTGAACCAATCTGTGAGGGTATTTCAAATATTTCATCACAATATGAAAAAATGCATTGATTAAAAAAAATCTGGACCAAGTAAAAGTCTTATAAGTCCATCTTTTATATAAATGTGAACTTTTGACAGAAATTATCTTCTCATGGATGAAAACAGATAAAAAAGAAAAAATATTTATTTTGGGCTCTATTACATGCATACACTATGTAAATGAATTTTTTTACCTTATGTTCAGTTGTACCACACTTAAAAATTCACTTCATTCATTGTAGTGCGGATCTATTAATAATAATAATAATATATAAGTAAACAAATACTAACAACCTGTCAATGTGAGAGCTTTCAACTTCTTGATCAGTACATTTTAAAGCAATCGAACATCATGTAAATTATGATACTGTGTCATTATTAAGCAATAGTTAAATAAAACTATATTTGCAAAAATATTGCCAGTTTTCAAGCAGTCAAAATACAGTAACTGATTGTGGCAAAAAAAAAAATCACATATACATTTGTAGTCATGCTGTTGTTCATAACACATCATCAAATTCAGCTTGTATAAATCTTTAGTTTTATTTTTAAGAATTTATTATCTTTTATTTTCCAATAACTCATTTTCCTCCTCTATAGATAACATATATATATAAACATATATATAGATATGCAGTGTTAAGCCAGTGCATGTCCCTATAAAATAAATCTGCTATTTTCTACATACTTTGACTAATATTAATATTGATTAATATTTTGCATTTGGAGCTGTCCCACAAAGTTGATCATTTCCCTGGGGCAACTGTTCCCTCACCTTCCAACAAGTGCCAGAGAGAGCCTGCTCCCGGGTCACTAGCATGGTGATTGAGGGATCCAAGAGCTTGAATCAAAAGCTTTAAGTAGGCTGGAATGTCTTCAACAAATTCAGGTGATTCAGGCGGGCCACATGTTAAAAAACGCACACACTTATCCAGATGCAATTGGTCATTTAAATTCCACATTTAAGGTCTGTTGCACAGCCCCTAAGTTCTGATAGAACGAAACAATTCTTCACGCAAAGCAGCTAGTTTAATCATGTCCTCTACTGATTCTGAGATAAATTGATTTGATGAATGCATTTTTTAACATCACTGTGTGGGCAGAAAGTCAGACGGGATGATTAGTCTGTGAATGTTACTGTGTAACATTCTGGTGCCAGAAATCTTTACATTTTCCTCAAAAAAGGTAAAGAATTGGAATAAAGCAATTTTTTGTCCAAATCCTTCACATGTCAAAATGTCTAGCCCATTATTTGCCAGAAATCAACTTTGTACCAGAAAGTCCGACTCTTTTTTTGTTGAGGAAATCAGTTATCTCCATGTACTTAATTTTCTCAACATCAGTGAAAGAGAACTTACAATTAAATTTTCCTATTACAGACTAGGCAGAATTCTACTCTAGCAACAGAAATAGATGTAACATTTTGTACTAGAGCAAGAAGACATGCAAAAATAAAATGTAAAGCAGGTACACCTGTTATTCAACTGTAACTTCAGAAGTTCTTATCAACACTTAATGCTTAAAATGAGAGAATGTCTGTGTTGACAAGATTGCCAGGTACTCTTTAAACTATGGAATTACTCCCTTTCTTCAAATTCAATAGGAAGAGCAGAATGCTCATCAAAGCAAGTAGGAAATTTCATGCACAATTTCTCAGTCATTTTAATGGAAATTTTGTCTTTAACTCCCTTAGCTCTCAATAAGCACATCTCTTAAGAAGATGCTTTAATCTGTTTAATTGTTTTTGAAGTTTGATATTTCTTCTTTGAAAATGGTTTTGCTACTCAGTTCTGTTTATTCATCCTGGAGAAGTGGAGCATAGTCATTTTCTTCATGTTTTAAGCAAATGTATTTTTTAAAAAGCCCTTCAAAAAGCCAAATTCCTCTGAAGAATAACAAATGTCGAAACTCTGATAAGATGTAATAATAATGTAATTTGTAGCTTGATGATTACATGCATATCTATATCAATAATAACAGATTCATTTTATTACAAACATTAAAACAGCATAGGTTGCTTCCCTTCAGTTTGTAACAATCTGAAGGCTTTGAATGGGAATTTTTTCATTTCACCAAGACATTGTTTGAATGCATTGATTTCTTTGTATCTCCTTTTATTTGGCAAGTACAGAGGCAGACAGATAAAGAGAACTTCAATTTACCAGTTCAATTCCTAAATATCGGCAAAAGCCAGAACTGGATCAAGCTGGAGCCCAGAGCCAAGAACTCAGTGCAACTACACCCTGGGACTAACAGGAACCAAGAACAAGAGCTAACACCTGCTGTCTCCTGGGGGGCCTGTTACAGAAGGCTGGATTAGTAGGAAAGGCAAGATGATTTTCATTGAATTTACGTATTTTAAAACGTTCCACACACACACACACACAGAGAGAGAGAGAAAGAGAGGGAGACAGAATCTTCCATCTGCTAATTCACTCTGCAAATGTCAGGCCAAAACCATGATGCTGGAATTCTGCCCAGGTCTCATATGGGATGCCAGAGTCACTAGCTACAGTTAGACTACCGCACCGAATCAATGATCTCTGAAATAATTCCACTATTTCACCTTAAAGGAGCGAATGTTCACCAAAAAAGGATAAGAAAGCCTTGAACTTCTCTAGGAAATCAAGGAAGTTTTATTCAATATCATCTTCAGCTACAGACAAAGTCATTTTTTGAGCATCATAGTCTTTCTCCTTGAAATATTTTTAAAAATAACCCTGTTAATTGAAATATTTGTTTCCCTCCCTTTTTTGACAGTTTCAGTGCTTCTCTCACCTTTATGAATTTTTATACTTTATAGAGAAGAGAAAGAAATCAGAAGACGATATTAACATGCATTGTCCAGCTGAAACTTAGATGTAAGCCTAAACTTCCCACAGGGATCATTTAAATCCCTGAAGGAATCTAACTTTTGAATGTTTTAAGTGCTTAAAGTTTCATATGCATGTCACACGCTCATAATGATATTATTCAAAAGAGATAATGTTGGCCTGTTTCTGGGAGCATAACTGATTTTTATCTAATTTGTTTCACTAAAAGTAATTAATCATTCCATTAAAATCTAAATCTTTTATTTAAAATAAAAGTTCTGTGTAGGCAAATTATGATAGCTTCTATACACTTGGTAAAGCAGAATTACGGTAGTGGAAAATCCAGCAACTTGGCCCATCTAAGGTTACAATTGGTTGAATAGATCAAAGAAGATAAATGGCGTTCTCAATTTAATAGCAATTAATAGCCAAATGGCAAAATTCACTTCTTTTTCTAGTGCTCATTCCTTTATATCACAAAGCCACCACAAGTACATAAAATAAATGTAATATATAACACGCTATATAATAATGTAATGTAACAAATCAGTAGATAAAGTTATTATTTATTAAGATTTAAAGTCAGATATATATAGAGGAGGAGGGACAGAAAGGAAGCTCTTTCATCTAACAGCCAGGACTAAGCTGAGCTGAAGTTGCACGTCAGGAGTTTCTTCCAGTCTTTCACGTGGGTGCAGGGTCCCAATACTTTGGGCCGTCCTCTACTGCTTTCCCATACCACAAGCAGGGAGCTGGATGGGAAGTGGGGCTCCCAGGATTAGAACCTGTGCCCATATGGGATCCTGGCACATGCAAGATGAGAACTTTAGACACTAGGCTACTATGCCATGCCCAATAAAATTATTCTAAAAACTGTTCCTCTCTTGTAAAGAAAAAGGAAAAATCAAGGACAAATGAAACAAAAGAAACTAAAAATCTAAAATTACAAAAAATAAAATAACTCAAAATATGTCATAAACAGAAAAAAAAACAAGATTGAAATTGATAGATGAAAGAACAAGGGGCAACTTAGATTTTGACATCAAGAAACCACTCTTAATTTTAAACATATGAAACAGTAAATGACAATTTTATCACGTTTAAAATTTTTATTTATTTATTTCAAAAATCATAGTTACCAAGAGAGAGGAAGAGACAGAGATACAGAGAGAGAGAGAGAGAGAGAGATCTTCCATCTTGTTCACCCCCAAGATGATCACAATAGCCAGAGCTGAGTCATACTGAAACCAGCAGCCAGGACTTTCATCTGGGTCTCCAACATGGTTAGCAGGAGTCCAGACACACTGGCCATCTTCCACTGCCTTTTTCAGGTCATTAGCAAGAAGATGTATTGGAAATGGAGCACCTGGGATATGCTTGGAATAGCTGTCCTCGCTGAACCACAATAGTCCCTATTTTATATCTATGAAAGATTATATATCTGTGTGTTATATTGTATAAGCATATAATATATATGTGTGTATAAAATATATGATAATATAACACATGTGTATATAATGTATACATATATGCATATATACACACATATGTGTGTATGTTAATAATAAAATCTAGACTTCAGGACTCGTGTCTAGGCCAGATTCAGCCACTACTTGTGATGCCCACCTCCCCTATGTTTTTGAGTTTTTCCTGCTGCATTTCCAATTCAGCTAGCTGCTAGCATGCCTGGAAAAGCAGCAGGTGTTGACTTAAATCGTCGAGTTTCTGCAACCATGAGAAAGTCCATTTGGAGAATGAACCAGCAAATGAAACATCTCTCTGCACCTCTCTCTCTCTGTAACTCTGCACTTCAAATAAAAGAGTAAGTTTTTTTAAAATAAAAGGCTAGGCTTTGAAATTGGTTTAATTTATATGCTGTTACTAACTTCAAATATAATAATCAATTTTAAAATAATGTATGTTACCAGGAATAAAGAGGATTTTATTTAAATGACAAAGAAATTGTTTCATTGACATGATATAATTGCTAAAATGTGTAAGTTGAAACTAAGAGAATTACATTCCTATACACATTCTGGAGGCTGCAGAGTGCAAAAGCGTTGTGCCAGCGTGTCTGCTCAGCCCCTGCTGAGGCAGTCCTGGTGTAGCATGGCAGGACTTCTCGGTGCTACGCAGGGCTCACATGCCAGCTTAGATCTCCTTCTGATAACGGCACTAATGAGATCAGTGAAGCCCTATCCTCATGACTTCATCTCTTGCTAATTACTTCAAAAAGGTACATTCCTCAAATACTATTAATACACAAATTTGAACTTCAGGTTTCCAAATACATAAACTTTAAGGAGACACATTGAAATGATTGAATCAATTGATGAAGCATTTATAGGCAAAAATGTGGATATGGAAGGGAGTATTTCATTATCCACCATTTTTTCAAAGTGACAAATATAGAACATTCTATCCTGAAATAAGAAAATAATTTTCCCAAATAAGGATTAAATGTCCATCCTGTTCTATCACCTGCAATTTATGAATTTATTTGAAGTTATTAAAATTGTTTATAATTTATTCTGTGAAAAAAATGGAATAAAGCCACACATAAGTTAGTCAAATTTCTGGAAACTTCTAAGTATAGGATTAAATAATATGGCTTTTCTTTTTTTAAATTGATGATACAGTTCTGTAGGCTCAGGAATTTCCCCTCTCCTTCTTATTCTCCCACTTCCCCTACTGATTTCCAAAATATTATTACAATAACATATTACATAACAGCAGTCATAAGCCCATCCTTCTGCCATGTAAGTGTATCATGGCATTGTAGGTATAAGCAATGGGGAAAAGTCCAGCATCCCATTGTCAAGATATATTCAAGTTTCATTGGGAGTCCATCTTTCATTCAAGAGTAGCGATGCATACCACAATGTACCTTCACTTCTCAGTATGCTAGTCTCCTTTTAACCATTAAACACAACAAAAATATAATATATATATATTACATATTATATAAATATTGTATATATATGAAACCACAACATGGCTTTTGAAATTAAACATAACAAAGCAAATCATACATTGCCTTCAGGAACAGAAAACATTTTGTTAATGTATGCCCTGGAGTTGATTTGATTTCACATACAGTAGACTTGAATCTAAAAAAGCTGGAAACCCAGAAATGCCAATGGAAGCAAGCAATAAAGTCCAACAAGTTCCTGCATTGCGTCAAAGCATGAAAAAAGCCAGAAGCTTAGACAGAGTGATTTTTACAACATGCATTCTGCTCTAGGCAAACACTAAAACCAAAACAACACCAGCAAAATATTGCTCTGCTCCAGCACACCTTGGCTGACTGAATGATAAGTCCTGATTATCTCCAAGAGACTGATACTGAGACACAGGAATATTCTTGCTCCAATTAAGAAATCAGACTGACATCATGAGGAACATGTAACAAGTTCCCATACCCAGCTGTGCCAGCGCCACCCAGACAGAGGACATTTGCCTCCACACCATCCAGTGGTAATGAAATGTTCTTCCCCAGTGCAGGCCCCGGTCTCCCAAGGATTAACTCCACAGCTTAGCTTGTTTCTCAGAGGGTAACAGAATGGGCAATTTTGGCCTGATACATCTAGCCACTGACTTAACCGCAAGTTCCTGCTTCCTATTTGTCAAGTTATCTGCCAAGGGATTGGATAAACCCTGGGAGGAACTCAAGGGATTTAGGGTGGCCACTAGAGGATTGGATAAACACTGGGAGGAACTCAAGGGATTTAGGGTGGCCACTACTGGGAGGAACTCGAAGGATTTAGGGTGGCAACTTGAGGACTGGATAAACACTGGGAGGAGCTAAGCAGAGTATAAAAGAAAGCCTGGAGTTTCAATAAAGATCAATCTATCATCGATCGGCCTTCTGTGTACTGCGTTTTGCCTTGTCTGTGTTGTAACCCTAGTCCCTCCGCTCGGCTAGGATTACGTGGCGACGCGGGCGTTGCCAACACCCCAGTGCTTGCTGGGGTGGTGTCTGAGGATGCCTACTGAAAAATGAGGAACATCACTGTCACACAGTGGTAGCTTTAGACCACAGTGTCTATGGGTTACACGTGAGAAACCAACTCTGCATAATCAACAAGCAGTGGCAAGAGTCCTTTCCCCTTGGTTCAGTAGAGAATAATTCAGAACTTGAACCACTACCAATGTCAATAAGACAGTCTCTTATTAATTAAATAGTTTGACAATAACCAACTGAAACAGAATTTTTTTTAAAACTCAGAGATGAAGCCAGGAATGCTGCCTCCTCTGATGTGGGCATCTCATGTAGGTTCTAATTCTGGCTGCTGCACATCTAATTCAGCTCTGTGTCAATGAACCAGGGAGAGCAGTGGAGGATAACCCAAGGATAACCCAAGCTGCTTCTATGTGGCTCTGAGGACGTGCTGGGACGCTAGCTTCAGCGTGGTCCAGCCCTGACCTTTGTAGCCACTTGGGGAGTGAACCAAATGAAAGAAAAGCTCTCTCTCTTTCTCTCTTCTTCTCTCTAGCTCTGCTTTTTACACATTTTTAAAGTCTTTAATAATTGAAGTAACTTTCAGCAATCAATTATCATGTGAAGATTTTAAAAAATATCTAAAATAATAATTAGTGGAAAAGCTGACTAAGAGAGGCCAGCAATAAGGCGGTGACTAAGATGTCCACTTGATACAAAAACTTATTATAATAATGCTTTGAAAAAACAATCACAAATATGCTTGGAATAAATGATAAAAGTGAATATCATCAAATGGAAATTATCAGCATAAAATTAGAATATGTGATATTAGCCAAATGGAAATTTTAGAAAAATAGAAATGAGTGGGATCAATAATAGAACTGATGGCAGATGAAAGTGAAGGACAGGAGATAGAGCAATAACAGAAAAGCAGGGAACAAATAAACCAAAATATATTTTAGGCAGCCATGAAGTTGTAACCAAAGTTTCTGGGTTTTGTATCATGGAAGTCCTGGAAGGGTAAGACCAAATACTGGGACAGAAAATCACCTTAAATAATAGTAATGGAAAACTTACAGAAGCACTGCAAGAACATCAGATAGAATAAATATCACAGCCAGGCACTAGGACACATCATTAAGGTGAAGAAGTGACATATTAACACAACAGGACCGTTACAGAATGAGAGTAGCTTTTCTGCAGAAGTGGTGGAGGCCAGGAAAAGTGAAAGGATCCACCCTTTTTCATACGCTGATATTGATAGAAAAGAACTGCCAACCCAGAACCATATCTTCAGCAAAAACCATTCTTCTATGTAGAAGAAATACCAAGCAATGTCACACAACTGAAAACTAGGAGAATTTATCATCAGTAAAACTGATCCAATAGAAGCGAGCAAACTTTTAAAAGTAAATGAAACAAAATGAATTACAAAGTAATATTTTAAAAGAAAACAGTACAAACAAAATGTCAGCAAATATAATAGATTTTGTTTATTGAAACATCCTAAGCAATAACGTGACTCACTATGCCACAAAGCCAATCCTAACATTTTGTCCTTTTTATATGTAAAGGAATTACTTAAGGCAATTAAAGATGGAATTAATATAAACAGAATCAATAAACATAAAGAAACCAGGAAAACAATGATCAAGAAAAGTGTGGTAAATTATGTATGCATGTTATAACGCTCTGAGCATCCACAAAATTATAAAGAATGAAATTAAAATGTGATAAGAGAAATATAAACAGAAATAGAATTATGAAAAACTTGAAATAACTTTTATGGAGGCAAGAAACATAATATAGAGATTTCAGTGAACAAAAATGAAATTAAAATTTCAACATAGTTTATCAATAATTAACTCAAAATTATCTAAATTTACTAGTTAAAGGACACTTTTGGCAGTGTGGGTTAAAGAATCATGAACCACTTGTACTCAGCAAGATCTTCACATCAAGCATTATGACACAGGCAAGAAGAAACTTAAATAACAGATAAACATATACCATGTAAGCTAATTATGCAAACTTGAACATAAGAGTGGCCACAGTATTAGACTAAGCAGATTCTACAGCAATGAAAACAAACAGTGACAGGGCCATTGTGCGACATTAAAACACCAATCTACATTAAAAGGCCTAATACTCCTGTAAGTGTATGCACCATACAAACAGCAGAGCCATAAAATATGTGAAAAGTGATAAAATTAAAAAGAAATATTCAAATCCACAATTACAATTGGTCACGTCAACATCGTTCCCTGAACAATTACCAGAACGGTTGCATAAATCATTAGGAGATAAACACAAAAGCTCAGTAATTCCATCAATCAATGAAGCTGATCAACAATTCTAGAATATCCCAAACCAGGGGAATATATGAGTACATTAATTTAAACTGCTTACTTAACATATTTTTAAAAGCTTTGTATGTCTGAATGATAGAAAGAGGGCTGACATTCAGACACACACACACACACACACAGAGGCTTATCGAATCGGAAGCAGAAAGGCAGAGAGACCTTCTGTTCAAATCATTCACTTCCCAAATGCTCACAATGTCCTTAAGCGGACAGTCTGTGTCTCCTACCTGAATGGCAAGATCTAAACACCTAAAAAACAGTTTGTCATCAGTAATACTAATCTAATAGAAGGGCAAATATAATAGACATCCAAGACACAAGAGTAGCAAGCTGAAAAAGATGCCAACGGCTGTGACTTAGTGCAGCAATCAGATACAGAATGTGACATCACAAATTAGTTGTACCTGCTGTACCAAGATGGCCATTGAGTTGAAGAACAGATTACAAGATAGATAATATCCTGGGACATTAAAAAATCCACAAAACTTTTAAAACATAAATGTCATACACAGATTTCTCTAGAGATAGAACCAAAATATGAAAGAGCAAGAGAAAGATAACATAGAAATCTACGAATGCTTGTAAACTAAAGATTTCTACATAATCTGTGGCTCAAATGAAGTCTCAGGCCAGCCTTGCAGCACCACATTCTAATCCTCTGCTCTGTGCACGAGGGTGGGTGCCGGTCCGTGTCTCAGCTGCTTCCCTTTGAATCCAGCTCTCTGCTTGTGTCCTGGGAAAGCCCCAGATGTAACCCAACTTCTCCAGAGCTTGTACCCATTCGAGAGACTAAGAGAAAGCTCCTTGATTCATTATTGGACCAGCTCCGCTCTGGCCATTGCAGCTATTTAGGGAGTGAATTAGTGGATAGAACCTTTTCTTTCTGCTTCTCCTCTTTCTGTAAAATCCACCTTTCAAGTGAAATGTATCTTTAAAAGTAAATGCAGTCTAAATGAACTTAAAAAAAGAAAACATCTAAATAAAAAGGATGGAAGGAAAAGCTCAGATAAACCAGTGAAAGAAGGAAATGAGAGGCCAGCGACATGGTGCAGAGGGTTAAGCTGCCACAATATACACCCTGGCTCTATACTTCTACACTTCCCACCAAGCACCTTCCTATCACACTTGGAAAAACAGCAGAAAGCATTTCAAATGCATGGCTCCCAGCACCCATTTAGCAGACCTAGAAGAAGCTCCTGGCCCATGGCCTCCCCTTAGTGTGGCAGCCATTTGTAGAGTCCACCAGTGGATGAGAGCTGTGCCTCTCTCTCTGTCTCTGCCTCTCAAATAAATAAAATAAATCTTAAAAAAAAAGAAGAAGAACACGGATGGCAGTAAATGGAGACATTAGAAAAAGTCAAAAATCCTTAAAGTCAGTTACTGAAACTTCCAATTCAAGAACAAATATTAAAAATAAAACAAAGCCAAAGTTAGCTTGGAATAAGTTAATATGACCAAACATAAGATAGAAAACTGAAAGTGTAAATAATGGAAAACAGAGTGAAATGAAGAATCGATTTCTTAAAAGACCCTCAACTTGACAAACAGTGTCTGGGAACTCCTGCAGTTAATGTTATATTTAGCGATGAAATGTTGATGGATAGATTCATACTGACAGCATCATCAGGGAAACAATAAAGTTGACCAGCATTGTAGAAGCCATTGACTGTGCAGACTTCTGAAGTCCCCTATAAGTTTGCTTTATAGAAACACTGGAACTCACTTCCTACGCATGGGGAACCTAAGAGGAATGTACAGATTGTGGGGAACTAAGCACTTAACCAAGAGATGAAATCTATCAACAAAAAGAAGTCATTTCAGCTAATGAAGGCAATGAATTGTTTTAGTATCTTCTTCATACTGTAACACATTTTTTAAAATGGAAAGACTTACATAACATGATTTATTAACTTCATGTTCTGGTAATCAGAATCCCAAGATGCACCTCTGCAAACCTGGGGCATACTGTTTCTGAAGGCTGCAGAGTACAGTCCGTCCCTGTGTGTCCGGCTTACAAAGAGCACCTTCGTATGCTGTCTCATGAGCCCTTCCTGAATTTTCAAACACAAGAATGGAGCATCTACAAAACTTTTTCCTCTGAGTCTCCTGTGTCTCTTTTATTGGAACCTGTTTAATTATATTAGAGCACCGGGTAGCCCAGAATATCATCTCCAAAAGATGCTTAAATCACTGATGCTCACGAAGTCCCTTTTGCCAGGTGAGTCGGTGAGATCACATATGCACAGGTTCTCATGATGTTTGGTGATCTTTGAAGTAGGACATTAAAAGGTTTCCCACAACACTTAAAACTGGAATAAATCAAATATGTGAAAACTATATAAAATTCATAATTTATAATACAATGAACCATTGCAATTTATTTACTTTCCTCTAACTAGCAAATTAGTTGTCATTTAGAACACAAATTACATATTTCTCAGGCTGTAGTATGAATTTCCAATACGAACACAAATTAACAAAGCAATATCTATAACAACAATGTAATCACAAAAACAAAAACATAAAAACGACTTGAATTTCATACAGAATCTCTGACAAACATAATGTAAAAACAGCACACACACTCCACAGGAATGGAAATTATCCCATATACTGTTTAAGATTGAAGTTTTACTTCAGCCTAAGTTACTATTCACTACAAATTTCTGGAGACTACGTCATCATTGTTCACTAGATTAATTGATTCTGAAAGCATATGTTACCTTTTCAGAAAAATGGGTGCTAAAGATATAGAAAAAGGGGTATAGCATATACCTGATAGGTATAGTATAGTTAACCAAAGAAAATCCTACAAAACCATGTTACAAGGTAAAAATAGCTCATCACAAAATATTTAATTGAAAGGGATATGTATATCTGAGAAATAATAACTCTCATGATTATGTACATAAGTGCTCTGATAATGAGAAAAGATACAAATCAGAGAACCATGAAGGTCACGGGTCCTTTGGATATTTTCTGATTGTCATATTCTGTTCACACTGTTGTAAAACAGAAATAGACCTTTTCTATATTCCAGGGAATATACCTTAACTTGTTGAACATTATGCTTTATGATGAAGTAAACTTGTGACTGTGAAGCAAATTGGAAGTATTTTATTGCAAAACTTTAAAAAATAAAAGAAAGAAGAAAGTACAATTATTTTCTTAAAATTGTATCTGAAATACATAAAATTATTGCACAAATCATTAAAATTTGAAAACAGATTATGAATTAAAAATAGAGAAGCTCGCAAATTATGAACCATTGATATTCATGAGAAACAAATACAGAAAACACAGCTTTTCACACCAGAGGACAAACTAACACTCCACCTTTTCATA
Source organism: Ochotona princeps (assembly GCF_030435755.1). Lineage (NCBI taxonomy): Eukaryota > Metazoa > Chordata > Mammalia > Lagomorpha > Ochotonidae > Ochotona > Ochotona princeps. The sequence goes on from NC_080837.1 coordinate 50,552,935, forward strand.
TTTTACATGTTTGGATCCCTTTTCACTACGTATTTCTGTTTGCACTAAGCTGGGCTGGAGTTATCTCTTTCTCATCAAATAACTGCTTCTGGGAATATATAATAATACACGCATATTTAAAATCTGGTTTAAATCTCAATGAGAATATTTCTTCCTTGGTGAATTCATGAAATTATGTATGTCCTCGACAATTTCTATGTTTCAAACTGGCCTTGTGGTAAAGCTGTCTGTCATGTGAAATACCAGCACCCTGTGTGAGCACCAGTTCAAGGCGCAGCTGGTCTATTTCCTATCCAGTTTCCTGGTGATGAACTTGGGAAAGTAGCAGCAGATGACTCAAGTACTTGTGCACCTGATATAGCCAAGGGAGACCCTGTCAAGCCTCTGGCATCTGCCTGTTCCATCGTCTGCCTTTGTGATCATCTAGAGAGCAAGCTAGCAGGTGGGAGATTTGTCTCATTCTCTGTGTGTGCCTACGAATTTTTCTATCTCAAATAAATACGTAAACTCTTCAAAAAATTTTTATGATGTAAACAATAATGTGCAAATAGGCTTCAAATACTTTTAAATAAAATCAATTTCATTAAATAGTTCACAATTTGATGAAAACCACCTGTTTCAAATTTCAGGTGTATATGTGTCAATATGCTATTTTGTACTAATGGGCTACCAGAATCTTTCTACAGTGAGAGTTCTAAAATGGAGGTTTGTTGGCAAATAGATAAGTTTACTTTAAGAGTTTAGTATCCAAAATATGGATTCTTTTTTCAATTGGGTGCTGCTATATTTGAGCAACTTGTCAAGTTTCTTGTTTATAGAAGTGTGTATAAATGTTGATCTATACATGCTTATGGTAATAGTGAAAATCATGAGGCCAGTAATCTAGTACACTACAAAATTCTAGTCTTTATTTGTTTCATCTTTTGTAAACATTAGACTCCTAACCTGCCTGTATTTAGAAGTGTACAGGAAAGAAGTATATATTTATGTTCTGATTATGTATACTGCTGTTTTGTGTTTGTTGTTAAAGGTGTGAAATAATAATTCTGAATACAGAAAAATTAGTTAGAAATGTCTTTATAACTTGTGTGTACCCAGCAAATCATAGAATAATAATAAAGTAACCATAGAGGAGTATATTTTACATGCAATCCAATGCATAGCTTTTAAATAAAATGAACACTTCTAAAAATTTTTTTGATGAAAACCCTAAGAAAGGTTACAGTTGAATCAGAACTCTCCAATTTTAACATATTCTTAGGAACAAGGATCCATCTATTTATGCAAAATCCAGAATTACAGAGAGGAAGGAGGGAGACAAAGCAAAGAAAGAGAGAAGAGAGAGAGACACAGAGAGAGAGCTTTCATCTGCTGACTTCATACCCAAGTGGCAGCAAAGGTCAGGGTTTCAGCAAATGGAAGCCAGGAGTCAAAAGCTTCATCTAAGCTTCCTACATGGGAATCAAGGATCCAGACACTGAGGTTGTCTTTCACTACTTTTTCTTAGCCATTACCAGAAAGCTTGATTGGAACTGGATTAGCCAGGATGCCAAGAAAACCCATTTGTCTTGCTGGCACCACAGGGCACAGCTTTTTCTGCGACACAACACCACTACCTCCTTAACATTTTTAAAGATTTATTTATTTTTATTGCAAAGTCAGATATACAGAGAGGAGGACAGACAGAGAGGAAGATCTTGGACTGCTGATTCACTCCCCAAGTGGTTGCAACAGCCAGAACTGAGCTGATCTGAAACCATGAGCCAGGAGCCTCCAGCAGGTCTCCCATGCGGGTGCGGGTGCGAGTGCTGGGTCCCAAGGCTTCGGGCAGTCCTCAATTGCTCTCTCAAGCCACATGCAGGGAGCTGTGTAGGAAGTGGGGACACTGGGACATGAACTGATGCCCTTTTGGGATCCCAGTGTGCGCAAGGAGAGAACTTTAACACTAGGCTACTGTGCCAGGCCCCTTACCTTACTGTTACCATGACTACAGAAGTGGGCAGAACAGAGTCGCAGGTAGAACATTGTTCACTTTCTCTGGTTAGAAAAAAAAGACTGTTCTACATTGTTCAATTTTCTCATGGATAAAAATAACAAGAATAAGTACCAGCATGATGGCATAGCACGCTAAACTTGTGCTTGCACCACAAGCATCTCATTATGGTTATTCTAGTCCTGAAGGATATACTTATGCTAAGACCCCCTGCTAATGTCTGTGAAAGCAATGGAAAGTGTCCCAAGGCCTTGGTCCCTTGCACCCATGCAGGAAACCCAGAAGTTCCTGACTCCAGGTTTTGGACCATTTCAGCTCTGGCTGTTGAGGTCATTTGTGATATTAGTTAATTGATGAAGCACCTCTCTCTGTCTCTCACTCTGTGTCTCTGCAACTGTGTCTCTCAAGTTGAAATAAATAAATATTGTTTTAAAAAACATTTAAATAACAAGAATGAATTAAGTCTTTTAACATGCACAAAAATGCATAATGGGTTCAGATTGCAAATATCTAATAATTTTTATATTAAATTTTTTTATAGATCTTAAGGTGAAAAATGTCGTCTGCATATCTACAAAGGCTTTTGTCCAGTTACACTGAACAAGAAAGCATTTCTTGAGAACAAAGCATTCCTACTTTTCTACACAAGACTGAAAAACAGTTGTCCTTTCTCCTGCATAAATGCCTGATAACTTACTTCTAACTACCATATACTCCATTTTCATGAATAGTTTTTATTTATTTTATTATGTGTTCTTATTTTTTAAGATTTATCTATTTTTGTTGGAAAGGCAGATTTATAGACAGAAGAGACAATGAGTTTTCATCTGTTAGTTACTTCCCTAGTAGCCACAATAGCTGGAGCTGAGCCAATCTGAAACCAGGATCCAGGTGCTTCTTCTGGGACTCCCAGGTAGATGCCAGGACCCAAGGCCTTGGGCCATCCTCGACTGCTTTCCCAGGCCACAAGCAAGGATCTGGATGGGAATTGGAGCAGGTGCAAAGCAAGGATTTAGTCATTGACATGGCACACCAGGCCCTGGAACTGTTAAAAAAAAAAAATGAATAAATCTTTGGACATGAGTCGTGGCCTAGTGGCTAAATCCTCACCTGGCACGCACCAGGGTCCCATATGGGTGCCAGTTCATATCCTGGCTGCTCTACTTCCAATCTGGCTCCAAGCTTTATGGCCTTGGGATCCTGCACCCACTTGGCAGACCTGGACGAGGCTCCTGGCTCCTGGCTTTGGATCGGCTCAACTCTTGCCGTTGTGGCCACTTGGGGAATGAACCAGCAGATTATCAGATCCATCTTGTCGGGGGATGGGGGTAAGGTGGAACGAACGCCGTTGTTGACACATAGGACAAAGTAGAGAATAACATTAATTCATAAATTTTAAAAAATAAAATTACTACATATTAAATAAGGAAGAGCCTCTCAGTTACAATCACAACTTCAGCAGCAAGTGATTTTAAACCTCTGGCCATCACATTGGTTGCCATGGTTAGGATTTTCTCTAGTTTATTACAATGCTTTAGCTTTGTGATGGTCATCCATAAATATTTTCGAGGTGTGCACCAACAATACACTCAAACTCACACTTTTTTCACATATTATAAGACAGCGCATCCACAGATCAGGGATTGGACCCTGAGAACAATCATTTATTCATTCTGTACTGGAAATGTGACACTTAGTTTATATCTCATTTGTTTAAATTGCAGGTACTAATAAAAAGATACATAGATACATGTTAACCAGTACCATTGTGAATTTGCAAGTATGAATATATACAAGCACATAATATAACAATATATTTTGCAATTTTGAATACAATAATACAAAGTAGAAACTTTGACTTGAATTTCAGTGAGATTAAGGCTATAACATTTTTGTTTTGCTGTTTATCTACACACTGTTATATTTTTATAAATAAAAATCTGCTACATTATAAAGTGTTCAATTACTTATACAGCAAAGTAAATAAAATGTGTGTGCAAAAATAGCCTTAGTCAGGAGAGAAAAAACTTGAGATTCCCTTATCCTTGACACCAGAGTGTCCAGGTAACTTATCAAATTAGCATCATCTAAGAGTAAAATATATGCGCTTTTAATAATCACTACAGGTGGCCAAGCATGGATTGGGGTTGTTCCAGGGAAATCAAAACTCTGGAAAGCGCAATAAATTAAAGCATCATTTTTACTTGTACTAAGAAAAAAAATATTTCAAAAAAATGATGTAGACTTTTATTTGTGGTGAAATAATGTCATCTATGCTGTCAATAGAACAGTCTGGTCTAGTAATGCGCCAAACTTTGGTTTGTTTTCACTTTCATTTTCTTTATATCCATAAGGCTCTGTACTTCAGTTTTTCTGAAGTTCCAGGTGCTGCCAAGACATAGCCGCCGGGATTTAGTGTAGATCACATTGTTGGAGGCGTTTGTTCAGCTGTCTGCTGAATCCTCTGAAACTAATGCTCAGTCTCTATTAATGTCTCAGTCCCAGGAAACCTCAGCCTATTCTCTCCTATAATTAATCTTGCAGGTACTGCCTTGACATTATTGGTTCACCAACAGAGCAGAACTGCCTCAGCCATCAATAATGATTCAACACATTAGAACGAGGCCTATGTATGGGCCACAGAGGTAGCCAAATATGCACAATCTCCTGCATTGCTCTCCAGTTGAAGGGAAACTCTGCAACTGAAACTACTTGTTTTGGTGGCTCAATAATTTGTAATAGAGGGGTCTTAGTGTTACTAATTGTTTTGCTTTATGCTTTTCTCCAAATGTAGCCACTGCTTGGCACAATGGGAGTGATTGTCTGTTTACTGAATCTTAATATTGAGGCTGTTACAAATTGTCTTTCACAGATGGTGGGAGCTTTTCAGATCGAGAGAGGCAGGGAATTTATTACTCAATATTTCTGTATTACTGATTGGTACGTGAGAAGCATAGGCAATCTGTGCCACTGCAGGGTTTGCCGCATGGTTTTTTTTTTTTTTCCACTAAAATTATGGCTGGCACTAGACGTTTTTCTCATTTTGTATAGATAGCAGCTGTGTAATTTCAAGCAGAATGTTTGCTTTGATCCCCCTTCCTTTAATTGAAATCCGCAATTATGAGATTTGTTTCTTTTATGTTTGTGAGTTTATTGGTTTAATCTACAAAATGTGCTGTCTGGCTGTCTTACACAGTTAAAGGCTACAGCACAGTTGGGACTTAAATGACAAACATTGTAGAGAGGGGCTTTATTTTGTTTTCTTTTACAGTCAGCTGTACAAAGAAGCCAAGAGATACCCTTCCCCTCGTATTAAAAGGCAAGATGATAACTGAGTAACACATCATTTTGCAGAATTTAAAGCTGTGTTGCTTGGACAGATAACTGCATACATAATTAGGCTGATTTTAACAACTACATGAGTGTACATGTGCAGTTGCACATGTATGTGAGACATGTTATGTTCTTGGAATGAGAGGGGAAAGTATCTGACAGGGGAGCATCTTCTTCTTTATAGGAGCTAATATCATTTAGGTGAATTCAGCTAATTCAGCACACTTTAAAAGAAATAATCTGAAAAGAGTATAAGCTAGAGAAACATGGGAACAAGAGAGCTGGTTTCACAACAAATAATTGTGATGATTATAAATTAATATGTTCTATCAAAGGGAACAAGCAATAGTTTTCATAACCTGTGAATTCATGCATCTTTGAAGTTATTTTGATCAGTCTAAAAAGAGAAAGAAGAGATCAAATGGAGGGGAATGAAAAGTTATATCCAAGGTTCAGTTCTTGCATGACAATCTGTCAGGAAATGTAACAGTACACATTAAAACAAAATACAGAAACTTTTACTTGGCAAATCAATGATGTGCCTGTAAAAAGCAAATCCCCCGGTAAGTGGCATTAGGATTATTAGTTTGTGACAGAATCAAACTTCCAGGGTAGTACCCAATCAACTGAATTGTTCAACAACTTTGGAAGAATTCAGACATTTCAATGTTCATGAGTTATCAATTCATTTAGACTTTACAATTCTTCCAATGTTGATTGTTAAAGAAACCAAATAAGTGGTCATACAAATATTTTAAATTAGTCTGGAACTGCACATCATGAATTCTGTCTGTTATTCAGCCTATGGTCCTTCATTACTAATATCATGAGCTCTAACATCAAACAATTATTCTATGTACTTAAATCGATATCCGTCTGAGCTACATATCAGAAGTTCAGAAGATGCTTGGTATTTCCTCCCATCCTGAACCTTTACTTAGTTCATAATAATGCAATTATAATAAAATCACCATGGCCAACACACCCACTCCCACTATGCGACTGATAACACGGTAGTTCTGAAATTTCCCAAAGAGGGTAAGAAAATGGATACGTTCATACGAATCCCTAAATTTTGAGTAGTTAGTTAAGCTGCTTCAAAAAAAGTCACTCTGATCATCTGCATTCTCCTCGCTGAATATGGATCATTCTCTTCCAAGTTTGATTGCATTTATTCCTGAGTGTAAACTTTCATTTTGAATTAATCTTGCTTCTCCTGTTACCTTTACTGATATCTCTTCCTTAGCTTCTTTGTTTCCTGTCTGCAAAGAGAAAAGAACCTGAATGATCAAGTCTGTGCAGAACACGCCCCAGAGCTTATAAGCAGCATTATTCCATACATTAGTTTGTTTACATTGCTAGAAAAAAAAAGTCTCTTTTGTTTCCAACCAGGGTTCCTAGAGTAGGAAGCTTCCACTCACTCCACCAGAGAGCTTTGGCATCTTCCCCTCCTTTCACTTCTTCATCCAGAAATAGTGAACAATAAAAGCTATGGTATTGGTCCCAGCCCGGTGGCCTAGCAGTTAAAGTCCTTGCTTTGAAAGCAACAGATGGCGGTTATAATTCCAGAAGCCCCGTTTTCCATTCATCAACTTGCTTGTGGGCTGGGAAAACAGTCAAGGACAGCCCAAAGCCTTGGGACCCTCTATCCGTGTGGGAGACCCAGAAGAGCTCCTGGCTCCTGGCTTTGGATCAGCTCAGCTCCAGTCATTGTGGTTACTTGGGGAGTAAACCATTGGATGGAAGATCTTCCTGTCTGTCTCTCCTCCTCTCCATATATCTGACATTCCAATAAAAAAAATAAATAAATCTTTTTTTTCTGTTTTTTTAATTGATTTATTTTTTTGATTCATTAATTACATTGTATTATGTGACACAGTTTCATAGGTACTTGGATTCTCCCCACCCCTCCGCAAACCCTCCCACCATGGTGGATTCCTCCACCTTGTTGCATAACCACAGTTCAAGTTCAGTTGAGATTCCCCCATTGCAAGCGTATACCAAACATAGAGTCCAGCATCTTATTGTCCAGTCAAGTTCAACGGCTTCTTAGGTATACCCTCTCTGGTCTGAAGACAGAGCCAGCAGAGTATCATCCCGATCAATTAAAAGCTCCAACATACCATCAGCAAAAATTTACATCATTATGGAATTAATTGACATAGTAATGAGTAACCAATATGTTAAAAGTAAATGCGAGTTCCTAGCCACCTTCTGTGACCACCTCATTGACATTTCAATTTTAGTTTATACACAACATATAACATACATAACATAACATGTTATACACAACATCATATCATCTTAAATTAAGGCAAACATGTGGTATTTAACCTTTTGGGATTGGCTCATTTCCCTTAGCATTATGGTTTCCAGTTTGGCCCATTTGGCCACAAAGAACTGCATTTTATATTTTTTAATAGCTGAGTAGTATTCCATGGAGTAGATGAACCATAGCTTTCTTATCCAATCCTCTGCTGATGGACCTTTTGGCTGCTTCCATGTTTTTGCAATTACTGATTGTGCTGCTATGAACATAGGAGTGCATGTTGGTTTCTCATAAAACAAGTGTTCTGGATATATTCCTAGGAGTGCTGTTTCTGGATCATACGGTATGTTGATTTTGAGTTGTTTGAATGTTCTCCATACTGATTTCCATAGAGGCTGTACCAGCCTGCAGCCCCACCAGCAGTGGAGTAGGGTTCCCTTTTCCCCGCAACCTCGCCAGCAAGTGTTGTTGGTGCTTTTATTCATGTGGGCCAGTCTTACTGGCGTTAGGTGGTACCTCATTGATGTTTTAATTTGGATTTCCCTTATTGCCAGGGAACTTGAGCATTTTTTCATGTTTATTTGCCATTTGGGTTTGTTCCTTTGTGAAGTGTCTGCCCATTTCCCTTGCCTATTTCTTGAGTGGCTTATTTGTTTTGACATTTTGGTTGTTTTGTAGCTCTTTGTATATTCTGAAGATTAGCCCTCCATCACCTACGTAGTGCGCGAAGATCTTCTCCCATTCTGTGGGTTGCTTTTTTACTTTGTTTTATTTCCCTTGCTGTACAGAAGCTTCTTAGTTTGATGAGGTCCCATTTGTTGATTCTGGTCTTGATTGCTATTGCCTTTGGTGTCCTTTTTAGGAAGTTGGGACCTACCCCTAGATCTTGCAGAGTATTTCCAACATTTTCTTCCAAAAGTTTGAAGGTTTCTGGATGTAGGTTTAGATCTGTTATCCATTTAGATTTGATCTTAGTGTATGGTGAGAGATGTGGGTCTTTTTGTTTCTGCAGGCTATCAACCAGTTGTCCCAACAGCATTTATTGAAGAGACCTTCCCATTTGGCTGGATTGTTGTTTGTCTTTTTGTCAAAGATTATTTGGCTGTATCTGTGTGGGTTCCCGTCTGGTGTTTCTATTCTGCTCCATTGATCTTCCTCTCTATCTTTGTGCCAGTACCAGGCTGTTTTGATAACCACTGCCCTATAGTATGTCCAGAGGTCCGGAACTGTGATTCCCCCTGCTAGCTTCCTGTTCTTCAGGATGGTTCTAGCTATTCGTGGCTTTTTGTGTTTCCAGATGAACCTTTGGATCATTGTTTCCAGTTCCATGAAGAATGTTTTGGGCAATTTGATTGGGGTTGCATTGAATGTACATATTGCTTTTGGCAGTATAGACATTTTAATGATATTGATTTTACCTACCCAGGAACATGGGATGTTACTCCATCTTTTGAGGTCTTGTTCAATTTCTTTTTTAAGTAGTTTGTAGTTTTCTTCAAATAGGTTTCCTATATTTTTGGTTAGATTTATTCTCAGATACTTCATACTTTTCTCTGTTATTTTGAATGGTATCTTGCTGGTTAAATCTTTTTCCATCTTAGGGCTGTTTGCATACACTATGGCTGTTGATTTTTGTTCATTAATTTTGTACCCTGCCACTCTACCAAACTCTCGTATGAGTTCTAGCAGTCTCTGTATTGAGTCTCTTGGCTCTTCTACATAAAGAATCATATCATCTGCGTATAGTGAGAGCTTGATTTCTTCTTTTCCCATTTGAATTCCTCTGATTTCTTTTTCTTGTCTTATGGCCTCAGCAAGTACCTCTAGGACTATGTTGAATAGTAGTGAGAAAGTGGAAATCCCTGTCTTGTTCCAGATCTCAGTGGGAAGGGTTCCAGTTTTTCTCCATTCAGTATGATGTTGGCGTTGGGTTTTTCATATATTGCTTTGATTATGTTGTGGCCTGAACTCACCAATCAAAAGGCACAGATTAACAGAATGGATTATCAAACAGCACCCAACTATCTGTTGCCTACAAGAGACACATCTAACCAGAAAAGACTCTAGGAAACTGAAAGTGAAGGGATGGAAAAGATATTTCATGCCAATGGACGAGAAAAAAAGGATGGGGTAGCTGTCCTAATTTCAGATGATGTGGACTTCAATGTGACACACATCAAAAAGGACAGGGAAGGACTTTATATATTGGTGAAGGGAGTGATCCATCAGGAAGTAATTACCATTGTGAACATATATGCACCAAATTCAAATGCACCTAGCTACATGAAGCAATTACTTACAGACTTAGGGGGAGACATCGATATGCACACAATAATAGTGGGTGATCTTAACACCCCACTAACAACAATAGACAGATCAACAAAACAAAAACTCAACAAAGAAACAACAGAGCTCATACAAACAATAGAACAACTAGACTTGGTAGACATTTATAGAACTTTTTATCCTAAGGCCACAGATTATACATTTTTTTCAGCAGTGCATGGCACCTTCTCCAGGATTGACCACATGATAGGACACAAAGCAAATCTAAATAACTTCAGAAAGATAGGAATCATACCATGTACCCTCTCAGACCACCACGGAATGAAATTGGAAATCAGCAATTCAAAATGCCCCAGGAAATACAGAAACTCTTGGAGGCTGAACAATATGCTATTAAACAAGCAATGGATCAGAGAAGAAATTAAAGATGAGATAAAAAAATTTATGGAAACCAATGAAAACTCTGACACAACATTCCAAAATTTGTGGGACACTGCCAAAGCAGTGCTACGGGGTAAACTCATCGCAATTGGAGCTCATGTCAAGGCCCAAGAGAGGCGCCAAACACAGGAACTAAACACACACCTCCAGGAATTGGAAAAACAACAGCAGAAGAGCCCCACACACAATAGGAAACAAGAAATCGTCAAAACAAGGGAGGAAATTAATCAGATAGAAATTTAAAAAACTATACACAAAATCAATGAATCAAAAAGCTGGTTTTTTGAGACGATAAACAAGATAGACACCCTACTGGCCCGACTGACAAAGAAAAAACAAGAGAAGGCAAGAATTAACAGCATCAAAGATGAAAAAGGCAACATAACAACAGACACCACAACCATTAAGGACATAATTAGAAATTACTACAAAGCACTATACTCCAACAAAGCAGAAGACCACCAAGAAATGGAAAAGTTCTTAGACTTCTACCACTTGCCAAAACTTAGCCCAGAGGCAACAAACGACCTGAACAAACCCATAACTGAAGCAGAGATTGAATCAGTGATTAAAGATCTCCCAACAAAGAAAAGCCCAGGCCCAGACGGCTTCACTCCAGAATTCTACAAAACATTCCAAACAGAACTAACCCCAATCCTCTACAAACTCTTCAAAACAGTAGAAAAGGAAGCAACCCTTCCAAACTCATTCTATGAAGCCAACATTACCTTAATCCCAAAACCAGACAGAGAACCAACAGAGAAGGAAAACTACAGACCTATATCTTTGATGAACATTGATGCTAAGATTCTCAACAAAATCCTAGCCAATAGAATTCAAAAACACATCAGACAGATCATTCATCCGGATCAAGTAGGATTCATCCCTGGAATGCAGGGGTGGTTCAACATAAGGAAATCCATAAATGTGATACACCACATCCAAAAACTGAAAAACAAGAATCACATGATAGTATCAATAGACGCAGAAATAGCTTTCGACAAAATCCAACACCACTTCCTGCTAAAAACCCTAACCAAGGTAGGGATAGATGTAAAATAAATAAATCTTTAAAAAAGTGATGGTATTGAGAAAAAAGGTCTGAATATGCATCCCACTTACTGGCATTTTTATAAAGTTTATTTTATGTATTTTCATCTACTTGAAAGGGGGTAAGAGGTTCTGTGGGTTTTGCTGTTTTATTTTAATCTGCTGATTCAGTTCCCGAATGTCATGAACATCCAGGCCTGGACACTGTGAAGCCAAGATCCAGAATCCCACTTACTTCTCCCACACAAATAGAAAGGCACAACAGCTTCGTTGAGCTATCCTTTTTTGCATCTCGGGGTTCATTTGGAAGATGCTAGGTCAGAAGAAGTGAAAGCCAGGGCTGAAGCCAGCACTGTGATTTGGCAGGAGAGTGTTGCAAGTGACACCGTAAAATGCTGCCTCATAGCACACATCCCCACTGCTGGCTCTTTTGCCACAATCTTTTCTCAGTTTATTTTAAATGTGTTCCCCATGACAGTGAATCTACCAGTGAACACTCTGGCCCCTGTGATGTGGAGACCCATGATGAGCTCAGCTCAATTACCATAATTAACTTTTTCATCTGGAAGGTTATCATTCCATAGTGTCAGCTTCATCTTCACGAGTAATAAAGGTGTCCACGTTTCTGGTATCTGTATTTATTTATCAAACATTTTATTTTTATTCAATCAATACTAAGTCATGTAAATATACATTGATTTGTCTGTTTTTAGGTGGTTTACATATCAGGACTGTCATTGTGGTATAGCTGGTTAAGCTGCCATCTGAGACACCGGCAACTCAGATAAACACAAAGATGTGTCTTGCCTGCTCCACTTCTTTTTTTTAATTTTTATTTTTTGTAAATGATGTTGCTTAGTTCACTAGGGTACAAAGGGTCAAGGGCTACAGGAAAGTGGGTAATACCATTTTTTCTACACTAATATCATTTTCTTCCCTGTATCTGGGGTTAGGGGAGAAACAACTGGAAAAGCCCTACCCAGCCTCCCACCCATCCCAGGTCCCCAATGTGAGGCATGCACCGAGGGTCCTGCTCAATCAGTTTTGATAGTTCAACAGGTCTAAATTGCTGCCAATCTCGCCATTCCAATCGTGATGAAATCTATTCAGAGTCCACTGGCTGACAGTCTCTCCATTGTTGGGCTTCTGAAATCAGCAGTTCAGTTGGAGGGATCTCCAAAGAAACTTCATCTGAAATGATCCCAAACCTGATTCTTATGTGAATTTGCCAGTACAGGGTCTGGCACTGTCCGCAGCCCCAATCAGCTTATGCACATGCTGGTAGTTGCAATTGCTGGGTCAGTTCTGTTTCCAGCCCTGTCATCCACTTGAACCAGTTTGTGTTGTAGTCCAGCTCGATCCTACCCACTTCATACTTGGTCCTCATGCAACCAGTGGGAGCTGCAGCCTAGTTGGGGCAACTCCCCATAACCCTCACCAGGCCTGCCCCTACCCTGGTTACCATGCATGCCAGTATGTACTGCAGGCTTTTCAGTCTGTCCCACATCCCATTTAGCTCTCGTACTTGTCAATGGGCGTTGAAACCCAGTTCAACCCAACCAACCTGCTATCCAGCCCACACACATACTGGTAGGTGCCGTTCTGTCTAGCCACTCCTGCCCCTGTCCTGGTTTTCGTGCTCTCCAATGGGAGTGGTTACCCACGAGGGAGGTGCCCACTATCTCCCTACTAGGCCACTCCAACTTTTGGCTTGTGCACTCTCCAGGTGGTTGTGGCATTCAACTTAACAGAATTGGTCCCCAGTGCCAGCCTCTGCCATCTGATGCTGCAGCAAAGTCCAACCAACCCTCACTCACTCTAATTTTTGCTTGCACTATTCAGAACAGTCAGCCCAATCTGGCCCTTCCCCAATCTAGCTCACATGAGACCCACAGGTATTGTAGGCCTGCCTAGTCTAGTCTACCCCCATCCCAACTCATGCTCTCCAGTGGGAGTGGTTGTCCAGCTGGGGATCCCACATTCCCCTGCCAGCTTTGCCTCCTCCCCCCGAACCCTTGGTTCTCACGTGTGCTATTTGAATGCTGCAACCACATCTGGTATGGCTCACTTCACCTTGGCATTCCTTAATGTGCACTGGTATGTGTTGCGACTGAAACTGGCCTGACATACACTCTATGCTGGTGCTCGGATTCACCAGCAATTGATGTAAATGGGTTCAGCATGGTCTGTCCCCCACCTATGCCATATGTATGATGGTGGGTATCTTCCTCTCACCTGGTCTGGGTTGCTCCATATCCTGATTCTTGTGCTCACCTGTAGGGGCTGTGTTCTGACATAGGAGTTTCCCAGGCTCCTCCTTCAGAACCTCTCCCTATGCCAGGTCTTGTGCTTACTGGTGGTTCCATGGACCAGCCCTCATTGCTGGCCTTCAATCCATTCCATTCTTGATATTGGCTGTTTCACCCCAGCAAGGCTTGTCCATACCCAGACACTGCTCACACTTGGCTCAGTAGGGGCAGAGACCCAATCTAGTCCATCCTACATCTATCCAGGTTCTCCAGAGCACCAGTTGGTGCTGGCATTTAGCCCAGTTTGGTGCTGCCAGCCCCAGTCCACAATTGTGCCTAGGGAGATTCCAGCCATATCCAGACCAGAACGCAGCCCCCACTCCAGCCCCCGCACCCTCCTGTGGGGATCTCAACCTAGCAAGGGTGTACTCTCACAGCTCCCCAACCAATCTATTCCCAACCCTAGACTGCACACGTGCCAGTGGTTGCTTTGACCCAGTTGGCTTAGCCCCTCACTTGTCTCAGCCTTTGCCTTCGATGCTGTGCTGTAGTATCCCTGCCTCGTGAAGACCAGTTGGGGTAAGAACCTAGGTCAGAATGATATGTGCTCCAACCTGATTTCTTTCCTTTTTTTCTGAGTTGAAGTTTACTTGGCTCTGCCTGGTCTGCCCCCTTCTTGTTGCAGCTCGGCCCACCCCACTTCCTATTTTAGGATGCCCCTTTGGGTGGTGCTGCCTTGACCTGCCCAGATGGCCATCGGTTCCTTTACCCGTAAGTGATGGCAGGTGCCATGGTCACTCCTAGCTTAGCCCATTGCCACCCGAACTCAAGAGCTAACCTGCGGGACTTGTATTTCCACAGGGTTGGGCCCACAATTCCCCCCACAGAGTTTACCCCCGGACCAAGTTCTCTCACATGCTGGTTAGTGTCTTAATCCTGCTAAATGTGACCAGTCCACTGTTCCACCACCCAGTCAAGTAATGGTGCCCAGCTAGACAGGCCCCCATCCACAGCTTTGGTGTGGACCAGTGTGTGACAGTCAGTGATGCTCTATGCTAACAGCCCACCTCAGGATTCCTAATTTGGCTCAAATAGATCTTATGGACACTCCCCTCCAAATCATCAGGTCTCAGTCCCCATGCCTGCCTGAAAGTTTCATGACCCTGCTACTGGGAATCACCCAGAATTCATCTCTCACCTACACTAAAGCTGGCCTTATTCATGGATAGGCACCAGTTCTAACCCCGGCTGCTTCACTTCCCAACCAGCTCCCTGCTTGTGGCCTGGGAAAACAGCAAAGGATGTTCCAAAGTCTTAAGACCCTGCATCTGTGTGGGAGACACAGAAGAAGCTCATAACTCCCGACTTCAGATTGACTCAGCTCTTGCCATTGTGGCCAGTTGGAGAGTAAACCAGTTGATGGAAGATTTTTGTCTCTCCTTCTACCATAAATCTGCTTTTGCAATAAAAAATAAATAAAACTTAAACAAGATAAGAATTAATGTATTAAATGGCATTTACACCAAGACCTTTTCAAAAGAGCATGTTTTAGAAGAATATTCGTGTAAATAATGAATTGGTAAAAAATACTTGCAATGGGGCCTGGTGCGGTATCCTACCAGTTAAAGTCCTCTCCTTGCAAGTGTCAGGATAGCATGTGCTCACCAGTTCATGTCCTGGCAGTCCCACTTCCCATCCAACTCCCTGCTTGTGGCCTGGGAAAGCAGTCAAGGATGGCCCAAAGCCATGTGGCCCTGAACCAGCGCGGGAGACCCTGAAGAGGCTCCTAGCTCCTGGCTTCAGATCAGCTCAGTCCCAGCCACTGAGGCCACTTGGGAAGGGATTCAATGGATTGAATATCTTCTGTCTCTCTTCCTCTCTGTATACCTGACTTTCAAGTAAAAAATAAATAAAATGTTTAAAAAATAAGAAATTGCAATGAATATAATTGGAAAATAATATGATCATGTTAGAATAATTTCTTTGAATTTCAGACAAATTTACATCGAAGGTCAACTTTTCTATCTTTTGGAAGTTTAGGGAGAGTTCTTTTCTGAACAACTACTTGAGCTCTGGTGAAAGTAGATCAAATGCAAGAGTGAAGATTAAATCATATAACGAGCAGTTAACTCAGTAACTTTTAATGACTGTGAAAAAGGGCTATGTCAAAGTTTGAAGAATAACCTCATTGATGATCATAAAAGTCGATTTTATGTGTTGTAAATCTCATGGGAGCTGTGAAGTCCATGTCACCTCGTTCAGTGTCTTCTCTGGTGTCCTTTCTGAGGAGTGAGGTTGGTATTGGTTGCCTCAGTTAAGGAAGAACATGAACCCAAGCTTGGTGACACATGGGTGTTGATTAAATATTCTAGTATTAAAAATGTATTCACTAAGAAACATTTACCAAAGTTTTGTGTTCTTTAAAAATACCCTGTTTCACAATACATTTTCAGTAAAATTTTCAGTTTAGTTTCAAATGCAACCAAATGTTAGTTTATTTCACCAAAAATATGGGAAGTGACAACTCCACATAGCCATTGAGATGCTTAATATGTCTGCAAACTTCTGAATATAAGCAATTTAGTCAATTAAAGGAAAAATAGGATTTGTTTACTCTAACTAATAGCTGACACTTCAATTTCCATGTGTCAGCACTGTTAGGGAAATTAAGCTGGCAAAAATACATAAATGTCTAACATGTAAAATTCATAATTTGAACTCTTTGTCAACTTTTTTCTGTTAAATAAAAACATTCCATTTACTAGATGAGAAGGGCAACTCCCCAGCAGTTTTAAAGAACATATCCTAGACTGTGAGAGAAAGCTGCTTTTTGGCTATTACTTTTCATAAAATCTTTTTAACTGCTGTTTATTATAGCTACTATTTATGATAATGCTGCTGTATGCATTATTATAATCCTGTATTTTCAGTAGAATGTCCAATAAATGCATTTTTAAATGCCTTCTTCTCTAACTGCTTGAGATAAAATGTTGCTGTCATTTTACTGAACGGCACAGCACATAAACATGGAAATAACAAATGTTCTAAACTTCCTAAAGCACTGAATGGTTAGGAGTTAATCTGTATCATCATAACCTCTTTCATAACAAGATTTGTAATGAGTCAGATTCATTTATTATATTTTGATGGCAAAAGTGGATCATTTCTTAAGGAGATCCATCAGCACATAGAGCAGTATGCATTTGCTCTGTCCTCTAAAGCTCTGAAAAGAGAGAATGAAACCTTTCAGTTTAGCACAGAACGTTACTCTTTATCTACCTGGGTTTCATCCCAGACCATAGATTCATCACTTAAGCTAGAAATAGGTGCACTAAATGGAAAAGGGGAATGATTCTAAAATTAATGTTACAAGGTTATGTCTGTTCCTGTGAAGTTAAAGCAATTTCCTTAATCAGCATACATCCTGCTTTTATTGCTGCAGGATAGAACAAGCTGGAAGCCCTAAGAAATAACACTATTTATTATGTTTCAGAATAAAAATACAGTCCTGAGGTTTTCTTGAATGTTTCAAATATGTTAGCATTATATACAAAAAGTGCTACACAGTGCAGTATTTTCAGTGTTTTGCCTGTTTGGAGTATTGATTTCCTTGAAATATAAAACAACTTCTACATGATTTTCAGATAGAAGAATTCTATGACTGCTCAGTAATCTAATATACCTCATTCATGAATTTTCAAAGATTTCCATAGAGTTCATACAGACATGAAGTTATTAGTCCTTCTAGGGAGTTACAAACTCTTTTAAGGAACTCTTTTTCTAGAGATTTCTTAGTATCACCTTCTATGATCATTAATTTTCCAAATATTCAAGTTCACTCCTTCTATGTGCTTTGTAGAGAATTGACTGAATTTCCTCAGTCCCTTTGAGTTAAAGCTTGGCCACACTATTGCCTTGCAAAATGAAATGGGAATGGATAACAGGCAGGTGCTCTAACTGTTCCTCTTTCCTTTTCTCATTTCTCAAAAAAATGAAGAAATGTTTATTGAAAGGAAACCCATATCAGTTTGAATTTTTATCTTTTTCTTAAGAACTCAGCATCGTACAAGAAGTGTGAAGGAGAAGTAAGTATTCACTGTGTTAGGTCTGGGAGGATTTAGAGGGAAGATGTAATCCTGCTGTGTGTTACCTAGATTATCCCATATACTTACATATGTTCTGGAATACTAGTACAATAAAGATGCACTGTTCTAAATCACATTTTATAATAACTATACTGTTTAAATAATATCAATTCAACACAATAGTATTTAATAACAACAAAATGCAGCATAAAATGCATGGTTCAGATTTAACAGAAGAACATAAGACATGAACACTTCTTAGAATGTGGCAGCGTAGTACCTGAGTCTCAGCCAGCAGACATGTTAATTCTAAGAAAATTCTCAAAATTGTCAGAGTTGGGGATCTTTTTACCCAATTTTCAAATAGCCTTTTGTTCTCTTGTGTCCAAGACTAAAGACAAAGTACTGAAAACCACAAATTAAGATTTGGTGCAACCTAGTGACAGTTGCTAGAAGGAACATCTAATGAACTGGAAATATGAAAAAAAACCCTCAAACATAAGAAAAGATGATATCAAATTTGAAGCTATTATAAAGAGGAGCAAATAGTGCTCAATATCTGAATAAATGTACTTGGGAAATATAACAGTAAAACAGGTAAGGTTCTAGAGTTATTCAAATGATTTGATTAAGCTTTGAGTGAATTAAGGTTGCTCTCTTTCTCAAGAGCCAGAAATTAAAATTAACTCTTTAGAAATCCACACTTATAATTGAACATTGGTTACTTTGATACAAATGACTAAATCTTTATATTGACTTTCTTTTCAGGCAAATTATGTCAGTGTAAGTTATGAAACAACCATAGTATTTGTTGTGTAATTGTGAAATGGCAAAAATGTATATAACCAGGTAGAGGAAAACACTCATGAAAAGAAATAATATAAACAGTTGTATTTACAAGAAAAGAATGGATTGCTATTCTAGACTGTACATGGCATCAAGGTATCAGAAAATGGCTATCTGAAGTCTCATAATTATTTCTTTTTCAAGTTCAATTACCTATTTACATTTCTTTTAAGATTACCAGACATATTCTTTAAAAGATGTATTCGTTTTTATTGAAAGGCAGATTTACAGAGAGAAAAGATATGGAGAGAAAAATCTTTCCACTGCTGGTTCAGTTCCCCAAGTGACCACAACAGCCAGAGCTGAGTTGATCCAAAGCCAGGAGCCTCTTCCAGGTCTCCCACGCAGGTGCAAGGTCTGCAGGCTTTTGAGCCATCCTCAACTGCTTTCCCAGAACACCAGCAGGGAACTAGATAGGAAATGAAGAAGATTGAACATGAACTAGCACCCATATGGGATTCCAACTCATACTCGGTGAAGATTGAAACACTAAGCCATCGCCTCGTGGCACCGGAAATATTCAGTTTAGCAAATATCATTGCTCCATGCTTCATGTAACTCATATTTATGCTAACATTTTTCTCCTGTTAAAGGTAAAATTTTCTTTATTTGCACTCCCACATATTTTTTTCTATGTCATGTAAATATTCAATGTGTTCACTGGAGATTTGGAAGCTTGACTGAAACTTTTCTTAGCCCATGTTGTTCTGTCATCGTAGGTACTTTTACAGCATACAAAAAGAAAAAAATCTAGTTCCTGTGTCCCTGAATTCTTTAATCTCAGAAATGTAGATAGACAACTCTGTTGTTATTAAACAATTTATCACAGCATGCCATGATCCTTAATCCTTGAAAGCTATTCCAATTGTTTGATCAGAAAATCAAACATTTTCCTCTAAAACAATGTTGCCTCCTTGTCCAGTTCTCAGTTACACTGGTTTGCTCATTGAATATTCTATGTGTATAAATGTTTTCTCTATTTTGTGCTACAGGTGTGTTATCTTCATTTGATTATTTCTCTGATATGAGGTCCATGATTGCTTAAATGATTCCCCTGGTAAACTTAAAATCACTGCTTTTAATTTACACCTGGTGCAATTCCATATCTGGATTATTATTACTGATATTGATTCTCTATGGGAGCTCCAATTAAAAATAAAATGTATAGAAATACAAATCACTGGCCTTACAGCAGTATACAGTTATTACTACCTTCCTTACATGGTTTCCTGCATACCTACCTCTCATTTTTGCTTCCACTGCAATTACACTTAGAATTTTGTCTCCTCACAGCATATAGAAGTCAAAACTCTAATCTTGCATGGGAGTATGGTTTTTGTGCATCACAATAGTTAAGATAAAGTCACGCCAAAATAGGAAGAGACTGAAACAAGTTACTGGTGATTTTAAAAGAAAAGAGAGACACAGTGTAAAGATGACCATAAGATAGCAGAGATTGGAGTGATGCACCTACAATCAACGGAGTGTTAAGGGTTCCAGGAGAATCCCACTGACAGTTTCAGTGTAATTGTAGCTCTAGTGACATCTTCATTTTAAAGTTCAAGCTTCTAAAACAGAACCAATTCAGTTCTGTTGTTTTAAACCACCTAGCTGGTGGCACTTTATTTCAGTAGCCCTTGAAAACTCACACAGCCTATTCACCATGAAATTTACTGCATAGATTATTCTGTCATCTGCTAGCAGGAACGGGTTTATTTCTCCCTTTACAACCTACCCAATGCTTTTTTTGCGTGTGGCTTTCAGCTCTGGGACTAGAACTTTTAGTACCATGTTCAATATTAGGATTATCAATGGAAATCTATGGTTTATTCTCAATGTCATGGGAGTGGTGGGCACTTTTATTCCATTGACTGTGATCTTAGATATAAACTTTTCTGCAGTATTTTTAAAATAAGTTGAAAAAGTTTTCACTGCTGAACATACTCAGTGCTATCACCTATATACTCTCAATTTTTATTTATCACTTAATGCACGATTTTGTTCCTTAGCTTATATTAAGGGACACTGCATTGCTTGATTGTAGATTTTAAGTAGGCTTTTATTCTTAAAGTGCACTTCATTTAGCCATGGAATTTATAAACTGCTGAATCTGGTTTGCTAAGGTAATTGTGTGCTTTGGCATTAATTCTCATGAGAAATATTGTTCTGGAATTTTCCACACATTATTTTGTATAGTTTTGGATCAGGGTAACCCTAGGTTCATAAAATGAGATAGGATGTTTTCCCTAATGTTTATTTTCTGGAGAATCTTGCATAAGATTCTTGTTTTCTTTAAACATTCTCCAGTAAAAATCTTTGGGTTGGATATTTCTCTTATATGACACTTTCTCTTGAAAACTCCCTTCACTTAACAGCTACACAGCTAGTAACAGTATTTATATTATATTGAATGAGCTTTGGTAGTTTCTACTTTTCAAGGAATTAGTCTATTTCTTCCAAATTGTCAAATTAACCTCTATGAAGTTGTTCTTAGAATTTCTTTATCCTTCGAATGTTTTCAGGGACTGTTGTGTCTTCATTGATATTCTAGTTATTTGCAAATGTATTGATTAATTTTCATTTGGTGAGAACTAATAATCATTATTTTTGTATTTTTTCTTATTTTATTGTAGTCAGAGGAGATAATCTAAAACATCTTAGTTCTTTAAAATTTATCCAACCATCTTTCAAGGCAGAGGACACACTTGATTCAAATAGATATTACATATAAATAATGTCATAATTGGGATCATTGTGGAACTATAACAAATTTTGTTGCAGATTATGCTATTTATGCTTTCTGGGTAATCTTGTTGTTTGCATATCCTTTCAAATATCCTTTCAACATTTTATATGTCTTTAAATTATTTTCTGTTACTTATCTTATATTTCTGAATTATTCTTTTTATGTTAGCTTAATATTATTTGTGCTTGGAAAAAAAATCAAACCATCTTCAATGTTCCTGGTTTGCCTCCATGACTTTTATTTAAATTATGGAAGAATCAGATATTGTTAAACAAGTGATACAAATGATAAACATAAAGCAACACAAAGTATGTGTTTTTATCTTGAAAGAATCATATAAGAATCTGAAATATAAGATAAAATTAAATTGGTATTATGAGTAAACTATTACTTAGATAATTAATTTTACAAAAATCAAATAGTCACAATATAAACACATGCACATCCAACTGTATCCACATACAAAGTTGTAGATTACATTACACATGTTATAGATAATTTACATGCCAGGAAATAAAATATGTGGTGTGTAGTGATTAAATAATCTTAGTAAAATGCAATGTTTTGCAATATGTTATGTTTAATTACATTTTATAGCCGAAAGTAATGAAGTATAGACAGATCAGGTAATGTGGCCAAGAATGTACAATTAACAAAGGTAGAGGTAGGATTGAAACTCAAGAAGACTAGCACCCAAACCTAGAGGCTTTGCCATTATGTTATGTACCTTATATTAAGTCTCTTTTGTGTGTTCACTATGTGAATTATGTAAATTACAAAGTGTTATGTATCCTATTTGATAATAAAAATGCTTAACCTACATGAGCAAAAACTGCAACCATGGTAACAAAGACATGATTTGGCCACAGTATGTTGTTTATTTTATCCTCAACAGTAACATATATTTTTAACATTCCAGTGCAAAATAATTAGCAAAATATGATTTATTTTGTGAGCTAATGCCACTACGTACCTAATCTACCACTAGAAGCAATCACAATGAAAGAACAGCAACAACAAAAAGAATGATCTACTGTCACATCTCCATGACAAGTTTTGCATGTAATGGAAGTTTAACTTATATAAATGTAAGATGGTCATAATTTCAGGATTCTATGTCTAATACTCATCATGACTACAAAGAAATTATTTATGCCATCAAAAGGAAATGAAACTGAGTCAAAATACATGTCTACAGCAAAATCAACTAAATATAAAGAAAGGCAGTGATGAGGGAACAAAGACAATAAAACAGTATAACTATCCTTGATTAGCTTCAGTTTGTTGTGATTAAGGGTGCCAACCAAAGGAAGAAATTCGCTAATGGTTTCAAAACAAATTAGAATCCACCTATAAACTGTCTATGACAGTTCAGAATAAAATTTAGGGTTGAAAGAAATGTTCAATTTAAACACTAAAGGTAATAGAGTGCCTATATTGATATCAGACAAAAGGAACTCTAAGCCAAAACTGATACAAGAGACAAAGAATGAAAAAGGCTCAATTCATCAAGAAATACAATAACTACAAGCAAGTAACTACAGGCAACATCAGATCTCCAAAACTCACACACCAAAATTGATAACATCAAAAGGAAAATAACAACAACATGAACACAAATTCTGCAGCAATTGGAGATACGTGGTTCCACTGCCCTTTACTGCACTCTAATGAGACTTTAAGAGATGGTAGCATAACATAGTCATCTAGAGAAGAAACACTGGTGTAAAATGGTGGATACTGAGGAGCAGGAGAGAAGAGGACGTCTCTAGCAAAGCAGTTCCTAGCGTGTGCTGAAAGTTGTTTCTGTTTTATTTTCTTTGCTAGTTAGCAATTTGATGTGATCGTTGTGTCCACCAAGGATTCATTCTACAAAGACGCAGGAATGTGTAACGTTAACGATGATTTTTTTGTTTGTTTGGGGGAGTCTTTGTGATTTGTTCTGGGGAGACCTAAAGAAGGGTGAGAAAAAGTAATTTCAAAGAAAGGTTATGTTTCATATTTGACTCATGCTGTGAACTAAAATGATGGTGTCTAAGGAGCAGAAACTAATGAAACTGAATTGAAACTGAATTGAGTTCATAAAGTAAATGTTAACGTGTGTTTTTAAAGCAATGTTTGCATCTATAATCTTATATCAAATTATGAATGAGTCCTACTTATACCTCTATAATATCTGAATGTTTATGACATAATTCAACAGGTGTCAAAAAAAGATGGAGATGGAATATATACATATGCCTGTATGTGTGTGCGAAAGAACTACAGTCTATGTAAAAAGCTGAAAACGTAATTGAATTATTTTTTAACTTTTGAACTTTAATCCGGATAGAAGTGCGTTACATAACAGAAATAGTGCGTAAAAGATGAATTGCAATCAATATTTTCTATATAAATGTCTATACGTAATGTCCGTACGTAATTTCATCAATCGGTGCATGTGTCGTCTAACTTGCATTGGTTTAGCATCTCTTCAAGAGATTTCAATAACCCTATTTATGAAATGACCAAACTACACTATCAAAAATAACACTGAAATTAATGCTTAGAAAAAAACTTTTTCATCTAAATAATATTTCTCCTGAAAATAATGGAAAAAATAGAAAAATCACAAATTGGGCAGCATTAAAAGTAATTTTAGCTATCAGTATTCGCTGAGAGATTTCATGATACATAACATTTGCACTTCTACAGATTAAAATTGAATTTCCACAGATGTTTTCCCCACATCTAAAAAAAATGCTAAATTGCTTGTCAACTTCATTTAAGTGTAAATGATCCTTTTATGAAGCATCCATTTTGTGTCAGCTGACCCTGCTTGAATATCTACATTTCATGCTGTGTAAATAGAACCCTTTTGTGTTACGCTTCTCAACATTTTTGACATTAGTTGATCCTGAAATTCTAGCAACAGACCACTTTGTACTATTTTTCTTTTAGTAAATAGATTTTAATTGTCAGATACAGAGTTAGAAATCAATGTTTCTCAATATCTGACACTAGCACATTTAGCGACTTGGATCATCAGTTTCTCCCTCTTGAATTTTAATGCAAGCATTCTTATTAAATCACTTGAATATATACTTAAATGATTCCATTTACTCCACTTTAAGAAAAAAAACCAACTAATATAACATGTTCTTGCAGAGTAGCCAAACTGTACAAAAACGTGTTAATATCCAACATCAGTCTCCTGTCGGATGTATTTCCAGTTTTGTCACAATTACAGCCTTTGATTAACAATTAATTTTATGTTTATCTTTTTCCCACAATGTAAGAAACTCAATTATATACATATGCCTTTCTAAGAAAACAATTTTACTCCTAGAGGATTGTAAAATATGCTATTCCGTAATCACTTGTGCTGTTTCTTCAACAATGTTCATTTTAAAGATCTCTGTAGTCAAAGTGTACTCCATTTTTAAAACTAAATAATAGCAGGACCAGAGCGATGGTCCAGTTGCTCAATCCTCACCTTGTAAATGCGCTAGGATCCCATGTAGGTGCAATTTGTGTCCCGACTGCTCCACTTCAAATTCTTATCCCTGCTTCTCGCACGGGAAAATAGTAGAAGAATGCCCAAATCCTTGGGACCCTGCAATGAAAAGCCATAAATCAAAATCAACAACAGACGTGGTCATTAAAAATTACAACATGAAGTTAAATAACATGCTACTGAATGACCAATATGTCACTCAAGAAATGCAAAAGAAAATAAAAAATCTCCCCAAGGAAGTCGATGATACAGTAAAACCCATGTGGCATTGAAGAAATTCGTAAAAAAAAAATATTTTTGAGGAAATGAAATTAAAAATAAAAATACCAGATCCCATTAAATATAAAAATTGCAGCTAAGTTCATTAGACTTGGGTGTAATCCTGGCCCAGCTCCACCATTAAAGTGTTTGGGACGTGAAATGGTACAGTGGATTAAGCTGGCTGCTAAGGGTAACTGCATCCTGTTTGAAAGCACATGGTTTGAATCCTGGCCTCTGTGTTTGATTCAGTGTTTTGCTATTGTGCCCGGGAGACAGCAGAGGAAATTCAGGTACATGAATTTCTGTCACCCATGGAAAAGAGCCAGATGAAATTTGTGGCTTCTGGCTTCAACCTGGTCTAGAATTTCTGTTGCTAACATTTGGTTTGTGGAGTCAACCAGTAGATGGAAGATTCTGTCTCCCTGTCACTATGCCTTTCAAACCAAAGATGAAACTCCCAAAGAAAATTTTAAAGCTGTTTTGACAATAGGACAGACTCTCCAATTGTACATACTTACAATATAAGGTTACATTTTAAAAAATGAGCTTGGGAGTCAAAGGTAAGCAGCAAATGAGCGGAGTGGCCCTATGTCAGAACTAAGCTTGATATATAAGCAATTTAAGCAAAAAACAGACACATTATTTTTATTAAGACGTTTATTTATTTGAAAGGCACAGGGAGAGAAGTAGAGACACATACTGCACTGCATCTTCACAATTGATTATGATAATTTCTATTACACAGTTACTTTACTACTAATAAGGAAATAGCATAGGCTAGAAGAAACACTTCACTTTTATCTGTTATCAGAGCTTAAAGATTAGGGCGTTCCTATGCCCATGTTTTTCCATTCCAATTGCTTCATGATCTTTACCCTTAGTTCCTGGAGCTTTCTCACAGAAATATGACTGGTTATGGTTTCACATAGGTAAGGCTTTTCCTGCTCAATTGTTTCCCTATACTTATTATTTATTTGTTTATATTGGAAAGACATATCTTCATAGAGAAGGAGAGACAGAAAGCAAAATCTTCCATCTACTGCTTCATTCCTCCAAATGGCCACAAAAGCCAGAGCTGAGCTGATCCAAAGTCAGGAGCGAGAAACTTTTTCTAGGTCTCCCAGATGTGAGCAAGCGCCCACGGCTCTGTGCTATCCTCTGCTGCTTTCCCAGGCCACAAGTAGGGATCAAAATGGGAAATGAAGAAACTTGGACTAGAGGTGGTACCCATATGGGATGCCTACTCTTGAAAGTGCAGAACTTAGTTGAGGTAACCTGCAGTCTAGTTCAATTCTAATGAACTTAGCTGCAGTTTTTTATATTTAATGCTAGCATTTTCTTTTTCTTTTCTTTTCTTTTTTGCATATTGCTGCTGGTTTTAATTATAATAATTGTCTAAACCTCACACAACTGTGTCTTTGCTTTGGCAATTCCCATGTCATTCTATATAGCTTACATGCTCCTTCAAACATTTTGCTAGAAAATGCTGCTCACCCTCTCCTGTTTATTACCGCTTCTTCCAAGCAACAGCCCCTTCAACAATGGCAAGGTAGTCTTTTCTTTATTGGTTATAAATTTTATAGAGCTAGGTCAAGTCTACTTTTAAAATCTTTTTCTCTCAATTTAAAGATGAATGTATGAATGGAGATTGATTTTGAACTCCTACGAATTACTATGTTTATCTTCAACTACCAGACATTGGTCGACAACAGTTACTGAAAATATATGTGTTGAGTAAATCAATGTATCATTTAACGAGTTAAAAAATTTTCTCTCCACAAAAAAAAATTTTCATTTTTCTTCATCAGTATTGTTGGGCTTTTATGATGGAAGATCTACCATTTTGTAAATGTAATTCAATATATGTTAATGGAGATGCATGTAGTGTATTGAAATACTTCCCAGTTGATAAAATGAAATATTAATGACTTTCAGGAAAGGTTAACTGTTTTAACTAATGAACCTGAGGATACAGAAAGGTTGCTGGAAGCCAGGGAAACAATTATACTTAATTATATAAACATGATAACAAAAAAATTGTAGAGCAACGTAACCGCTATTGTTCTGTTGACAGAAAAAAAAATTGTCTTGCAAGTAAATGAAATTTGATAATGCATAGGGAACAAAAATTGTTTCTTTTAATAAATAACTTATAATAAATTTATTTCATCATCCTATTTCCAAGAAAATAGAAAAGTGTGTTTTGGAACATAGACCTAAACTCTTGTTAAAGACAAAATGTATTTTTTCTTCTATAAATTTTGCGTATGTATCCCACTCTTCACAATAGTCTTGATTGTTGAAGTTTTGCATCAAAGCTCACTAGAACTTGAAGCAGAAAAAAAAAAGATGTTTGAGTGTATAGTCATCATAATGAAATATTTAGACAAATACGCTTTCAAATCTGTAACAGATATACATTTACCTCTTCTGTACTGTATGTACTGTATTTGTATATATATTTTAGGCTTGTTTCGCTGAGTGTATGTGATAAATGTTGGTCAATTATCTTTGGCTTTATATGTCTTATGAACAATGTTCACATGTTTGAGACAAGATCATCTACAGAATCATGAGCAATACAAGAGAGAGCCACTTAGTGTTTCGCTTTACATGACGGAGAAGATGGCAAACCACTTTTGTTACTGTAACGTATTACTTATTGTTATAAAACATTTTACATTTTCTGCTTGCTGAAATTCTTGTAAGCAATCATGGAAGGTGAGAAAGAGCATTCATTAATCTACATTTATGTAAGCTACAGGAACTGTAATCTATCTGTGTATTTGCATGTCAGTCTGTCAGCTTCCAAGCGGCTAAATCATTGATGCAAGTCTTTGCATTGACAAATGATGCAAATGTAACAATAAAGATGCCATTGATAAAAGCAGCAAAGTTCACTGTGAAATATTTCCATCCAGCATCTACGCTTAATGATTAAGCAGTTTTTGAGTTTCATAGCTAAAAATTTTTTAAATAGCATATAATTATAATAAAAACGATACTTACATAAAAGAATTTGAAAACATTGGATCACTGGTAAGGAATTCTGATCTGAAATGTCTATCAATTTCTAATTAGTGTATTTCAAAGTTTCTCATGTTCTTTATGAGCTCCCACAGAGTAATTCTTCCAGAACACACTGGCTGGAGTAACTGCCCCAGGCTTAACACTTTGGTTTGCCCAACTCATTTGTTGTGTGTGTGTGTGTGTTCAATCTATTGCTCTGTAACCTAAGGAGACTGCCGGAGTCAATATCAGACCTAAGTCTATCTGAAAACTTTTTTCTATCTAGTGGGGAAAAAAAATTGACACAGTGAGTCCTTACTTTTTTTCAGCATCAGCCTTAAACTCTCACCTACAGAGGTTTGGGAAATGGATTCATTTTCATCGGCTGCTCCGTTTTCTCCAGCTTACTTGGCTGGCCCAAACTGTTAGATAAGACAAATAGTAATTTTATATGGCAATTCAAGAATTTGACTAACTCCTATGACAGTGACTTGTTAATTGCAATAAAATTCCTGGTAGTAACATTACTTTTATGAGTTAGAAAAAGATTGCATGTTAAAAATATTTAAATACAATTTTGAATGCTGCTTTCATTTATTTTAAAGTTAAGGTCTGGGCCCGGCGTGATAGCGTAGAGGTTAATGTCCTCACCTTGCTCGCCCGGGATCCCATACGGGCGCCGGCTCCAATCCTGGCCGACCTGCTTCCCATCCAGCTCCCTGCTTGTGGCCTGGGAAAGCAGTAGAAGAAGGCCCAAAGTGTTGTGATCCTGCACCCAGGTGGGAGACCCAGAAGAGCTCCTGGCTCCTGGCTTCGGATTGGCTCAGCACCAGCCGTTACAGTCACTTGGGGAATGAATCATCGGATGGAAGATCTTCCTCTCTGTCTCTCCTCCTCTCTGTATATCCACCTTTGCAATAAAGGTAAATAAATCTTTACAAAAAAAAAAGATTAAAGGCTACTGCCTCAATTATTTACTTCATATGTGTGACATTTCATAAAATGCAAAAGTAGCATAATAGATCTTTAATAAATACACATAATAGTAAAATGTTTAGCAAAATGATTGTTCAAACTCTGACATAAAATAACAAAAATTTTATAGTAAACATAAATTCTGATAAGGAAATGATGAACATGTAAGAAGAAAGGTGTTAGTTGATTTAATTAAACATAAGGCCTATTTGTAAATAGTGGTGCCCACATTCTAACTAAGCTAACTATATTTTATGTAAAAACATTCATTAACGTCTCAGTGACAAAGTCTCTATGAAATAGGAAAATAATAACACTTTATCACCACAAAATTATTTTAAAAGAAATTTCGGTATTCTTGAACTTACAGAATGTGTCATCACAGAATTCATAAAATTTTGCTCTTTTTAAACCAATTCGGTGTACCAATATTGTTTACAATTATGACTAAAAAGTCTCTAAATTTAAAGAATACTCATACTGTTTTGTGAAAATTATTGAATGCACAAATACATGGATAGAATTCAGAGTTGAAGTGGAATTTAAATTCTATCAAGCATAATGGCATAAAAATAACTTTTAGATTTATGCTTTCATATCATCTATCAGGCTGGCAGCATAAACCCCAGATCTCTCGGCAGAAAATCTTTCATTTGAAGTGAGCTTCTGTTATGTGATCTTTTCCCCCTGGCAGATGATGTGTTAAAAATGTACTATCTGGGAGATGGAACAGAGGCAGGTGCACAGGTTTTGATGTAGAAGGCTTGGCAGGTGTGACCCAGAATGGAAAATGCTCTCCTCAGAGAGACCTGTTGAGATCAGATGTTCAGGAGGAAAACAATGCTTAAATTATTCCAACATACATATAATTATTTCTAAACATGGTATTGTGACCTTGTTATAATTTGCACATCTGCAAATATATATAAGCCATGTTACAACACGTGAACTGTATTTCTGGACATGTAAAAATATGTAATCATAGTTTAGTCTTTTTCAATACTTCAGTATGCAATTAGAGAAAGGAAAATTAGCTGCCTACATTAAAAGGAAAATATGACAGCAACATAGGTTATGTGTGATTTTCTTCATAATAAAATGCCTCTCTTTAGGCATATTGTAGTATCATCTCATAATTCCTTCTGTCTTCATGGTCAGCGTGATTTATTTTTCTATGTATTTTTTGAAGAGCTTCTTTTCATCATGGTTCCAACTTACCCTTCAGACTAACTTTTTTCAAATGGCAAAATTGTTCAGTTGTTGAGATTTCACTGGCCTGATACCAGGTTTTTTGCGAGAATGACAGATGTTAGTAGGTTGATATACACTAGACTTTTATTCAGGTTGCTGCTTTTTGTTATTTTTACATTCTTCTGCATGTCCCAGGAACTTTTTAAATAGTAAAAATAGGCTTAAAACTGGGTTATTAAAATTATTGTGATTTCATGTTTTCATTTAATTCTGAAAAAATAATGTAATAAATCACAAATTATTGTCTATACTGAAAATGGAACTAAGTGACTAGCAAAAGATTTCAGGAACTCTTAGTCAAAGACTATGTACATGCTATGAGCAGTTCCTATTATTCTCACAGCACCAGCTCTGCTTTTACAAAAATATTACTATAAAGAGACCACATTTCACATATTTCACAGTTATGATTCTAAAGCAGTCATATTTTCCTTCATTTCTCAATCCAACCTCATTCCATGTTTTTTTCTTTAATTTTTGTTATAGCATAATGTCAATTTACTTTATAATTAATTACTTAGCGTACTGCTGACCATAAAGTTTAACCTATTAAAAACTAGAAAGGAAATTTCCACTGGTGTATAAACAAGGACTAAAAACAACGATCAAATAAGATTACTTCGTTTTCTTTAATAACCATCACATAACAGAGTAGAAGAATGATATTTATCTCTTGGGAACTTGCTTGTTTCGCTGCACCATGGCTTCCAGTTTAATCCATTTGGTTGCAAAATGCAGGATTTAATTTTCCTTTTATCTCATTAATTAATTAATTTATGTTGGAAAATCAGATATACAAAGAGAAGCAGAGACAGAGAGATCTTCCATCTGCTGACTCACTCTCTAAGTGGCTTCAATTACCAGGGCTGAGCCAATCTGAAACCAGGAGCCAGAAGCTTCTTCTGGGTCTCCCACATAGCTGCAGGGTCCCAAGGCTTTGGGCCATCATCTACTGCTTTCCTAGGCCACAAGCAGAGACCTGAATGAGAAACAGGGAGGCCAGGACATGAACCAGTGCCCATTTGTATGCAAGGCAAGGAGCTTTGCCACTAGGCTACCATGCTGTGGTCAGCACATTTTTTTTATTCACTTACAAGATTACGAGAAAGGAAGAGCCCTACCACACATAAGCACTTTCCCCAATTTCGGATGCTATTAAAAAGTTGTACTTTACAATTGAAGACATTATAAACATTTAAAAACTCATTAATATAGTTTAGATTACTTGCAAATGTTTACATTATGAATTTCCCGAAATTCAGTGTATAAAGATAATACGTCCACCTTGCAATTGGCATGATTTCATATGAGCATAAGTTCATAATTTTAAAAAATAAAGATATCATTTTTGTGCCATAAAATTGAGGCCATAGCTTTGTCTACTTCTTTGCTTCCGAACCTAAATATAAAAAAATAGTAGTTCCCTCCATGTAGTAAGGTGCTTATCCTATGTTATGTCTATAAATCTCCCTTTTTTCTATGGGACAAGAATTTCAACTGGTCAGACATTGGGGATATTACAGAGGTTACAGAGGTTACAGAGGTTAAAGTCTGTTGTACAACTTCAGATTTATCTTAAAAAATCCTGATATCCAGCTATTACCAAAAATGCAATTGAGATAATTTTCTGTGAAGATTTTTTTAATGGAAAATTTGGAGGCAGATATGGCCAAAACTGGAGTTACTTGGCTTTCAATAACTAGCTATCCTATCAACACATGAGAATTTTAATTGTTCTGTATTCTCGGGAAAACTTATAATTGTCTGCTATTATTTTTGTTATTTTAGATACCCTTGTGCATGTCAAGTTACATCTCCCTACACTTTTAATTTGCATTTCCCCCAATGATTAATGATGTGGACTATCAGTTCAGGAATTAAAGAATCTCTGTATTTTTGAAGTAATGTGGATACAACTTGTTTGTGAGTTTTTAAATGTATTGTCTGTCTTTTCATTTAGAGTTGCAAGAAGTGGTAAAAAGACATTTAGATCGAGATCTCCCGATCCAATACCCAAGGGAATGAGTTCAGATCCCAACTCTGTTCCCAACTCCAGCTTTCTGGTTTCTGGGGTACTGGGAAGTCATAGATGTGTGTATCAAGTAGCTGTGTCTCAATTGCCCATGTGGAAGCTGGTTTATTTCAGCATTTGAGGAGAAATCAGAAAATTTTATTTAGATTTGCTCAGTTTGAGTGAATGTTCTTTAAACAATTTTAAACAATAAAAAACTACTCTAAACAATAAAAATATTTAAATAAATATGGAAGTCAATAAGAAAACCAAGAAAAGAAAGGATCAAGAATTAGTCCTCTCCCAAATTATGCTAAATTACTTTTATGACTATTCTTTCTAGTACAGTCATGTGAGCACTAGTTAAGACATCAGTAATACATTCTCAATTAGAAACAGCAACTGGGCTCCATCACACCCTGACTACTGCAGTATAATTTCTCTATTCTTTCATTGTCCCTCCCCCGTTCCTTTATTGTACATAAAGTACCTGCTGTATGTGCACAACCATATTGCATTTTTTCTTTCTCTCTCTCTCTCTCTCTCTCTCTCTCTCTCTCTCTCTCTCTCTCTCTTTTTAACTGAATGGCCAATGGTATGTTTTGATTGACATCAGATCGAGAGGGAATGGGGAAATATACCGGTTCCGTGACAATGCCCTGCTCTCCATTAGTGGCATGCTCATTCAGTTCTTCCAGTAAGTTATTTTGCTCTCACTGTTTTAACAAAAACTCAACAACATAAAAATCCTTGCATACTTTGATTAGAGAATTTTAATGTTTTTCATTTATCATGGTAAAACCAAGGACAATTGTATACACTTTTTTTAAAGATTTTATTTATTTTATTACAAAGTCAGATATACAGAGAGGAGGAGAGACAGAGAGGAAGATCTTCCATCCGATGATTCACTCCCCAAGTGAGACGCAACGGACCGATGCATGCCGATCCGAAGCCAGAAACCAGGAACCTCTTCCAGGTCTCCCACGCAGGTGCAGGGTCCCAAAGCTTTGGGCCATCCTCGACTGCTTTCCCAGGCCACAAGAAGGGAGCTGGATGGGAAGTGGAGGTGCCGGGATTAGAACCGGCGCCCATATGGGATCCCGGGGCGTTCAAGGCGAGGACTTTAGCCACTAGGCCACGCCGCCGGGCCCAATTTTATAACTTTTTTGTACGTAGCTGTTACATGTAGGGCAATCTGTCTTTAAGTCGGGGTAAATTACTCTTAAAAAAAATGAGTCCTAGATAGTTTTCCCTTCAAGTCAAGCGTCTTGTTGTTTAAATAAACTTCTTGTTCAAAATGAAAAAAATACATATATCACCATATCACCAAGCTGGAAACAAGTTGCTGAGCTCCTGCCTCCCACATGTGAGATGTACATCAAATTCTCAAGTTCTTTGCTCCTTAATTCAGCCTGAAATACCCTCCTCTGTGAGGACATTTCAAAGAGACTAGAAACGAATGTTCTCTCTCTCTCTCCCTCTACTCGCTCTCTATTATCATGTCTGAAATAAACATACATTAATTAAATTTTAAGAAAACTTTTTTGTAAGATTTATTTATTTTATTGGAAAGACAGATTTAAGAGAGGAGGAGAGAGAAAGATCCATCCATTGATTCACTTACCCAAGTGGCCACAAAGAGCGGAGCTGAGCCAATCCGAAGCCAGGATCCAGGAGCTTCCTCCAGGTCTCCCACATGGGTGCAGAGTCCAAAGGCTTTGGGCTGTCCTCTACTGCTTTCCCAGGCCACAAGCAGGGAGCAGGATGGGAAGCGGAGCCACTGGGACATGAACCAGTGTTTACATGGTAGCCTGGCACATGCAAGGTAAGGATTTTAGCCACTAGGCTACAATGCCCAGCCCTTAAGAAAATATTTGCATATCTGGAATAAATAATAATTCTGAAACAAATGCATGAGATTTAAGCACATATACAAATGTCATATTGAATTTTTAAATTGAAGACATTCCACCATCCAGAGGGGCATTCAAGTTAACTATGCCTGAAATGATAACACTAAGTTTATGTATATGAAAATGAAAATATCAGAAGGCCTTATTTCAAGTACTGCAAAAATCAATATACACTTTATAGAAATATAATCTTTTGTAACATCTGTTTATGGTGAATAAATACTTCAAATAATATGCAAAATTAAACCCCTTGGAATTGTAAAACTATATATGGAAGATAAAACAACAAATATTTTATAAGAAAGCTTGAGAGAATATCTTTTAAACCACATAGTATACAATATTTCTGGAAAATGAATGAAGAAAGCTTTAATTGTGTGAATTAAGATGGGGGCAGACCAGACCTGGCAGAGCTACAACACCTGTTGACCTCATGTGAGCTGGACCAAAGATAAGCCAAGCTGGGTTGACTGTTCCTACTGGTACAAGCTTAAGTCAGAGTGGGTGTGGGTTGGTTGGGCTCTGCCACAGCATCAGCTGGCAGATGCTGGAATAGGGGAGCTAATTCTGTCAAGCCAATTGCAGAACCACCTGGAGAGTGCATGATCCGGGAGTGGGAGTGGCCCAGGAGGGAGACATTGGGACCTACCTCTTGGGTCATCACTCCTACTGGTGAGTATGAGATTCGGGACTGGTGCAGGCTTGGCTAGGCAGAGTGGCACCTGCCAGCGTGTGTGTGGGCTGGATAGTGGGACTGATTGTGCTGAACTAGGCGTCAATGCCCATCGATATGTACGAGAGCTGACTGGGATGTAAGACAGACTGGACCAGTCTGCTGTACATACTGGCAAGCACAGGAACCAGGGCAAGGGGCAGGCCTGATGAGGGTTATTGCAGTTGCTCGGACTAGGCTGCAGCTCCCACTGGTTTGTGTAGAAGGTGGAACTAGAGGCAGAACTGCCCCAGCAATTGCAACCACCAGTATATGCATAGGCTGATCAGGGCTGGACCCTGTACTGGCATGCACACACAAGACTCTGGTCTGGTTTCTCTGGGGATCGCCCCCAATTAAACATAACCCTAACCATGAAGAGAATTGCAAGTCCCATGGTATGACCATAGAGTGCATGTGTCAAAGCTGAGCCTCCTCGGTGGCTCAGGTGGAACAGTGGAACCTACAACGAGAATGAACATACTCTAACTGCTTCACTAATGAAAAATACTTTAAACAAATAGTATATGAAACAAAAAGTGTTCAAAAGGTAAAAGTCCCTTTATATGTAGTTCAAAAAGAAAAGAATGTGCTCTTGACTCCTACTATTTTACATATAACCCCAGTAGAGAAATTACTGCATCTTGTGGCTACTCTTTTTCTATTAATATTTTGAGGAAGCTCCATATTGCTTTGTATAATAACTGTATCAGTTTGCATTTCTAATCAACAGTTTGTAAGGTCCCAGTTTCTCCACACCTTACCAACACTAGTCTTTCTTTTTTCAATAAAAACCATTCTAAGAATTAGTAGGTGATAATACGTTTTGATCTTGATTTGCATCTTTATTATAATTAATGATGTTGAGCTTTTTTTCTACTCATATGGACTATTTTTGTCTTTCGAACAATGTTTATCCAAGTGTTAGGCCCATTTTTACATTAAATAAATGCTTTAATCAATATTCAATTACTTTGGAGATTAACTCTTATCAGACATTTGATTGGCAAATATTTTCAGATTTCACAATTTGCTTTTCCTCTCTATTGACCATTTTCTTTGCTTTAAAAATGCCTTATATAGGGCCCGGCACGATAGCATAGTGGTTAAAGTCCTCGCCTTACATGCCTGGAATCCCATATGGGCGCCAGTTCTAATCCAGGCAATCCCACTTCCCATCCAGCTCTTTGCTTGCAGCCTGGGAAAGCAGTTGAGGATGGCCCAAAGTCCTGGGACCCTGAACCTGCGTGGAAGACCTGGAGGAAGTTCCCAGAGGAAGTTCCTGGCTCCTGGCTTCAGATTGGCGCGGCACTAGCCATTGCGGTCACTTGGGGAATGAATCATTGGATGGAAGATCTTTCCTCTCTGTCTCTCTTCCTCTGTATATCTGACTTTACAATAAAAATAAATAAATATGTAAATCTTAAAAAATGCTCTAAATAACAATAGCTTAGTACCACTTCCTTATTTAAAATCAGGTTCCAATTTCAGTTTTTATGTATGTGGATTTATAACATTTCCTACATCATTTGTATATACTTAACATTCTTGTAAGAGAGATTATCCCTTTATAAATGAACTTATTGGGGACATCTCTATTCTTATTTTATGCAGGTAATATACTCTTGGTTACCATAGCTTTTCAATATATTTTGTTTGCCAGGTAGTATGATGCTTTCAGTTTGGAAAATTGGAAACCAAAGCAGAGACAAAGGAAAACATGATTGTCATGTTGTAACTCCAAAGTCAATTACAGTTAAGCTGTGTTACATGATTGCTTTCAAGAGAGTCCTGGTGGGCCCGGCGGCATGGCCTAAAGTCGTTGCCTTGAAAGCCCTGGGATCCCATATGGGCGCCGGTTCTAATCCCCGCAGCTCCACTTCCCATCCAGCTCCCTTCTTGTGGCCTGGGAAAGCAGTCGAGGACGGCCCAATGCATTGGGACACTGCACCCGCGTGGGAGACCTGGAAGAGGTTCCTGGTTTCTGGCTTCGGATCGGCGCGCATCGGCCCGTTGCGGCTCACTTGGGGAGTGAATCATCGGATGGAAGATCTTCCTCTCTGTCTCTCCTCCTCTCTGTATATCCAGCTTTCCAATAACAATAAAATCTTTAAAAAAAAAATCTTCCTCTCATTTCTGTGTCTCTCTTTAAAAAAAAAAAAAAAAAGAGAGAGAGTCCTGGCAATAATTTTAATTTTAGTGCCAGTCATATGGCTGAATTCAGTTTATAAAAATCATTACAACTATGATTATTTAATAAAAATTTCAATATTTATTTTGCAATTCTGACCCAAAGCTATACTGGCAAAATATTGTCTGTATATGCTATTTAGCCAAAGGAAAGTACCAGAAAATTCCACAAATGAAAATTTTAAAATGAAAAGATTTGGAACTGCAATTATCTAAATATAATGCAAATGAATGCATCACATGGTAAAATTTAGTGGAAATAGATGTCTCCACTTGACTCATTCTTTTTCCACTTAGTACTTCTATATTTCTTATTGATTCTTTAAACTTGATGTATCTTTGTAAGTATTGTGTCATGTTTTCATTACCTGTGTCATGTCTGCAGCAGGCCTAAGCATCAAGACAGATGCTCTGAATTTTAAAATGATCCACTTTCATCAAAACAATTTTTAAATGGAATCAGTTGCTAATAAAATTTGGCTTCCTAATCTGTGAAAAATTCCATTTATATTCCTGTTATGGACATGCATTTTCAATCTGAATTTTACATTAAGTCCACAGTGAACAGATTCTCTCTAAAGATGAACTAAACTTCAGTAATTCATTTCTTGAACCAGTCACAAAAACCCCATCAAAATTGACTGAACCAAAAAATAACAGTCCCTCGCTTACTAATCTGTATTCAAAGTTGTGCGAGGTGTAAGTTTTTCTAAGTCTGATGATCCACTTAGGTCAGTAATCCTGGATTTATTTCACTACTAATAATGCTGAAAGATTGGATGGAAATAGAGTTTAAGATCCAATCTGGATAAATAGATGTAGGGATTTTCTGAGTCTCCACCAGCATTTAGATACATATAAAAACCCATTGATATTTTCTATCCTAATAGTTGTTAGTTATGAATAAGAAATGCAATCAGTCCCTTTGTTTTTTCGGCAGAATAAATTCTTTGAGTATCCAATCTCCTTTAAAGCTTTTAAAAATATTTATAGTTGAACAGTTGTGATTCAGTTTAGAACTAATGAGGAAATATTGTGCTGGAATTTAACATGTTAATTCTAGGTGACCAGAAAACTACAAACACTGTGTCCTGCCAAACTGAATATGCTGGACAAATACTGTGAATCTTTGGCTCCACAAAATAATAGCTGTTATAGCAGATGATTAATAAGATTACATCTTTTATATACTCATCAGATTTAGGTTATGTATGAAAAAATTTGGTGATCCCAACATGTCATGTCATTCTCCCTGTGTGTTTTTTGCGTGTTCAGATCCTTTCATCACAACTCCTTAGTGACCTCTGCCCTTCCCGGATCTCCTCTATTTTAATATAAACAATAATGAATCACATTTTTAAATTTTTTTATTTGAAAAATAGACTTTCAGAACTAGACAAAGGGAAAGAAGATCTTCCATACACACTTTCATTCCCTAAATGGCCCAAGCTCAGCAGTTCTGAAAACGGGGTCTGGGAGTTTCCTCTGAATCTCCCACGCTGATGCAGGGTTCCAAGGACTTGAGCCATTCTCTGCTGCTTTTTCAGACCATAAGCAGAGATATGAATTGGAAATAGAGCAGCTGGAATATGTCCCAGCACCACAGGCAGTACACTAGCATGCAGTGCCACCATGCCAGCCCCAATTCACACAATATTTTTAAATAGAGTGAATTTACAACCTTAAAATCCCTGTGTTGTTCAGATTTAGCTACCTTTAGTCTTTGCAATTCACCCTGCTCTTTTCTGTGACAGGCCTTCCCAGCATGCGGTGTTTCCTCCTCTAACTGTGTTCCTTATGATTTCTGAACGGCTATGGCCTTTTCCTTTGGGTTTTTGTGTTTGCTTCCACAGCAGAAGTCTTTGCAGATCAAAACACTATAAAACTCCCTGCAGATGTATGTATTACTCTCCATAATAATATTGTTTTCCTTTCTTTAATGACCCTTGCAAGGATTTGGAAAGAAATGGTCATTCACTCATTGTCTTTCTGATAAAAACATCTCAGAGGTGCAAATTCACCAGCCAACAAATGGTCAGGAACATAGCGACCAGTCAAGCCACCAGCATGTACATTTTGACTTTCATACACTCTTGTTGTTAATGGACTATGGTGAGAAGGATAAATATACTTTTCATCCCCAAGCCAGAATCCTATGTGGGATAAGCGACATAGACTATGGAAAGGAAAAATTCATTCATGTGTGAAAGAAAGTCCAGGAAATGACCCAATGAGAAAATGTTATTAAGTATGTGAACAAATGGATGGATAAGGCTCATTGGAACGTAGAGTTTCTGGGAGAAAGAACAGTATACGCAATGCCAGGCCACCTAATTTAGCTTAATATATTAAAAACAGAACGATGTCTTTGTGACTATAAAGGGGTAACAATGCAAGCTACACTGTCAAGAATTTAACAGGGCCC
The DNA here is from genome assembly GCF_030435755.1 of Ochotona princeps. Classification (NCBI taxonomy): domain Eukaryota; kingdom Metazoa; phylum Chordata; class Mammalia; order Lagomorpha; family Ochotonidae; genus Ochotona; species Ochotona princeps. The sequence continues at coordinate 50,592,479 of NC_080837.1, forward strand.
GGCGGCATGGCCTAGCGGCTAAAGTCCTCGCCTTAAAAGCCCCGGGATCCCATATGGGCGCCGGTTCTAATCCCGGCAGCTCCACTTCCCATCCAGCTCCCTGCTTGTGGCCTGGGAAAGCAGTTGAGGACGGCCCAAAGCTTTGGGACCCTGCGCCCGTGTGGAAGACCTGGAAGAGGTTCCAGGTTCCCGGCTTCAGATCGGCGCGCACTGGCCTGTTGCGTCTCACTTGGGGAGTGAATCATCTGATGGAAGATCTTCCTCTCTGTCTCTCCTCCTCTGTGTATATCTGGCCGTAATAAAATGAATAAATTAAAAAAAAAAGAATTTAACAAACATTAGTGTATGCCAGCCACTGGAATAATTCAGTGAACACAATCAAGAAAATCTTTATCTCTGTTGAGCTTACCGATTTAAAAACATAACAAGAAATTATATCTTATAGCAAATAGGTGTTCATTATGGATGATTTTCACCGAAGCTTCTGACACTCAAGAGCAATACTTTCTTTGAAATAATTGTGTAACTGTATTATCTAGTAAGTGAAAAAGAACACTACAACTAGAACATGTTCACCTTAATTCATTGTCATTGCCTTATTCTAAAGAAATCAGCAGGGGACCAGTGCAACGGCCTACTACAAGTCCTCACTGTGGATGTGCTAGGATACCACGTGGACATCAGTTTGTATCCTGGCTGGTTTACTTCCCATCCAGCTCCCTGCTTGTGGCCTGGGAAAGCAGTCAAGGACAGCCCAAAGCTTTGGGTTTCTGAACCTGCCTGGGAGCCTTGGAAGCAGCTTCTGGCTCCTAGTTTCAGATCAACTCAGCTCTGGCCTTTGCAGCCATTTGGGGAGTGAACCAACAGACACAAGATCCTTCTTTCTGTCTTGCCTTCTCTCTGTAAATCTAACTTTCCAATAAAAATAAATAAATCTTAAAAAAGAAACTGGAGAGCATTATGCTAAGTGAAATGAGCCAATCCCAAAGGACCGATACCACATGTTTGCTCTAATATAAGACAACTGGCATCAAAAATTAAAAAAGCAAATAAAGGAGAATAAACATACACAAGTAACCCCACAAATGAAGGATGTAATGCAGACCAGAGTACCAAGAATCAAGGAAAATCAGCAGAAGGCATCTCTACTAAAGAAAGAAGGTAGACCCTCAGTGAAACATCTATGTATACCTAGACAACAACAGCGAAAACTGGAATCCCTGCTATTGCCTATGCCAACAGTGTTATGACACACATTAAGACCAGAGAGTTGAAATCATTTCTCTTTCATCTCTAGTTTTAAATGTTTGTTTCCTTGTGATTCTCATTGCTAATATGGCTGAGCAGTTGTTTCGCGCATTTTATGAAGGAATGGCTCTTTCTTGCTTCAGTTTGCAGGGTTCTTTTTGTTTCAAATCCCATTATTTTTACTGGGAATTTTGTGTTTTTGCACATCCTATTCATTTGTGTCTTTTACAATAAGTCATCATGCTTCATTAATAGATATTCATATGAGACATTTTGATTATTTCTAACCACGAAATGTTGTAAATGTCTCTTCCAACATTGTTTTCACTACATCTCATGGCATTGACATTCTTGCTTTTATAGTCATTTCTTCGCTGTCACATAGGCCAAGCAGCATCAATTCTACAAGAAAGCTTTTGATTTTTTTTTATCACTTGTTCGACATATTGGTCATTCTGTAGCACGTTGTTTAACTTTATGTTAATGAAAGTTTGTTTCTCTCCCTGCTGTGGATTGTGTTTTCTGGCTCTGTATTTAGGGGGGTCTCTAACAGAAGTGTAGCAGAGACTGACAGATCCATATGTGCAGTATGTCTCTCTGCACTCAGACCAAAGATGGACTCCCCATGAAACAGTTGAAAATATCCTGAAAATGGGATGCTGGACTCTCCGACCTTGTCCATGCCTACACCGTCAGAAACACGTCAATAGTGGAATGATGACTTATGACTGTACATGAATGGCACCCATTGTTATACCACAGAGGAAATCAATAGGGTGGAGGAGATTTGCGGGGGGGAGAGTTGGGAAATCCCAGATCCAATGAAATTGGATCATAAAATAATAAAAATAATGATGATGAATTAAAAAATAAAGAAGGCAGCAGTTTCTTACTATAACGTTATGTTTTTCTCTAATTGTCAAACAAAATGTCATGTCCTGTGTCCTAAATTAACTTTTTATCTATTTTTTAAATTTACTTGTATTGCAAAGTCTGATATACAGAGAGGAGCAGAGAGAGAGGAATATCTTCCATCTGATGATTCACTCCCCAGGTGACCGCAATGGTTGGAACTGAGCCAATCCAAAGCCAGGAAGCTGGAGCCTCTTCTGGGGCTCCCACACAGGTACAGGGTCCCAAGGCCTTGGGCCATCCTCGATTGCTTTCCCAGGCTAGAAGCAGGGAGCTGGATGAGTAGCAGGGCCACCGGGATTAGAACCAATGCACATGTGAGATCCTGGTGCGTTCCAGACGAGGACTTTTGTTGCTAGGCCACGCTGCCAGGCCCCTAAATTAACCTTTTGAGAGATTTGTTTATTTTCATTGGAAGGCAGATTAACAGGGAGAAGGAGATACAGTGAGAAAGATCTTGCAACCACCAATTCACTCCCTAAACTGTGGCAAAGACCAGACATGAGTTTATCTGAAGCCAGGAGCCCAGAGCATCTTCTGGGTCTCCCACATGGGTACAGGATTCCAAGGCATTGGGCCATCCTTGACTCCTTTCCCAGGCCACCAACAGGGAGCTAGATGGAAAGTGGAGCCGCAAGGACATGAACTGGTGTCCATATAGAATGCCAGTGCTTAGAGGTGAAGGATTTGCTGGCACCCTAAATTAACTTTTTTATTTGTCAAATCAACTTGTCCTTAAGTAATACGGAATGTATTCTGGTATGTTAATTTCTATTGATTTTCCCAGAGGTAAGGAACTCACAAGTGGAAAACTAGTGGAGTTATCCTGATAATATATGTCATGCTTATGAGCACAATGAGGTAGATCACAAAAGGAACTGAGACAATTGATTTTATTATATGAATTCCTCTTCATCATTTGTCAAACCATAGTTTAAATATGATTATATTTTTTCTCTTTATAGAATACTCCCTTCACCATAATTAATGTTTTAAAGATTTTTTTAGATTTTTATTGAAAAGTCAGATATACAGATAGGAGGAGAGACAGAGAAGAAGATCTTCCCTTTGCTGATCCGCTTCCCAAATAGTCACAATGATCAGAGCTGAGCTGAGCCAAAGCTAAGAGCCTCCTCTGGGTTTCCCACACTGGTGCAGGGTCCCAAGACTCTACTGGCCATCCTCTACTGCTTTCCCAGGCTACAGGCATGGAGCTGGATGAGAAGCAGGGTTGTTGTTGCACAAACTGACAGTGTGTGGTATCCCTGTGTGTGCAAGGCAAGGACTTTAGCCGCTATAATACCACAGCAGGCCCACACTCCTTTTTTTTTTTTTTTAATAAAAGTATCCCAGTGCTGTTCTCCCCTCTCTATTCTAATTTTCTTATTTTATCCACATTCTTAGGTAATACCAAACATTGGAGCACAAAGATGTACCCTGAACATAGATTTTTTTCAACAGAGATCTTCTGAAAAGCATTTGTCCCATATTTCCTAATAGCTGACACATTGTCAGCACATACCTGAAAAGTCTATTCTGCCTGGTAACTGCTACCAATAATATACTAGCTTCTTATTCCAAAAAATGAGATATTTTTTTCTCTTGTTTCAACAGTTTCTGTCAATCTCTTCCTGTCTTTTGTTTGTTTTGTTTTTTAAGGAGCTCATTTGGAGAGTTCAGCTTGAGGGAAAAACTCTATTTTTCTTAAGATTTTGCTTTCTAAGTCTTGGCTGATCTGCACCTTACCAGAATGTGGTACCGTGTTCCCGCGCTAGCAACTGAGAAAGCAATTATAACTATTCCCTGTGTGTGGCACAGTACCTGTTAATCATATGTATAGTATATGTGGTGCTGCATTAAATGTATTCATGGAGAGCACTGGAGTATGCTATTGATTCTCAACAAAGTTTGGGATTGATACAATGGGTACAGAACTAGTCAATAAACAGAAAAACTTAAGCTAAATGAGTAGGGATACATGCTCCCTGCTAGCCAGCTTGTTGGTAGATAATATGAGCTAAATGCAATTCAACAAATTTCAAAGGCATACATACAGTGCGGAGCTTCTGTTTCCTTTCCCCCGAAAGGACCAAGTGTTGACTGCTATTCCCTTTTGTATGGTATTTACAAACCACATTGCCCTGAATCACTTGGAAATGCTGCTTCTTCAGTTAGTGACTGTCCGATCCTACTGTCCTCCAGTTGTTCTGTAAGCTGCCTGGCTGACAGACATGCTGCTCTTCACTCACACAGACGGTGCAGATGACCCCCTATCAGCAGGGCACTGCATCAATTAATGGCACATAATTGAGGAATACCAGCTTGGGGTTAGGGGTGCATTCTGTGAGCAGAGAACAGAGGTTTTCTCAGCCACAAGCATACCGGCCCATGGGGAAATTAAATATGTGACCCCAGCTTTAGTACCACCAGGATCTAATTGAGTTAACCATCTCTGTCACACAACGTTGGGTGAATAACTAATATTCTTGTCATTATCACCCCATGATATCTATTAGTGTTATAAATCTCTAAATTTCACTATTCAAATAATTTCGTTCCCAGAATGACACTCCTGATGATAATTTCAATAGCTTATTTTTGTGGAGGAAGTATTTTAAAACTTTTTTGAAAGTAATTAGTAAATGGGATTAAACTTGTATGCTATGATTTAAGCAACTACAATCTTGTTTCAAAGTAAGACATAAATGTAATTTTTAAATTCTGGTTCATACCAGGTGATGTACGTGATTCCTTGTTGTAAGAAAGTGCTGACATTTGCATAATGGACTTTCCAGAGACATAATGCCCAAGGCTTCCTCACTGTAAATTGGGAATAATTGAGAATAAGATAGAAAAATGATTGTTAATCTTAGCTTAAAGGTGTGAATAAGGCTAGATTTTTTAAAATTTTGTTTGGTTCGGTTTGGCTTGGTTTGACTTGGTTCAGTCTGTAAGAAGGTTATTTTAAAAGACATTATCTATGGCCCGACTAAAGTCCTCACCTAGTGGCTAAAATTCTCCTGTTGTATGTGCCAGGATCCCATATGGACACTGGTTCATGTCCTGGAGGCCCTGCTTTCCATCCAGCTCTCTGTTTGTTGCCTGGAAAAGCAGTTGAGAACGGCTCAAAGCCATGGGATCCTGCACCCGCGTGGGAGACCCGGAAAAGGTCCTGGGCTCCTGGTTTCAGATCGGCTTAGCTCCGGCCATTGCGGTCTCTTCTTCTCTGTGTCTCCGGCATTCTGTATATCTGACTTTCCAATAAAAATAAATACATTTTAAAGAAAGAATAATCTTCAAGAATAGATGAGTAGTCAAAGTTCAAAGTTCTCTAACTTTCTCAAGGTTACAGAGATGTGGAAGAAGAAATCACAATGATCAATTAAGGGCTTTCTAATTCCAAAGTCTGTGTTGTTTGTTTCTGTAAGATATATTTAACTGTTTCACTGGGATTCTTACTTCAAGAGTAGAGATAACTATTGCAATGTATCTTTACTTCCTGGTATGCTAATCTCCATTGTGTAATACTTGGTCATCTATTTGTTTTGTGTTTTGCATGGATTTTGTCTTTTTCTAGGGCATTTCATATCTTCCAGCAGTACTGGTCCTATGCAATTTTCAATTACCTTTATTTTCTTCTTTTGACAATTGACTTTGTAGTATATATCTATATCTATATATATATATGTATACATATATATATGAAATAGCTTCTGAATTATTTCTTTTTGATCTACACATTGATACCACACTGCTTACTAACATAAAATATATTTATTTATAAAAGAAAAAGCGTCCAAAAACTTACTCAGATACAGCAATCATGTAAACACTATTGTGTACTATTTTACTAAGCATACATGTAAATAAAAATGTGACCCCAAAATTGATTCTACTTTTGGAAAAGAAAATCCATAGCAAACGTTTTAATTACATAATTTTAAATTTGTGTCTCTTTTCTCTGCCACAAATATAATCAATATTTATGTGCATTGAAATAAATCTGATTTTTTAAATAATAGTGTACTTTCCATCATCAGTGAAAGTTTGTTAGAAGTTTATTTTTTTCCTGTAGGAGATTTGTTTTCCTCATCTAAAGTCTTGTTTGCCATCTCTATGTGAAATTTGTACACTATCCTCTTATAGCCTACAAATTTGTACTGAACACTAAATACCAAAAATACAATTTCATTGTCACTTTACTTTCAAAAGACTTCATTTATTTTAGTATACTTTTACCAAACAGATCCTGTTGACAATATTCCTGGACATAATCACAAACCTGTGTGATATAATAATCTGAGAAAGAAAAATGCAGTACAACATAAAAATACATAACACCAGCTCTTATGTTGTCACTAACTTTGGGGAAAACCCACAAAGGTGATGGCTTGGGCCAACGTGAAAGCTTAGTCGCCAAATCCTGGCCTTACATCTGGCAGGATCCCATTATGGGTGCCAGTTTGTGCCCTGGTTGCTCCACTTCCCACCCAGCTCCCTGCTTGTGGCCTGGGAAAGCAGTGAAAGCAGTAGAGGATGGCCCACATTCTTGGACCCTGAATAAATGTTAGAGACCCAGAAGAAGCTCCAGGCTCCTGGTTTTGAATCCGCTCGGCCTCGGGCGTTGTGGCCACATGGGGAGTGAACCAGCAGACAGAAGATATTTTTCTGTGTATATCTACCTTTCCAACAAAAGAATAAAATAAATCATATTTTTAAAAAATGATTCCCTTGTTTTACACTTCCTATTTGCCAACCTTTCCCCTCGCAGTGTGATGTTTAAAAGATGTTGAGCATATTTAGTTAATTTCAAGCATTTGATATATACTTTCTGTCCAAATATATTAAATTAATATGTGCTTTCTTCACAATTATATCCTGGAAGGTTCTTTGAAGAAAGCAAGAAAAAGACGAGCAGAGTAAATGCATATTATTCATACATCATGAAACAGCCCTTGGGGAAACACTGACCAATCCATAAAATGTGAAGCTTATATCACATTCTGATTTATAGTTTATATCAGAGAAAAATTCTTATAACTTGGTAAATGAGATTGCCTATAAACAGAATTGTGTAAGTAGCTATTGACCCTTAAACCATTTCTTTGATAAAAGTTACTGTAAATCGAATTTTCCTCTATGTTCTGTATAAACACAAAGCAATTCTTCATTGTCACAAATTCAAGCAGGCTGAGATAGTCTTCTATGTTATAAACACAGGGTTGTGTTTTAGGATACTCCAAAAGACAGTCAGAAAATAGCAACTCGCACTTTTTATTTACCATCTGCTAAATATATTTACATTTCGCTATGTGTGCGAACTGTTAATGGAAGCAAAACACATCAGAAAACTTCGTTCATGAATAGTAGATAAGAGTGAGAACTCACTTTTCAAACTACCTGTGTTTCTTTATTCCATTTTTTCTTGAATATGTAATCTTGAAAAAATTATTTCATCTCTCTCCAATTTCCTTCAGCTTTTAAAAAGGAAAAATAATAGCAATAAATAATAAATTACATAGTGATTGTATGACATTTCATTAACAATACAGTTAAAGCAAGGCTTCAAATATTAGAAGATAGTATTATGGGTTGAAAGAACAAACAGATTATAGTTAGAATTTCTCTTCTCAACAACTTAAAAATCTCTGTTTACAAAACAGAATATAAAATAGTGTAATGTGAGAATCAATGAATCATATAATATAAAGTTGATACTTTTAAATCCTGCTTAAGTACTAACTACCAATAATATTTTTCCAAATACTGTTTCTCTTAACAATACACTCCCAAATGTCACACAAATGCAAAAATACAATCCAAAAGGCAGTTGTATCTGTCTACCAACACTACTGGTTAAAATATTCGCACATAAATTTTGGTCATTACAATGTTAGTTTTTGACTTTTTTTTTAAAGATTTATTTAATTTATTACAAAGTCAGATATACAGAGAGGAGGAGAGACAGAGAGGAAGATCTTCCGTCCATGATTCACTCCCCAAGTGAGCCACAACGGCCAGTGCGCGCCGATCCGAAGCCGGGAACCAGGAACCTCCTCCAGGTCTCCCACACGGGTGCAGGGTCCCAAAGCTTTGGGCCATCCTCAACTGCTTTCCCAGGCCACAAGCAGGGAGCTGGATGGGAAGCGGAGCTGCCGGGACTAGAACCGGCGCCCATATGGGATCCCTGGGTGTTCAAGGCGAGGACTTTAGCCGCTAGGCCACGCCGCCGAGCCCAGTTTTTGACTTTTAATATGGCTCATGGAGCTCCACACAACTGGCTTACTTACTAGAGAAATGACTTACGGACAAACATTGGGACACAGCAGGTAAAGCCACCACCTGCATTGCCAGAATCTCCTGTGAGCATCCCTGCACGTCTTCATGGCTACATTTATCCTCCAGGAAACTAATGAACAGAACGGCCCAGGTTCTTGGGTCCCTGCACCCATGTAACAGACTCAGTTGATGCTCCTGACTGTAGCCTGGCTCAACCTTAGGTAGCGTGGTTTTTCTGGAGGGTGAACCAGCATTTCTATTTCTATTCTCTCTCTCTCTCTCTCTCTCTCTCTCTCTCAGTAGAATTCTGCATTTGAAATAAATAAATCTAGGAAGGAAAGAAGGGCGGGAGGGAAAGAAGGAAGGAAGGGAGGGAGGGAGGGAAGGAAGGAAAGAAAGAAAGAGAGAGGAAGGAAGGAAGGAAGGAAGGAAGGGAGGAAGGAAGGAACGAAGGAAGGAAGGAAGGAAGGAAGGAAGGAAGGAAGGAAGGAAGGAAGGAAGGAAGGGAGGGAGGGAGGGAGGGAAGAACACAAAAGCCATGATGCTGGTGGACCTCCTGGCTGCAGCCTGGCACAGCTCTTGCTTTTTCAGGAATTTGGAGTGTGAATTATAAGATGGAAGAAATTCTCTCTCTCTTTCTCTCTCTTCTTTCTGATCCCTCTGTGTCTCTCCTCCTCTATTAACAAGTAAATATTTTAAAATATACATGAGATAATATTATTTTAATGTTCAAATTCCTGGGTAACTATTTTCAGACTTAAAACGTGACAGTTGAGAGCCGTGAGGATAAGTGTTTTGTTGTGCTAACAGCTTGCTCTGCTGGATGAGAAAGGCTATGAAAAAAAATAACATGAAATCATGCTTGAGTCAGGCTTAGTAACAAAGAAGGAAGCTTTGTCAATGTCAGAAACCAAAAAAACAGCAATGAAATTATGGTATTCCTGAAGGAAGAAGATTGCTATTTCCCATGATATTTTGTGACAGTTTGTAACATATTTGGCATCCTTTCTTACGAAAATTACAACCTACTCTGCTCAGCATTGAATGCACAATTTCCTAGTAGGTTTAGAATGTCTGTATACAGATACCACAATTTTATAACTAATGAAATACAAGGAAGGCATGACAACTTTCTGGCATTTTAAAATTCCCATGGATTTTATGTATTTTAGCATGTATTTCTTATCTTCAAAAGATATGTCAAACATCGGTTTCACGGGATTTTGCTTGTTTTTCATTCTTAGTTGTTTGCTTCTTGGTTTTGCTGCCTTTCTGTATCCTCTATGTGGAACACTCAAGTCTGTATTAAGAATGATTATGACTCTTGTAACGAGTGAGAAGAAAGTACTTCACAAGTATGTCACCTGCAACGCAAGATTTAAATATGTGCTTCTAATAATGTTGCTTAGTAATAAGTATGAATTCGCTAAAAAACAAATTCGGGATGAATAAAAGAGCGAATATGATCACTACATTTTTTGTACTACAACTAAATGAAACTCTCAGGAAGCTGGTTTCATAGCATGAGGGTGAATTCTATTCCCTATTCCATCAGTTTCTTGGTGATGAAAGTTAGTGCCTTTGAGTTTAGTGAATCAGAGAATTTATTAGATGATGCCTTGAAACAAAAATGAACAAGGTCTGATTTTTTTACTAAGTAAATATCTGATGATGTTTATATGTCGCACATACTTTTGGATTCTGGAGCACAATCTTGGGAGGTTAAGTAATACATCACATTCCGAGAAAAAAAGTATGAAGCCAAAGACAAAAAGATATGTATTTTCTGTGTATTCTTCAACAGGTATTACCAGGTAAACTGATACATAAAGTCCAAATTTGTCACTACATTAAAGGCCAGTTGTGGACCCTGCCAATCAAGTGACATTCCTTCAGAATTTAGGATCCCCCTGTGGTTTCAGAGTCAGAAGGCAGATATTTATATGTTCAAGTCCTTCAGGAGTTTTAATTGATTCCCATTTCCAGTAAGGAAGCACATGGTGTGGCATATCAATTGTATTATAGGAAAATTATAATTTAGGTAAAGGAAACAAAAAGAACACAATAAGTAGTCTTTTATTGCAAAGCTACACAGCAACAGAGGAGAAAACTCTATCTGACAAAGCACCAGCATAACGGAAGTCTATTCTTTGTTGTAGATACCAAATACGACTCTAACACTTGTGTGGCTCTCTTTTTAGGTCATGCTAATATGGACAGTACTTATTTTGACATAGAAAGAATGCTGTCGTAAGAGTTCTAGGTGCAGTTAATGGCTATTCCAAAGCAGTCATTGCAAATATTGTAGAATCTTCAAGTGAGCAATACAAAAAACAGAATATGTATATAGAAAATACTGTTAAGATTGACTGTTGGATGTCCCAGTCGTTGGCTGGAGGCTAACTCTTGTGTACTTATCAAGAAACAAGTACTTAGAATAACACGGGGGGAGAAACGAATGAGATATTTGGATACCAAACAGCTATGAGTGAACAATGTAATCTGATTTCAAATGAGAATTGTTCATTTCAATGTTGTAGCTGATGATCCTAATTGGACACAGGAATCACAGTTGTAGAAAATTCAAAACTGGTGAATAGACTGCATATTAGATTTCTGAGGGGAAATGACAAACCTGAGTTGGTACAATGAAAAATGGTTTGCTTACCAACGAATTGAATAACTATGACAAGTGTCAAGTCCTGATAAGCATCCCCATCTCTGTCAGTAACACAGAATATCCACTTATTCCTTCGAAATTGCCCTTTTATCTACCATACATGTTACCTGGCTACTAGAAGAAAGAGGCTGCTTTGGTTGGAATTGATCTCTGCACAGCACAATGTTACCTTGTGGAGATACCTCGTTCTGCCAAAATAGAGACTTTGATCATGAAGGTTAGGCATGAGAGAAGTTTAATTTCGTTCTGTTTTGGTTTCTGGAATGTTTCAAAGCTCTTTACTGAAAAGTTCTGTGAACTTGTTTACTTCAGGTTCTCCAGGAATTTTTACAAATTCGACCATAAAAAATTAAAACAAGACCTCATGTTCCAGCTTTTTCTCTTTACTAATTTGTCACATAGCATTTATTAATTCATTCCTTCAAGACAGCTTTCTCATCAAAAAGAAGGAAATCATAACTGTCAGTCACATACGTTCTCGCTGACATTGTAAAGAATGAATTAATAATGACTACAAAGCTCTTTCTACACATAAAATATTGAATTATCATTAAAATAAATCGTTTTACTTACAATACAATGTACCCTACCTCTTTGTATGTTGAGGAAACATTTGTTAATTTTTGATATCTTTTAACTAATGTGAAATATTTTATAAAGGAAAGCTAAATTCATCATCAAAGAAATAGTCAAAAGCTGCCAGCTAGTGTTTCCATTTTTATCCATTTATGTACAGACTGAAAGCAATAATCCATACTTCCAGTTAGTAATTTTCATAACATTGACACCTAAATGAAAGAAGTTAGAGCTCATATCTTGTGCATATTTGACAAGCTCTAACAGAATTGTTTGCAAAATTTTATTGAAAACCCTGCTTTCATTTATCTTTGTTAGCACAAGCCTCAGAAATCAGTGGTATGGAATTCTTGTATAATTTTTAACTCTAAGAGAATTAAGTATGCAGGTGTTCAGAAAATAGGCCATTACTCTGAGTAAATAAAAATCTTTTTTGAAGAAAACCTAAGCATGTTAGTTACATTACATTATAAAATAATATTCAATTGGCTTGAATCATTTAAAAAAAAACTAAAAATACATGGCAAAAAAGGCAATGATGAAATAAGAGGTAAACTGCAATTGTTTTTCAGTAACCTTACAAAGTTTAATTAGTAAAAAGCTAAAGTTGTTTAAAAGTCTGTGTTGCACAATTTGAGTTGCAGCATTCACTTAAGATGTTGTGTTAAACAAAGACATGCACACGCCTAAGCTGTACTTCAAAGAGTTCATCTGGTGGCATTCCTCCTCTTGTAATGTCCCACGACTAATCCATAATGCATGCATTCAAACTTAGAGTGAAGAGAAAATTAGGAAAGATCAGCTCATAACAAGTTTTCATAATTTTTTTTTTCAGCTTTTAGGCTAGGTCTCTTATACTTGCCTAGACTCAAGTGCATTTTGAAAGATGTGTACAGGAAGACACTGAACCCTTCCCATTTCCGTGCCCTGCAGTCCTGATGGAAGTTCTTTTGTTTGGCCAACCTAAACGCTCTCTACAGCATTTCAAGCGTACTTACTCTTGCTCTGCCCTTTCTGACATCAGAGCACCTATCAGCACCTTCTATGTAATCATCCTTCATGTAATTGAAAACCAACTTGTTTCCCCAGCCTATTTTCCAACTTAAATAATATTAGTTCTCTTAACCTTTCCTCTGAGATTCTATTTTCCAAGCTATTAATCATGTTTATTGCTTGTCCGTAAGCCTTTTTCAAGTTTTCCAAGGTCCTTTTTAACTTAGTGAGTCTAGGTCTGTGCACAACACAGTGATTATGCTGGGAGAATTACTATGTCTATTGTGCATTCCTGGTCCTCTGGGTTTTTTGTTTGTTTGTTTTTTTTGTCCAGGGAACTCGAATGTTCATTTGTCTTTGAAATATGACTCTTTGACTACTGTCATTATTGTTATTGTTGTTATTGTATTACTCTCACCAAATCCTTCCTCTCTTGTAATAATCACACAGTTTACTTTTCTGATTGTATTTAACTTGGACATTTCTACTGCTGAAGAAACACTTCAGCTTTACATTGCTGGTTGAAAATGAGGTCATTCTACTTCCAGATCAAAGATGGACTCCCAATGAAACTGTTAACTGTATCTTGACAATAGGATGCTGGACTCTTTACCATTATCCATGCCCACAATGATGGACATATCGCTGTTTATGAAGAACTATACTATAGCAATAATATAGGGGAACTCAGTGGAGGAAGGGGAGGGAAATTGAAGAAGGGGTAAAGGAAATCCCAGGGCCTATGGAACTGTATCAGAAAATAATAATAATAAAGTAAAAAGAAATAAAAGAGAAAACACACACACGCACACAATAGGATCATTCAGTCCAATGCACTTAATCTGGTGTTTGCTTTTTCTCAAATGACACACTGGTTTAAGACTTTAAATTACATGTAGAACTTAACATGAAAAGCATAAGAAGTCTGAAACTAGCATGTAAGAACTCTACTTGGAGGCTGCTTTATATGCCATTCAGTTTTTGGTCTGACTTATTTTTAAATTTAGGAGATGAGCCTGCATTCATTGAATATCTGTAACTGACACAACAGTTTTCACATTCCAGTTTCATCACAGTCATCCTCCACAAAATTATTTCCTACAGTTCCCTCTTTCCTGCAATCTCATCAGACCATTTTTAGGTTCATCAATGAACTCCAGCAATTTCATACTACTCTTCCTACATTCTTTCTTATTTTCTATAGAAGAGCAATGAAATATATATATTCATTACATTTCCAACGCCATATGGCATCCTGACACGTTCAAGGCGAGGACTTTAGCTTATATTCATCAAACATTTAAGCATTAAATTTAGATAACTTTATAATATACCCCTGACAGCCATTATTTGATACGATTATCATCCTTCCTGTCTACTTACGGAAGAGAAAACGTGGAGGTTGAGATTTTATCCCAGGTACTGTACTACCTATGTGCTTGTAAATAAAAAACCTAGAAGCTAATATACTATATATCCCCTTACATTAAGAAAGTAAAATTCAAGATAGGATTTTGAATATTTTTAGGTTTAGAAGACAAATATATTTACCATGATTGGATAATACTTTAACAGGTCCACTTTGAGACTGCACAAGCCTGCTGAAACCTCGGGCACACCTTCAAGTGGGTGGCACAAGTATTACTTAACCATTTCCTAATTAATTCAGAGGCTACCAATGGGGAACCTTTTACCCATAGGTTCCCACCCAGCAAGGAATGCTTAAAATCCCAAGATCCTTTTTCAAACCTTCTTTCAAGAGGCACCCCACCTGCTGGCTCTCTCTGTAGAGGTACTTACCCCTTCCTTCTTCTCCTGGTCGCTTCACAAACAAAACTTCTCTGTCTACAACTGGTTAGTGGTTTTTTTTTTTTAAACTTATTATTATTTTTGTATTAAGCAGAGGAAAGACCCCACAGAGCTTTTCTGGTAAGACATTTTATCTTCAGATCTCTCTTCTGTTTAAATCCTTTATCAAATTGTCTTGTCATTCATTGATGGTTCTCTCCTTCTTATTATTTTCCTGAAAACAATTAAAACAATACATTCAGGTAAAGTAATAGCATATGATAGCCCAGAAAAAAGTCTCAATTTAAAAATAATGAAATGTGAAATAAAAATAAATTAGAGAAAATACAGCTGTTGTTGGAGGTCGTGACTAACTGATCCATGAAGAGCCATTCAGAATATTAAATGTTGATTTTCTTTGGGAAAATAACAGATGAAAGTCTTTCATCATCAGTGTTTTGTTCATACAATTATTTGTCATTTTAATAAACAATTTGTTCTATCATTAGCATACAAAATGTGAGCACATTTATTGTTAGCATCCTTTCTAATTAGTCCCACAAAAATAACACATTTCAGATGCTTGTTTCCACTTAAAAATTGATACTTGCCACCCTGTTTCTAAATTATCATTTCATAACAGTATAAAATATGCAATTTTTTAAAATTTATTTTTATGGGAAAGGAAGATATACAGAGAGGAGGAGAGACAGAGAGGAAGATTTTTCGTCCATGATTCACTCCCCAAGTGACTGCAATGGCTGGAGCTGAGCCAATACGAAGCCGGGAGCCAGGAGCTCTTCCAGGTCTCTTCCAGGTCTCCCATGTGGGTGCAGGGTCCCAACGCTTTGGGCCGTCCTCGACTGCTTTCCCAGGCCACAAGCAGGGAGCTGGATGGGAAGTGGAGCTGCCGAGATTAGAACCGGCGCCCATATGGGATCCCGGGGCACATTCAAGGCGAGGACTTTAGCCGCTAGGTTACCGCACCAGGCCCCAAAATACACAATTTTTAAACCATGAAATCAATAAGTTAGGGTACCTGTAACTTGAGAAATTTAACAGAATTTATAAAACAAAGTCTCCTATGTTCAATATTTTGTAGGAACTGAGATCATTCTACCATTGTGTTACAATCCCAAAAGTGAATCTTGCTTTTATCAAAGATGAAATTTCTACTGTTTCTACTGTTCAGTACAAATCTAAGAACAGGCTAAACCAGTTCTGGCACCAATATTTATGTATTTACATTCTCACTCTTCATGCCCAGATGAATGTTGAGCCTAACCTGGGAAAACTGCATGACCTTTTAGTCAAATTCTACTTTAAAATATTAATATAGGTATTGCTTCAGGGTTTAATGTGCATTGGCAAAAGCATAGTGAAACACATGGAGGTGAATAATGTAATCACCACAGCAGCTGGGTTTCAGGCCTGCCAAGAGCCAACCTGGAGCTCCTAAGCAGCTGGGGCAGGTGCTAGTGATCTAAATGAGGCTGGTGGAAAGACTTTTATGACTTTACAATAATTCTGGCAACTAGACCTATGTTCCTGCCATTCCACTCTTGGTACTCACTTTGTTTTGTGCAATTTTCCTGCAGGTTTTTAAAAGTTTTATATCACCCCCAACAGCTTTACTACCACCTCTCTCTCCAGGCCCGATGAAGGAGCAATGCATACAACGGTAGTACTTCATTTTACAGAAAACCTTCGAAGCAAAACCATAATTTAAATATCCTGCCAGTAGTTCTTTTATTAACAAAGTGACCCCAGCAGTAACTGCAAACTCTACTCCGTTTTTGCAATAAAAAGGATGTATTATCTGTTTCTCAAACACTAAATCAACAATATTGATGGAATGCCTACAATATATAAGACATTTTTATAGTAACTATTTGGAAGTAGTCTCCCGGTCTTTATGGAGCTTAAAGACAGTTGGGGAAGCAAGCTATAAACTATAAAATAACACTAACAATAGACGTTAGCCATTGACCAGTGCCAAATTAATGGTACAGATACCAAGTGCTACAGAATTTTTCAAGGTGAGAGAAAGAATGCAGAAAAAAAAAGAGTAAACTCTGCAGTGTGGTTAAGTATAAAAATAATATACGTAGAAAATAAAAATCAGTACAAACCTATTTAGAACTGTCACCAGTTCCAGTATAATTGTAGCAGGTAGGCTGCATATGCCCGAGATCCAATGTCAACAGTAATGATGTAGTTGTGATGACAATTAACGGTAATTGCAGTAACAACGATATTAATGCAACTCAAATGCAGGTGCCTAACTATGAACTAAACACCAAGTGCTTTTTTTCTATTGAATAAGAAAATGTTTAATACTCAAAACAAAATCACTCTGTAGGTGGTACACATACTCGTACCTTAGATAATGAAGACATGTGGACTTAGAAGAAGCAAATCCTTGGATATTTTTCATTAGCAGTAGAACCAGGTTTGAATGAAGATCTCTTTAATGTCAACACATTGCTGTTTTTTCATGAACTCACTTGACTGACAAGAGGACAAATTTAAGACATGACACAACAGAATAACAAGGACAAAGATTCTTTGAGGAGAGTCCATGTGTGTTCGTGTATGCATGTGTGTGTGTGCACTGTGTGTGCAAACAGAGAGAAAGGGAAAGTCATCTGGAGTAAAGTTATCACACCCTTTTCCTCCATGCTCCCGTCACTCTGGCCTCCCAGCTTCTCCTCAGATGTGGTAGGTAATATACACTATGAAAATGACTGCTGCTCCTGCTGGTTGCTCATGCGTATGGCTTTCCATCAGCTAGAAGGTTTAACTCAAATGTCACTGCTCACAGTGGCCTCCCTGGACAACTCTTTTAAATGTAACTATGTTCTTCCCTTCTGTGATAACCATTGCTGTCACGTATTAGTATCAGTATTGCTATTCAGGAATGCCTTTCATTAATAAAATTTCTTATGACTCTATTCACTTTCCAGTAGTTGCTCACATCTTAGTAATGCATTACATTGCATGAATGTCACAACTTATTTTTAAATTCTTCTGTCCACAGATTTTTTTGTTATTTTAAACTTCTCTATTATAAATGAAGCAGACAAAATTTCTTATGTGTGAATTGCTGCTTTTATGCATTTGTTTCTCTTGGATTTACATACCTAAGAAGAGAGTTCTTGAACATGTGTATTTAGTGAATATTCTCACACAGTTTTCCAAAGTGATTCTTACAATTTACACTCCCAAGAGAAATGTCTGAGGCTTGCAACTGATCCACATCTTTCACAAAATGTTTTTTTTTTAATCTTCAGGCTGTTTTGTAGAAATATCTCCTTATAATTTTAATTTACATTTTTATAACGAACAATATTTGTAAATTTTAAGATGCTTATTTGCAAAGAAAAAGATTATGGTGACTTTATATTTACTTAAAATGTTGTGAGAATATAAATGATGTTTTGATACCAAAGCATATTGTTTTCTTCAGTTAGATTTAGCAATATTTAACTGTCTTTTTATGTAAAACTTAACATTGTCTCAATGTACAGATGAGGATTGTGTGAGATTTTTTTTAAATTATATTTATTTCTGTTAAGCTGACTCTAATGCTTCTAGAAAATTCTAACACAGCATCTTTCATGAGACTTGGCTCATTATTAATATTTTTATAAATTTCATAGACAATGATACTTCAATTATTACTTAAATCTTGTTGAAGCATCAGTTTATTTTGTTGCAAACATTTTTGAAATTCATACATAGGTTTTCCATAATATACAACTTCCATGAAATTTATGTTTCTTGTAGAGATGGAAATAAAATTTTTGAATCAAAACAAAGTCATATTTCAATTTACTTTTTCCAGAAAGCATTTAAAATACACTTAAATGGGAAGCAGCTTTTTGAAGGCAATAATTGAATGTGTTAGAAGATTTAACTCAAATGTCATCCTTCACAAACTTTATAATGGATTACCCTTATTATGCCTAGCTTACTTAATGTTTACAAATTTATGGTTACTGTCTTCCATTGATATTGCCTGGTGTCATTCAACAGTGCTTTGCTCTCCTGCTTCATTCTGTGCATTTACAACTCATCCAGTGTGATGAATTGGTTTCACTTTATTCCTGTTTTTTTACTCTAAACATACATGCTAATTGTGCTAAACTTTCCCTCGTTTTCTTTATTTCTAGTTGTGTTAGGTTGATGGGATTGACATTGTATGCCTTGACCACTTGTTAGCATTTACACCAATTTTCTTTTGCTTTTAATAATCTTCATCAGCTGACCTATTCTCCTAGACATGCATCACAGACATCACTTTTACGTAATAACCATTTCATCAGTGAGATGCACTTCTCCTCAGCTGTAGCACTTTCATCCATTTCCTCGATCAAGGAAAGGAAACAATCTTCCTCCTCTCCTCTGCTTGATTTACTTCCCATTTAGAATAGTGCATTCAGATTTCTTTCACTTTACTTCCTCTTCTAGACCTTTGTTTCTGATTCCTAATGTCTAATACAAAGCAACTTGATCCATGACTCTGATTCTGGGACATTTAATCCATACCAGCATTTCTTATTAATATTGAGGTATTTCATGAAATCGTTGTAAAGCAAGGTTAATTTCTTACAACTCTTCTCTCTGCCATTCAACTTTTCCCATACCAAGGTATATGTTTCAGTTTTCCTGTGACTTTGGGTGAACTCTTTCCTCGTATACGTGAGTAATACTGCTTTCAGCTTGTGACGAGCTTCAGCCTCATATAGCTCCTTTTTCTTTCATTGTGCGTATGATGCTATCAGGGTAAAGATTTTTCTCCTTTTTCTTGAGAACGTCACACATTTTCATTTATTATTTTGTTAACCATTTTTTCAAATGAGACTTTCAACACTAGAACTCAGTATTTGAACTTCATGTTTACCAATGAGAAAGATGCAATGTACCAGTTGGTTAAAGGTAAAAAGAGCTGAAGTATCCATTTCCTGTGAGGTGAAGTTAGGCATCAAAAATCTTGTGTAATACTTGGAGAATCATCTCCTGTCTTCAACATATGCATTGTTCCATTCAGGGAGTTAATAAAGCCCTTCGGTTCAACTCTCTCATAATCTTTTTCAAGATCAACTTAGAGCTCTCTTTTGAACTAATCAGACCTTGGATTTAAACCCTCAGCCCTTTGACTGATGGGCTGGTCCTGGAATATGTTGCACTGATTTGTGGTGATAACTGTTTCCAAGACTGCTGACAAGTAACCCCATGGAAATTTAAGAATAGTGCTACCACTCAAGAGTTGTTCAGTTTTGCAGCATTCTAACGGCACAGGGACAAGTAGATTGTAACTGAATCACACGATGCAAATGTATACTTAAGTTGTTTTATAATCATAGACCCCTCATGAAAAATGAGAAAAAAAAACAAGACAGCATTTCTTTCTAGAAGTAGAATGTTGGTATTAAATGAACCATGGTTTTTCGCTCTTTGCACAGAATTATAGACAAAACAATAAACTAGAAAAATGCCCTATTATGAATATTTATTTTCAAAATATTAAAATATTATATGGGGAATTCATTTATCCCATACAAGAGCTTCCTCCTTGAATGCTAAAATGATTCATCTTTAGTTCAAAATGAAAGGTAAGGAAATCTAGAGATGTTGAACATGGATAGGGTACGCTGATGTTATTATTAGAAATAATGATTTTCACAAGTGAACTTTTGAACAAAGAAAGGTTAACTTAATTATTATGTTTTGGCAAGTTTATTTATTTTTCAGATCTGAAATTAAGAGAGTTTGCTAGAGAATCTAAAAAGGAAAAGTTAATGGAAAAATCATAGAAAAATAGTGGACCAAGAATAGAATCACAAAAATATATTCTTAAAATCTGCCCACATGATCAGGATAGATAAAGATGCCTGAACTTGTTTAATCATCAGTGAAATTAATCTAATTACTAGAGTGAAGCTCACAGAATTGCCTATATTCAACCGTCTTTGAACTTCAAAAATACCAATTTTGTATAATTTACCTTATCATAAAATGTAGTGATGCTCCCATTCCTTAATAACTTCCTACCTACCTGCAGTGGCAAGGATCGAACCATGCCAGAGCCAGGACCCGGGAGCCAATGTACGCCTCATAAATGGATGGCTGGGACACAGCTACCAGAGCTGTGATGATCACTGCATTCGTTAACAGGGTGCGCAGATCAGAAAGACAACTCAAGCCTTGCATTCCAGAATGGAGTATAGACCTCCAAATCTGCATTTTAATCATGTTGTTAAACCCTTGCCACCAATTTCTTGGCATCAGAGGATATGTCTTCTATATTTTATTCCTCTGATATGTAGAGTACAATTTTCCATAAAAAAATTTGTAAATCAAGAGTCTATTTTACCCTCTTTAAAAAGCCAAGTGCTTTCCTGTGGGACTGGTTTTATTAATCAGAGAGGGTTCGAACATCCACTAGAGAATGCCACAATCATAATACTGCCAATTTTCTTTGTATATCAAATAATTCTTATCTAAAATGTCAAGCATCCCATTAATACAGGAGTATGTAAGTTTCCAAAAGTATCTTCTCCGGACTCACAGTGCTCCTATTTCCATTGACTTTGTCTGATTTTTTCAAGCTTTAGCGATTATCACTTCAAGGAATATCTCTCTGCTTAAGTATTCTAGAATAGTCTGTATCATAACTAATAGAATTGATACCGTTCAAATAATAATGCAAACAGAAAAATAATCACTATCTTGCAGAAAAAGGGCATGGATTTTGAAGCTGTGTGTGAAAAGGGTATTTTCAGCTGAGGTACATACACACACAGATGCACGCACACACAATCAGCATGAACTCTTACTAAGCTAATACAATAAGAAAGAAAAACACACACGGTGAAAGAACTGAATCAAAGGCTGTCGGGCACCAAAGATCATGGCAAAACAGAAAAATTTTCTATTTGACTAGTGTAGTTAGAAAACAAAGTTTGAGTCGAAAAGTGACAAACAAGGAGTCAGAAAAGGTCAGAGTACATAGCCACTGGTAACCGGCATCCAGTTGTAACTAGTGGAGACAACCAGATTTAAAAAGGTATCTAGCTTGAGCATTAAAGGTGATTTCCATAGAGAGAGCAGAGGTGAATGAGTTAACTGTTTAGTCTATTGAGATAATGAAGTGAGAATTAGCATGATATAAACATTCAGTTTCCTTATTTGTATTCCACAGTTTCATCATTTTTTATGCAGAAAGTTCATGGTTACCACTACAAATTCATGTAATACCTGTTTTACCTCCACCAAATCCATGTGCCTCTACCTGTACATGCCCCATGCTGTTCCCTGGGAACACTGATCTTCTCATATCTCTGCCGTTTCAATGGTTTTCTACAAAATCATTTCATTGGAATACCACAATATACAGATTTTCAGATTGAGTTTTTTCATTCAGCAACTTGCAATCAAAATCCCTTTGTATCTTATCATGGCTGCACAGCCTAGGGTTTTTTTTTTTTTTTTCCTGATTACTATCTCATTGCATGGGTGTTGCACTTTGGTTATCCATTCAAGCATCTCTCCTGGTTGCTTCTCAGATTTGGATATTGTGAATAAAACTTCAAGAAGTGTTTATTGTACACTATCATTGGTTCTGAAGTATTACTGTATAAAGCAACCGGAAGTTAGGATTTCATTGTAGGTGTCTGCCTGATTTCTAATCTTAAAAACATCCTTTTACTACGATTTTTAATGGAAAAGGTTTATACTGCCGAATTTATAAGACATTTACTTTCTTCGCTTGAAAAAAACAATTCACTATGCATTTTTGATATGCTTGAGAAATCAGACAGCAATTGTATCCTTGGACTAGCCCTCAATTACAGGAATGAAAGAAAGATTTATTACAAGAATTGTGAATCTATAATGTCTTTATATGCACAAATGGTAAGGAAATCAAGGTGGGGAAGTAAACATGCAATGCTAATTAGCACAATATTTTTAAATGAACAACCCAAATTTAAACTTACTGAAAAAGCACTATAAAGAATGAAAGTATCTTGATGTAATTCAAAGAAGTCTGAATTGCATACTAACAGTAAAGGATGATTCATTATACGGATTGGTTATTTTCTTAAATGAATCAAATAATTTTTAAGTTCAGTGTACTGCTTTTCTTATTTTATTTTACTTAATTTTATATCCTCTTATAAAAGCAAACATCAGCTTACTAACTGGAATATCAAAGTAAAACATTTCAGAAAAATCTGGCATACTTGACTGACTGGTGAGACAGGGGTGCATAAACAACAAACGAGGATAAATTCGGGATTTTACCAAGGTGTAATTTGCTGGAAGAACTTACTAACCAAAGTGTGGTTTCAAGCAGACAGGAAAAAAATGTATCTCCATTTCTTTCAGATGGCGTTAGTCAGTTCAGATAGGAAGCTGGATAAAGGCACTCCAAGGTTAACTTACGTACACCAGAATGTTAACAAACATTAACTTTTCAGAATCAATCATGGAGGAACCACGACACAAATTAGTACCCTTGTGAGATACTGTAATACAGGCACTGGATTAATTTGCTTTGCCATAAGACAGCCAAAGAATCCAAAATACTTTCAAAACACCATACTTTTAAATATCCTTACAAGACTGATCAGGTTTCAACATTCAGGGAAACACAATTATTATACTTTGTTAGAATGCAGTAACACCATACACAAAGGGATATTTGTGTTCTTTAAATCATTTGAAGTTTTACTGAAAGTAACACTAAGACTGGTTAATCCTGTATACTGAAAAACATTAAAAGAATCACAAAAAGAGTTCAAAGTGTAATTGACATCCTAAAAAAATAAAATGTCAGTGAGAAACAGAGAGAACAGAAATGAGCCAGGGAAAGAGAGCAAAAAGAAGTTTGTGAATGGTTATATTTACCGAAGATATCAGGTGACTTTAAATGTGCTTAGTAGGACCTGCTTATTTTCAAACTCAATAAAAATATAAAATCCCATATCTATTCTTTAGTTTCTATTTAATTAGTAAATCTGAACATCATCATTTCATATTAAGTTTCTAAACCAAAGTTAAAAGCTTATGTAGATGACTAAATTTTGTCTTTTATGACACAATTGTATTTGTAAAACATACCTCAGGATGCCTGGTATGCAACCAGCTGTAGTGTCTAAACCTACATATCTGCGCTCCACCTGCCTGTGGATCCTTCCCAGAGCTCATTTAGACAAATCACTTCCCCGCTGAGACTCCAAGAAATTCAAGACATTGAGGAAAATGTAATTACATTCATTTTAAGGTAAAACAAAATTTAAGCCTAAGGATTAATTAATATTCTTTTTAATTGGATATTTTACATGAAACTCTGGAAATTACTGCATATATTAGGAAAAGCACATAAATTTGAAGAACTTAGAGCTACACGCTTGTCAGATTCTGTAATTTGTGGTTGTATGTGGCTTATGAGAGCTGATATTCCTTTTATGTTTTCCCCATATTGAACCCCAGTCATTGGTTCTGGATTAAGCAAAGCATAATTTACTTTTGTCAGTTAGGCATTTAGTTGTTAAATAAGGTTTTGGTGTCCATCATGTGTGTGTGTATATTGGGTCAAATGAGTCCTTCATGCTTATGAGTAAGCAAATGTTGGGTAAGTGCATAAGGAATGACAAATGCTAACATGTGAAAGAATGACTAATACAGATGATAGGCGTATTGGAAACTATATATGGATTAAACCATGCTCACAGTTTTAACACCCACTTGTGGGACTGATGTTATGGAGTGTGAGGTTAGCTGTCACCCGAGGTACCCTTATCCCATATGGATGCTGGTTCTGTTCTTGGCTCTGAATCCTATCCAGTTCCCTGCTAATGCACCAGGGAGATAAGCCAAAGATATCCTGATCCTTGGGCCATTCCACATCTTGGCCATATTCTTTAAAATGTCATTATTATGTTCTCTTCAATGACACATTTACTTCTCCTGTTACTCTGAAAGATGTTCTTCATTTTCTGTGATGATTTACCTTAGGTCTTCCACGTGGGTGCAGGGTCCCAAGGCTTTGGGCCATCCTCCACTGCTTTTTCAGGCCACATCTTAGGAAAAGATGCCAGGGTATTTGGTAAGACACCATTTTTGGCTCAGTCTCTGAGAGTATTTCTGGAATAAATCATCGTTTGAATCACAGAGCTGAGTGGGACAGATCTGCTCTCAGTTGGTGGGCACCGTCCAGTCTGGTGGGCACCAGTCAACTGACTAGATGTGGTGCATCTTGGATCTTAGATCTCACATGGAAACAAAATAGAAGACTGAAGATTTTATGCTTTTATGGTTTCTCTCTTAAATCTGCAATACAATTCTCACACTTCTCCTTTCTTTTAACATCAGCAGTTCAGGATCCAGTGCTCTCTCTGGATTCTGGATCTGCAACTGTAACTTCTTGCTGGCCAACCAACCATTCTTCAGCCTCCTGGTCTTCAGTTTGGGACTGAAATATATGTTATTAACTTCCCTTGTTCTGAGGGTTTTGAACTTGAATTTCCCCAATTCTTAAGTGTACAATGAATCATTTGAGCCAATTTCTTTAACAAATCCTCTCTTAACTGTCTTTCTGTCCATCTAACTTCCACACATCTATTCATTGACCTGAACCATGTTGGTTTCATCCTCTTTGAGAAACTTAACATGCCTCCAGTAAGCCGATTATTGCTTTCATTGGTTCATACTCCACACACGTCCAAATACATCCAAATTCCTTTTTTCTCTTTCTCCTTTTTTTTTTTTTTTTTTGTTTCTCATCCATTGCTTGTTCAGTAATGCCTATCTAACCAACGGCTAGGATGTAAAAACTAAACCTTCCTATGAAAGTATCGTGTTTGTCTGCTTTTCTATAG
Source organism: Ochotona princeps (assembly GCF_030435755.1). Classification (NCBI taxonomy): domain Eukaryota; kingdom Metazoa; phylum Chordata; class Mammalia; order Lagomorpha; family Ochotonidae; genus Ochotona; species Ochotona princeps. The sequence continues at coordinate 50,617,844 of NC_080837.1, forward strand.
CTACCATACAAAGTTTTGCTGTTTGGGGAATTTGTGAAATTCTGATCTGCTACTTTTTTCTCTCACTGCTTTATGACATATAAATGTTGCTACTAAGAAATATGACCATCCTTGTCAAATTTGAAAGCTTTGAACTTCCTAAGGTTGAGGAAATCATGAAAAACAAATAAAAATGCTGAATATACTAAATCAATATAAATATCAGTTTAGAAGCAAATAGATTGAAAAAACCTGCACGTGGACGGTCATGGGGTATCGCAAGTGAAGCCACTCCATGTGATGCCATCATCATATATGGGTTCCATTCCCAGCTGTTCCACTTGGATTCAACTGCCTGCTAATACTCCCAAAAAAGCAGCCAAGAATGACCTAAATATGTGCACATTTGCACACATGTTGGAGACCCAGAAGATACTGGCTTCTGGTGCCTGGTTCAGAATGGTCCCAGCTCTAGCCAATGCTGCAACTTGGGGAACGAATCGGTGGAAGAAAGTTCTCTCTCTCTCTTTCTCTGTTTTTCTAAAATAAATAAAAGAAACAACAACAAAAATGTTTCCACCAAAGTCACAAACCATATGAACAATAACAACAAATCAGCCAAAACCACTTGGGGTTAATTACTAGAAAAATGGAAGTGGCAGATCACATCTATTTATTTCTACCTGACATTTTTCTAGAATAACAGAAATTATCCATTTTTATTCCATAGAATCTGAAATGAAGAAACAGTATGTAATGCCTTTTCTAGGTGTTTTGGCTTGAGAATATCATATGAATGATTTAAATAAATTGAAACTTATTGAGATTCCTATACAGACAGCATATGGTCATTTTATTTTGTAAATTGCCCTATGTGCTCTTCAAAAGAATGAGTCTTGTGTTTATGTGCCAATTAGGCTGTCAACACAAAATCCTAACAACTATAAAATAATAAGGGCCAAAGCTTTATATCAAGCTTAACTGCAACCAGACTACAGGGAGATAAGAGGATATTATCGAAGTACTGAAGGAAAACAAGTCTGACGCAGAATTTCATATCCAGCTGAAGCTCTACCGAGCACTGAGAAAAATTATAAAGATGTTCTCAGTCATACCCCACACTAACTAGTTCCCCTTACAAAACATACACGGAAATAATTTCTAAAAAAAAATTCAAATAAGAAATCAAATATGGATGATTTATCAAGAGATGTATAATGAATACGCAATGTGCCTTAATAAAATCCATTTTTATTTGTTTTAACTAAATACTTGTTTTTATACATAGAAAAATATACAGTAAGCATTATATGGATTAAATGTTAATAATTACAACATAATCATTTTCAATTGCTACAACAAAGTAAAAAGCAGATTAGGGTTTGGCAATACACGTGAACAACTACCACCTGCACCAGCGGATTAGACACTATAAAGATGACATGATTCACTTAAACACCTTCCCAGGATAATTTCCCCCCACCTTCAGAAATAACCAACACCTTGCCTTTCAACAGTTTTCCCACAATTCTTTCTAGGTTTCTGTTTTGACGACTCCTACCTCATATTGTAAATTACTTCCTTGATAATTGAACTGATGTTTTTGACATGATTGCTAAAGTCATCACTTTTTGCATGTTTTATTTTTTTTTAGAATATCTTGTCTCAGGACAATGGAAATAAAACTTATTTCATATGTTACTTTCTATGAAGATCAAATTTCATTTCTTCTTTTCATTTCTTGGACATTTCTTACACTACCTGTACTGTCACATACAGTGTTGAGCAGAGTCGATAATAATGAGTGTCATCTTCTCATTCCCAATAGCAGGAGAGAAATGTCAAAAATTTTACCAGGATAGAAGACAAGTGCTACAGCCATTTTGTAATCTCCTTTAAAAATGGTATCTGCCCATTCGTATTTTGAAAGCAGCATTTGTTCATTAATAAATTTTATTTTATTAAATTTTTGCTTTCGTAAGGAAAACTACATGACTTTTTATTCTATTCAGGAAATACATCATGATTTAAATTTTTAAGATTGAAACATATTCATCACTGTAGAAAATTCAGCATTGTTTGTGATTTCTGTATCTATATTTTATGCACAATATTCAATTTGTAATTTCTACAGCCATGTATGTGCATAAGAAAAATTCATCTGCATTCATCTGCAGTTTCAAAATGTCTTCAGATCTCCACACAAAAATTGTGCTAACCTGATGAAACAAGCTGGGAATTATTTTCTTTTCAACTCTGAAAATACATATGTGCATCTGATTTATTACTTTATTAAATGCTTTAAATAGTTTTGATTAAAATCTGAAACAAAATTTTGTGTGTGCATGAAGGAAGTTATTTTTGAATTTTAAGAAAAATAACTATTTTTTTAGGGATTTATTTCTTTGTCTTGGAAAGGCAGCTTTACAGAGAGAAGCAAAGACAGAAAGTTCTTCCATCCAGTGATTCACTCCCCAAGAAGCTGCAACAACCAGAGGTGAGCTAATCCAAAGCCAAAAGCCAGTATCTTTTTCAGAGACTCCCACATGGTTACAGGGTCCCCAAACTCTGGGCAATCCTCCATTGCTTTCGCAGGCTACAGCAGGGATCTGGAATGGAAGTAGTGCAGCCGGGACGTGAACCAGTGCCCAAATGAAATGCCGGCAAATGCAAGGAGAGGATTAACTAGTTGAATCACATGCCAGGACCAGTCAAAAATAATCTTATAAGGCGTCCAATTTTCCTGTTTCCTCATTACACACTCTGTAAACAATATTTTCAATGTTTTTTGCACTTACGTTGTCAAGTGTCTTATTATAAATTTCTTAATTATGCACCATCAGCAGATATACATCGTAATGTTTATTTTGTTATTTTCCTTCTTCTTTTTCCTCACTCCTACTTTTTTCTCTGATTTTCACAGTAGTGTATAAATTTTAATATTTATACAAAAGAACCTGTTTAGGGCCTTTTTATACTCTTCATAGTGTGATTCCTTTCAATTAATCTATTTCTGCTAATATTGTAATTTTTATGGTTTTTATTGAACTTACTTTTGTATTCAGCTTATTTCTACTCAACTTTTAGGGCTTGTCTACATGTCAGCTGTGTGTGTGTATTAGCATGCAATCTTGCTTTTTCCTTTTTCAGATATTACATGACCTTTCTTCAAATTCAATACATCTTGTGTTCATCTCCATTCATTTGATGCTTTCTAATTTTCTTGAAATCTTTGTGATTGCATGGATAGATTTTTTTCATTATTTGGAAATGTGTTGTCTTATTTTAAAACATTTGTGGAACAACTTAATTTTTACTTGAACGTCAGAGTTGCAGAGAGAGGTAGTGACAGAGGAAAGTGCTAGGTCAGAAGTGGAACATCTGAGATATGAACTAGTGTCTATAAGGGATGCCCATACCACACAGATCCCCCTGTGTGAATTTTCAGGTTGTCCATTCATAATTTATCTTTGGTTTATTTGAACTGATGTCAGAAAATATATTGTTTTAATCCATTATAATAAGTCAATACTTTGTTGATGATATAACAGATGTTTCCTCTAGACAATTAAATCTGAATATCAAAAATGAATTATTATGGTTTAAATGCAATTCTCTATTTTTAATCAGTCACATTTCTTAATGGTACAGTGTGTACCTATGCCAGGTTTGGGGGAGTTGTGCAGACATGATGGGGAATTTGTTAATTTTTTCCAGACTTTCTGAATCCTTACTTTTTTGATGTAGCTTTAAGACACGCTAATTGATTTTTAAATTCTTTTGACATTTCCATAATTAAACAATTAAAGTCAAAAATACTTGTGTAAAGATGTTGAGAACTTAATTTAACCGCCTGCTACTTTTTTAACTTTCCACATACCCAATTACTCTCTTCTACCTTAATTTCTCAGTAAAGGCTGCCTACTCTTCCTTGTAACTTGGTCATCATTTAAGTTTAGTATATTTGGGAATACCCCTAGATATCATGTTATTTCTTGATTTAAGCATCTAATATAAAGTAAATCTTTCATTGCTTTTCTTACATCATTAATATCTTATAATACTTTGATGTATTTGTTAAGTAATTTATTGAAATTTTTGTTCCGTATTTATATGTGATCAATATTGCTTTAAATTAAGTAACATTAACTTTCCTTGAGATTAATCATTTTTAATTTCTGTGGTCAATTGTAGAATACTTTCCCTTCTTCAAGCAGGTCAATATTATTTCCTTCAGTTCAGGGATATGAAATACAGACATCTCTCATTTAATTCATCAGGTCATTGGGCCCACATGTGTGGTAGGGGATGAGTTCCTGAGCCCTGGGGATAGGGGAACTGGTGAGGTGTGGGTCACTTGACCCTGCTCCTGGGGCCAGTCTTCTAGGTGGGTGTTGGGTTTGCAAGCCCCAGGGGTGGGGAATTCGGTGATGCTTGCGACACCTGGCCCAGCTACTTGGACTTGCCTGCAAGAGTGTGCCCTACTTAATTAAAAAGGCAGAGCAGTGGACACAGGCCCTATTGTAAAAATATGGCAGCACATTAAATGTTGTGACAGAGGAAGAACAGAACAAACTGAACAACAATCCAAACAAATGATAGCAGCAACAACTTTCAATGAATGGAGCCAGTAGACATTGGGAGGGTGACATCTTTCTTGGATCAGTGAAATGGGTAGCATTTCAGAACTATCCAAACCACTTGGACAGAACCCTCGGACTATGTACACATAGAGACTCTCGGTTGATAGGAGATGGCATACTGGGACATGTGGAAAGCTGTGCTTTTCCACTTTATTTCTCCCCTTGCCACAGGAACAACAAGAAGAAACAGCAAATTTGGAAGTAATGATTTACCCAATTTTTCCTAAACCTTGATCCTTCTATCTCTGATCAAGCAAGTAATCATTAGTTAAAAAATAATAGTAAGTTGGGGAGAACCCAAGTATCTATGTAACTGTGTCACATAATACAATGTAATTACTGAAGTTAAATAATAAATAATTAAAAAAAAAATAATAATAGTAAGTTAATTAAAAAATAAAGACACGCTTTTTTCCTTTATACGTCAAAAATTTCCTTTGCTTTATATGTGCTATACAAAGCCATGCACTTTTCATTATAAATTAATTACAATCTCTTATTTTAACGTGACACATTTGCACACATTTCACTGTTAAGAATTTGTTAAACTTTCAGTTGATTTACCTATTTACTTCTTCATGTTGTGATTTGCCAAAAGGAGACAGCTTATGTTCTCTCTCTTCTTGAGGATATATCCTCTCTAGGACAAAGCTTACTGAATTACTTTAGGACCTCATCTCTTTGAGGGCAAGGTCAACCCACACCTTTGCAAATAATCCATATTTTTCTCATTGTTATGGAAGAAGCATCATTGTTTCCAACATTTGTGTATCCTCATGGGATGCAGAGGACCACAGTGAGGTTTTACAGATTGCTTTTTCAGTCACAAAGGATTTTCACTTCTTACACTAGAAGAAAAAAAAATACTCTAACTGTAATTTAATTGGAAAGTCACTGAATTTCCTTGACTATAGTTCACTTATAAGAGTAAATATGTGTATACCAAAGTACTCAATATTGGTAACAAATAAAATAAAGCAATTAGATACCAATATGATATACACATGATCCTGTCATTTATCACTTCATAGCTTAATGATTTTAAATTTTTAAAAAATCATGCTAATATGCCTTTAACAAATAAACGTTAATTTTAACTTTCTGATAATTCAAATAACAGGTACATTGTCTTAGTAAACAAGTGATTACTATAAATAATTTAAGCATTTTTTAAAAGATTTATTTATTTGTGTTAGAAAGTCAGATATACAGAGAGGAGAAGAGACAGAGAGGAAAACCTTCTGTCTGATGATTCACTCCCCAAGTGGCCAAAACAGCTGGAACTGACCCGATCTGAAGGCAGGTGCCAGGAGCCTGCTCCGGGTCTCATGCAGATGCAGGGTCCCGAGTCTTTGGGCCATTCTCAACTGGTTTCCCAGGCCAGCAGGGAGCTGGATGGGAAACTGGACATATACGACATGAACTGGTGCCCATATGGGATCCTGACACATGCAAGACAAGGACTTTAGCTGCTAGGCTACCGCGCTAGACCCTGTTTAAATGTATTTAACATTATGTTTCAAGATCATGTATTTTGAAATTTATGCATTTTTAAAACCTTATCAAGCAGAAACCAATGAAATTAAAAACTTAAAACACATAGAAAAAATCAAGGGAACTAGAAACTGACTCCTAAAAGTAATCAATACACTTGACAACCTCTAGGATGTTTCCCTAAGGCAAAGTAGAGAAGATATGAATTATTATTAATATCTGCATTGAAAGATGGGGCATAGGTACCAAGCAAATGTGTGTTAAAGAGTGGTAATGAACTATTTTTACTTATAAACTTGCAGCCTAAATAAAATGGGCCACTTCTTTAAACAGAACACCTTATTGAAACTCACATCAAAAGAGACCTTTGTGATCAGAGTGTATTAATTAAAGAATCTGATTCACTAATCAACAATCTACCAGGAAGAACCATGAGCAGTTGAGTTCACTGCATAAATTCTGCCAAATATTTTAACAGGAAATTACATTGATTTTCTACATCCCTCCGCACAAAATTTAGACAAATAAAAACATCACTACTTTTTTGAGGACAGGGTGTAAGGCAGATTCTTTAGAGCAAGTTTCTTGAGTACATAAATAGATCATGTATCCACAATCCTGTGTGTGTATAGACCTCCTCAAACATAAGGGAGAAAAAGCGAAAGCTCAAAGGACATTACAGGGAGAAAATTAAAATGTTGGAAAGCAAAGAATATGCAGAATTCCTGAAATTCCTGGTCTCTTGAAAGCAGAAACACACAGAACTAGATGACAGAGAAGCAAAGTACCACAGTCTGCTAACTCTTACAAAGCCTCCGTCAGGGACCTGCTGTCAGAACATGTCGTATCCACTGGAGGTAATTTTGTTGCTGGTTTTGGAGATAAAATGAGGGGCTGTGACTGAAGATGTTAGCCAACCTGAAACAGCGGGATTTCTGGGAATTTTAATCATGGGACACACCCCTGGCAAATCGAATACAATATAAATAAAACTGCTGGTTCTGATGTCTAGCAGCTCTTCGTTGAAAAGCTAGCATTTCACTGAATCTGTTGTAGTTTGTAAAATATGAGCATCTAATGTTTCTAGGATTTTGTTTGATCTGTTCAATGTTCATATGCACAAGAAAGACATCTCGGGTTTGTCGATGCAACAGTCAGAACATGAAGAATTAGAGTCAGTGTAATTATATGACAAGATGGATGCTGAAAGACCAGAGGAACTCAAACTTAAAAATTTGTCTGAGAAGCTATTCTTTTCTCACTACCAAGTGATGACTTAGGGTATTTTGGGATTCTGAGGCTGCAGAGTTACGATCTGTGGATTCTTGCCCACGAAGCCAGGGGTTGGCTTGAACCTGTTATTGGTTGGCAGAATTAATAACTGGCAGACAGCGGAACATACAGTAGAGCAGAATGAGGACAACCTAAAAATCTAGCAGGAATGCTGCATGGATTCTTCTGCTGCATTTGACGTTCTAACTTACTTTCAGAGAGTAGTGACCACTGCTTTTATTCTGTCCAGATTCCCAGGTGCATGCAAATGTATGTGTTGGATAATACAGGGGAGATCCAGAAAACATGCAATTTTTCTCCTAAGAAAAATGGCATAACATGCAATACTAAACACAGTTACTAAAGAAAAGTAAGAATTTTATACAAAAAGTGAAAAAGATGTACTAGAATTTCTACCTTGAGTTTGGGAGTCTCAATGTGTCTCCCCTCAAGACTGGAAGACTTATTTGAAAGATCATGCTATCACAACATTCTTCTCAGGAATAGAAATTATGATAAAAAATTTCATCCGGAAACATAAGAGACTACAAATAGTCAAAACTATCCTGAAGAAGCCAAGGACTTTAGCCGCTGGGCCAAAGCACCAGGCCCGATGAATACTCGTTTTAAAAAGGAAATTATATAATCACTGAACTAACGATGGGGTTGGGAAAACACAAGTGCTGCATGTTTAATTCTTCTCCAATAACTGTAACAGTAAATGACAAAGGAGGATGCTATTTTAATGGAACACAAAAGTCACTGAACTTTGCATTTTACCAGGAACAGCTTGATGCACTTGTGAACAGTTTAATTGCATCAGGTAGCATGTTCAGTAGAGTACTTCACACTTGAGATTCAATACATCCAATGGACATTTTGAAGTGCTCACAATTATATTGACTAATGTGTGGTTTACAATTGAACTCCAGAGAGACAGAAGAGCTTGAACAAGCGATGTGGAGCTTCAGTTTACTCCTGTTTCCATGTCCTGTCACCCTGCCACCCCACTCATATTCAGAGACCATTGCAACTTCCTTTCACAAAGTATACAGCCTTAGCTCAAGTCTTGCACTAAACCTGAGATTCATGACTATATTTTGGTACTTCGGGGTACTCTGAAGGTCTATAAACAAAAACCACATAAAAACCTTAAGAACAGATAGAAGAGAGGCTTAACAAAGCCAGAGATTCCAATTTTGTATCCTTTTTATAGTGTAAACTACTGGACAAATTAAATAACTGCCCTTTGATTTCACTTTCTGGATTTTAGTAACCATAAATACACTGATTTTTAGCCTGGGTCAGACATGGTCACATGAGAAGCGGTAGAGGGCAGCTGGCTTGGAGCCTTAATCTTTATGAATATGTGATAGGATTCAACTGACTGGGATGAACTTTTAAAAACTGAGATTTGGGACAAGTAAGAGTCAGAAAACATGCTACTCTCTGTTAGTCTAAAAAGCAATTTATCTCTGTTTTCACTACTGTCGTTTCCAAACTTCATGCCCAAATTCTAAAATGATCAGTACAGCAGGTGTCTAATAGGAGAGGGAGTCAGCAAGATGAAAGGTGAGATAGAAAGAAAAGAAATCAAGAATTATGTTCCCAAAGTTCATGGCTGATGAAAGTGAAAGAGAAAATTGATGTATTTTATTACAAGCCAAGGCAGAAAGAGAAATTTTTATTCTAATTTCTGAAATGAAATTGCTTATCAATATTAAGTGGCAGTGTCTCTATTTTATTTTTGATGAAAGGCAGATTTTTAGAGACAGAGGCAGAAGCAAAGAAAAAGAGAAAGATCTTTTACCCACTGGTTCACCCCTTCAAATGGCCGCAACAGCTGGAAACCGGTTAGAAACATAATATGTGGGCCCGGCGCTTTGGCTTAGCAGCTAAAGTCCTTGTCTTGAAAAGTGCCAGGATCCCATATGGGCACTGGTTCTAATCCCGGCATCCCTGTTTCCCATCCAGCTCCCTGCTTGTGGCCTGGGAAAGCAGTGGAGGACGGCCCAAAGCCTTGGGACCCTGCACCTGCCACGGAGACCTGGAGGAAGTTCTTGGCTCCTGGCTTCGGATCGGCACAGCACTGACCATTGGGGGGTCGGTCACTTGGTGAGTGAATCATTGGATGGAAGATCTTTCTCTCTGTCTCTCCTCCTCTCTGTATAATATGACTTTGCAATGAAAATAAATAAATCTTCAGGAAAAAAAAATAGTATGTGATGCAACTCCTTGGTGAGTTTTCAGTTTCAGTTGGTTTTGTCTTTTGCCATTTGTTTTTCTATCTTGCATTACAAATGAAAAAATGCTACTTCTAGTCTTGAATGTTGTGGACGTTCAGATTTAAAATACTAGAACTTATTTTAACCTTTAGAGGTTCGAATTTAGGCAATCCCAGTAAGAAAATTACCAGAAACTATATACTGCATCTATTCTAAGGTGTTTGGGAAAGCAGCTAAAAATCACAACAATTTGATATGATTGTCAATTTCCTGGTTTTTTAATAAGTACTTATTCAGATCACTGCCATTAGAAAATACACATATCTAATGTCTTGATTTTCGATTAATTTTCCAAAAATAGGTACCTTAGAAAAGTGCACGCAGCCACATGAAGGCTACAATACACTTTTTTTTTTTAAATCTTGCTGCTGAGTACAGACTGTGCTGTTTCGCCTTTTATTAGAAGATGCAGTGAATAAAACGTATTTGATAGCTTGGCAATAAAGAAAAATTTATATTTAAATGAGGACAGAAGACATTGGGCTGGAATTGATACGATTATGCCACAGCTGATGAGTCATAACTAATAACACAGTCTAGAGCTCATGAAGCAAATCTGACAGTGGGAGTGAGAGGAATGTAATCCGGAGGCCTGGAGAGACAGGCAGGAAGGGGGGTCGCAGCCATGCGTGGCGTAGGCGGAGTCCTCGGCCCAGCGTCTGTCCTTCATAATGAGACTGTGAGCAAACAGTCTTTCTTCTCAACAGAAGACATGCCACATGACATCAGTAAACTCTTGCTTTTTTTAAAAAAAAAATTATTGAATTTAGTTTAGCCACATTGAATATTTGACCATATGTTCCTTTGTGATGTACATTAAAGTCGTGCTGAATGGAGACTCGAAACATTTGTGAAGTTTGCAACTCATTTTGGGGGCTAAAGTTCAGGAGTAGTGAGTAAATCCAACACTTTCCTAAAAATTTCAGATTTTCTTTTCTATCCTGAAATACAATGCTGAAATTAACAGATATGTCTATTATTTTCTAGCAACAATCACACTTGCCTTTATCATGCTGCATTGTATTTTACATAGGTATTTGATAGGTAAAGAGACAGAGACAGGGTAAGAAAAGCTGAGAGACATGAAAGACATCCTTCAATGGTTAGCTGAAACCGGAAGGTAGGAACTCAATCGGAATCTCCCACATACATATCAGGGACTCTCACTTGAGTCATTATGTATAACTTTCCAGGGTGAAAGGAGCTGGAAGGTGGAACAGAGCGCACAGCCAGGATCAAGCCCGGGCACGAGCTAGGGTATCCCGGCACTGAACCTGACAGCTTGACCACTAGTCCAAACGTTAGCCACCTCAGAGACTGCAGGATTCAACACTGCCACTGCTGATTTGCTATCCTTAATGTTTTTCTTCTTTACTCTTAAAGTCTGCCTCTTCCACTTCTTAATATTACAATCTCATAATTTATACATAGTTTTTCCACAACACCTCTGGCCTCGTTGATTTATTTCCTATATCCTGGGAGACGCTTTCAGGTAATCCACTTTATCTTCTGTGTTTTTATCTCTAAGCCCAAACAGCATACCCTGTCCTTGAAGTTGAGACATAAATATGGCAAAATTGGAAAAAGTGTATAGGAGGGCCTGGCAGCGTGGCCTAGTGGCTAAAGTCCTCGCCTTGAGCGCCCCGGGATCCCATATGGGCGCCGGTTCTAATCCCAGCAGCTCCACTTCCCATCCAGCTCCCTGCTTGTGGCCTGGGAAAGCAGTCGAGGATGGCCCAAAGCTTTGGGACCCTGCACCCGCGTGGGAGACCCGGAAGAGGTTCCAGGTTCCCGGCCTCGGATCGGCGCGCACCGGCCATTGTGGTTCACTTGGGGAGTGAATCATCGGACGGAAGATCTTCCTCTCTGTCTCTCCTCCTCTCTGTATATCTGACTTTGTAATAAAAAAATAAATAAATCTTTAAAAAAAAAGTGTATAGGAAAGCAGCTTAAATTTGCCAAGAGGTTAGAGACATTCTTAAAGCAGATTTTTGTTTTCTGGAATAATGTCATCATTTATACAGTGTGTTCTTTTTAATTCTTTCTTAAAAACCACAATAAAACCAAGAAATTAAAAGAGATAGTCTGTCATCAGCCCTACCCCTTTGTGATGGGGCAATGAACTGAGTCATGGTCAAGAGCCAAGGCTCTTGAAAACTTGTTCTCCATCTCCCTTCTTCATGCTCACAGAAGTCTTCTTACATCCCGTGACGCTGCATCACAGCCTTGACAATAAGAAGACAGACCAAAGAGAAATGATGCTAGCTAAGCACAGGGGTCCACCCAAAGATTTATATAACAGGTCATTAAAACATGAGGCATGTTCCAAACTCATTCTGTAGACTTGTCATGTTTTTCCAGAAATATCACTTGATTCCATCTGCTTACTTTTTTCTTGGGTCGAAGCTGTGCTAAACAGCGTCCCTCCCGCTGAGTCGGAGGCTGAGAAATGTTGTTTATCCTCTTCGCTGTACCTCCACAAGCAGCTAGGATTCTAAGAACATATTCGAAAAATATGAAAGTGAGTAGGGAAACGGATGTCCTCATTCAGCCATGATAGTCCTATATATGGTTCTGCATGATTGTGCTTGATACGTAAGAAACTCATTTGCATGGATGGGAGGAAGAGTTTTCTTTCATGACTCAGTCAAGGGATACATGGCAATATCTAGACAAATTTCTGGTTGTTCAAAAATGTGTGGGCAATGCAGCCAGCTTCTCAAGTTGAGGCCCCACAGCCTGCTAGGCTCTGGATTCCTGTTAGCTTTGCTTGATGCTAATGCACATTTGAGAATTCACAGCACAGCCCAAATAACAAAGAATTATCTTTTCTGAATGACACAGTGTTAAGATTGAGAGAACCTTATTTAAGCCAATGGGTATTCAAATAAGATCTACAAAGGAGAAATTAAAAATCCTATTGTTCAGTGTGAATTTGAAATAAAATACCCCATTTTTTTCCAATTCCGGAAGCATCAAATACAATGCATAGCAAAGAAATTTTAAACTCACGTACAATATCCTTTTTTAAAATAATAATGAAGATCAAGAAATTTTTCATATATTAAAAAAGAATATTTTTCTGTTTCTTCATTGAGCATGATTTTGCTCAAAGTTTATAAATTTGCAGAATATTAGACAGCCATATGTAACTTTATATGCCAAAGAAGTCCATTCCAAATAAAAGTTAGAATTTATCATTAAAAAAAAAAAATACTATTGCAAGAGGGAGAGCAAATGGAGTTCTAAAATTACAGCTATCACAACGAATTTGCTAAATGTTGCTCCAGAAGGCAAGCATAAAGCAATTCTTGAAAATTTTAACTATGATCATATGAAATTATAGCATGATTAGAAACTTAAAATAGTCCAGTAGTAAATGAATGCTATACGAACACAGGATTGTGTCCCTTTGCATACATAATATTAGCATTTGAACCAAATCAACATACAGGCCACTTCTAAGCCACTGGTACAAAATGATCATGGCCAGTGAAGGACTATCAATGTATTTGCACAGAGGACCCTGGTCTTTGCCCTGAAGGACTTACGCACTCAACCATGATTGAGAAATACAGTAATTGCCTTCTGATAGATGCTGTCACTCATCTTCATAAGAAATTAATGAGTTACAGTGAATTCAAACTGCTCGGGAACAGACTCACTGTTTTTATCAAGTTCAGAACTGAAATAAGACTTTCATACACAATCTAAGTTATTTCTATCACCGTTAATTCCGTGTATCCTTTCTATGGCATTTTTCTTGAAGTTTATAAGCCCTCTTTCTTTTTTGATAAAAAGGATGTTTATACACGGTACCATAAAATATTACTGAGAATACAAAGTCATAGCTATTCTGTATAATTATAATCCAAAAATATGTTTTAATACATTTGTTTAAAATGGTGTACATATATTTGTGATCAACACGAGGAATTCACTTTTCAAAAGTATGTCAAATATCCTACTAACGCAATTCCAACTAGCTGTAGTGTCCAGGTTGTTTCCAAGAGCTAGGAACTTCATCCAGGTCTCTTGTGTGGATAGCAGGTGTCATCTTCCATTGATTTTCCCAACCATTAATACTGAGCTGGATGGGAAACGAAACAGCACCCCTGTATGTGTCAGTATAGCTAGTTGCAACTTGATCCATTACACCACAGCACCCAGCCCAGTAAGTGTATTCATAGGTCACCAAAGCTCGTTTCTTAGAGCTACTTCTTCCAAAATGAACACGAAGCACTATGGAACACACGCACCTTTTTTTTTCTTTGCTTTTAACAAAGAATCTCATCAGAAATGAGTGTTTCATTTTATGTAAGGCTTTATTTTACTTTTTAAATGTAAACCCTTAGCTGTTTATCTGTTCTGCTTATTTATTTTCTTTGCATACCTTCTTGTCTGTTAGTTAATCTAGTCACTTGATCAGATATCATTGTATTAACACCAACAGACTAAATTTTGGGGAAAAAGGGGAAATCTCAATTTGTAAAAGGGTATTTGAATGAAGAGATTTTCTTTCTTCTTAGAAGATTCTTTCTTCTTGTAAAATGGTTACTTTCGTCAGTGATGTATAATAATCTACCTCTTAGGTACATGATGTTGTAAGTCAGAGCCATTTGCCTGGGACAAAGTCACTTTCAGGAAAGCTTTTATTGTGCAGGCCCCGGTCTCCCAAGGATTAACTCCACAGCTTAGCTTGTTTCTCAGAGCATAACAGGATTGGTAATTTTGGCCTGATACATATAGCCACTGGCTTAACCGCAAGTTCCTGCTTCCTATTGTCAAGTTATCTGCCAAGGGATTGGATAAAACTCAAGGGATTTAGGGTGGCCACTAGAGGATTGGATAAACACTGGGAGGAACTGAAGGGATTTAGGGTTGCCACTACTGGGAGGAACTGAAGGGATTTAGGGTGGCCACTACTGGGAGGAGCTAAGCAGAGTATAAAAGAAAGTCTGGAGTTGCAATAAAGATCAATCTGTCATCGATCGGCATTCGGTGTACTGCGTGTTGCCTTGTCTTGTCTCTCTGCGTTGTCTGCGTTGCAACCCTAGTCCCTCCGCTCGGCTCGGATTACGTGGCGACGCGGGCGTTCCCAACATCTGGAGGTTCCACCGAGATTGAGAAAGAGAGGATACGACGAAGGGTCGTCCCAAGAGTCTGGCCAGCTGATCCAGGTAAGTGGGACGTATTGTAAGTCTCTGCTAAACTGGTAGGAGAGGGAGTTTCATTTTGAAATAGAGTCAGGTTTTAGTCTTATTTTGAAATATAGTTAGGTTTTAGACTTATTTTGAAATATAACTAGGTTTTGGATTTATTTTGTAAGTTTTCGATTTATTTTGAAATATAGTCAGGTTTTAGATTTATTTTGAAGTATAGTTAGGTCTTGGTGTTTAATTTATCCGGTGAAAAGGACGATAAAATGGGTTCTGCCTTCTCCCGGGATAAATTGGCCACCGAGCTTGAAGAACTTCTACGTCAACTGGGGATGCCAGTTAAATTTAAAATGATTAGAAATTTTGTTAAAGCCATTCAATCTAGCAGTCCTTGGTTTATTGTTTCAGGCAACTTCAATATTCCCGATTGGGAACAGGTTAAGGCCAATTTACAATCCTGTTTACAAAAAGACCCAGATAATTTCCCCATTGTTAACTTTTCTTTGTGGCGCTTAGTCCGTGATTCATTATTTACTGATAAAGTGAAAGTTGAGAGACAGTTAAGAGAAGTACAGACTACTTTTGAAGCAATCCAGGGGTGGGAAGTTCTACGGTCCTTGGAAGCCTGGAACGAGGCGGCCTCGAGTGAAACCACCCCGAGTGAGACCTCTTCTTTAGAGGAGAGTGAGGTCTCTTCTTTAGAGGAGAGTGAAGCCTCTTTTTCAGATGAGAACGAGGCCTCTTCCTCGGAAGAGAGTGAGGACAAACGAGATGAGGAGGCTTTCTTAAAGCGGAAAATTAAGGATAAGGAGAAGGTTTTCTTAAAGCGGAAAATTAAGGATAAAGAGAAGGTTTTCTTAAAGCGGGAAATTAGGGACATTAAAAGAAAGTTAAAGAAAGCAGGAATACCACCATATGCCCCTAATTTTGTGACCCCTACCGCTCCTCCTGAGGAGGAAACCGCAGGCCATTCACCCAATAATTACCCCACGCGGCCATGGAGTGACGGTCTCACTGATCAGCCTGTGGGTGGGGTTCGATGCTTCCCTGTAATAGAGGTCCCAGTTCGAGGGGGTCCCCCTCGCCGGGAGCATCAGCCCCTTCAATTTAAAGACCTCAAAAATGTAAAGCAGGCTGTTAAAGATTATGGTGCCCAGGCACCCTTTACTCTTGCACTCATAGAATCCTTTTCGAGTTTGAATCTTACTCCTAGTGATTGGATGCAATTGTGCCGCTCTGCTCTCGATGGTGGTGACTTTCTCCTATGGAAAGGGGATTTTCAAGATAGGTGCAGATTTTTTGCTGAGCAGAACGCGGCTGGGGGACATGCAGATCGAAGCCTTGAAATGCTTACTGGCACTGGACCTTTTGAGGGCATCCAACAACAAGTTAATTATGACCTAGGAGTTTATGCACAGATAGCAAATGCAGCCCTTGGAGCCTGGAAGGCCTTACCTAATGCTAATACAGGAGACCAGCTTTCCAAGGTCTTGCAAGGCCCTACAGAACCTTTTCAAGAATTTGTGGACCGTGTTATGCAGGTTGCTACTAATATCTTTGGTAATGTGGAACCAGCAATGCCAGTAATTAAGCATATAGCCTTTGAGAATGCTAATAAATATTGCCAGGATGCTCTCAGGTTCCACAGAGATAAGTCCCTGCATGATTATCTCAAAATCTGCAGACATATTGACTCCACCCATGCCCTTGGGCAAGTGATAGCAGCCGCTGTTCAACACCCTCAGCCCCACCCTAGGGCGCCTCCCAAAACCTGTTTCAGATGTGGACAGCCTGGACATTTTAAAAAACAGTGCCCCAAAATTCTGCGACAAGGAAGATCACCCCCACAATCCTTGCAGGCCCCAGATCTTTGTCCAAGATGCCATAAAGGCTATCATTGGAGCAGTGATTGTAGGTCCAGATATGATGCCCAAGGCAATCCCCTATCGGGAAACGGGGTCAGGGGCCCGCTCCGGGCCCCCCAACCTCAGGTGTACGGAGCCCAGCAGACACCTGTAACTTCCGGAACAGCGCAGACTCCTTCCAGAGTCCCTCTCCCACGGCGAGGAGCACAGACATTTCAACCCTCCTCAGAGCAACACCAGGTAGCGCAGGACTGGACCTCTGTGCCACCTCTGGAGAGGTATTGACTCCGCTCCTGGGACCCCAACGGATAAAAACAGGAGTCAGGGGCCCCTTACCTAAGAATACCTTGGGCCTGATCCTAGGAAGAAGTAGTGCTACTATGCATGGAATCAGAGTACTCCCAGGAGTGATAGATGAGGATACTCCAGCAGAAATAGAGGTCATGGCAGAATCAGCCAAAGGCACTATAATCATTCCACCTGGAGCTAGATTTGCCCAGCTGATCTTGATCCCCAAGGTTCCAACTGACAACCCCATTCTTAAGAGAGATAGACAAGGAGGATTTGGACATTCTGGCCCCTTGGCATGTTGGGTTTCCGACATGCAAACCCGACCCACCTTACAGTTAGAGATAGAAGGGAGAAAATTCACAGGTTTACTTGATACCGGAGCTGATAGTACAGTTATATCCCAGGCACAGTGGCCAAGTTCCTGGCCATTAGAGGCCACCCCAACCGTTCTCCAAGGGATAGGAACTTCTCAGCCACAGAAAAGTGCCAGGTTGTTAAGGTGGAAGGATCAAGAAGGGCATTCAGGAGTTTTCCAGCCGTATGTCTTACCACATATTCCTATCAACCTGTGGGGACGAGATTTGTTGAGTGCCATGAATGTTGTATTGACCTCTCAGCCTGTGCCAAATATGCTTAATAGACAGGGATACTTTCCTGGAAAAGGTTTGGGCAGACATCTTCAAGGTGACCCCCAACCAGTCTGTGACAGGGTTAAAAATTAGAGGCTGCAATTGAATTGGTAAAGGAACAGCTTGAGAGAAATTAAAAGATGTTAAAGCCCACTGTTTACAGGCCTTTGCCTATATGGGCGTCCCCAAACAAATTAAGACCGATAATGGACCGGCCTATGTTAGCCAAGGTTTTGAGAAGTTCTGCCAAGATTTTAATATAACTCACAAAACAGGCATTCCTTATAATCCTCAGGGTCAAGCCATTGTTGAACGTGCTAACCGCACCCTTAAAGTTTATTTAGAAAAAATAAAGAAGGGGGATGTGGCTGAGCATTGCAGCTCACCCCATTCCTTACTGGCATCTGCCATCTATGTGTTAAATTTTCTAACTGTCACTAATGATGTAGCTCCTGCAGAGCGCCATTGGCTTCGCCCTTCTAATGAGAATAAAGGCCAAGTAAAATGGAAAGATCTGGCCACAAATAAATGGCGAGGACCAGATCCAGTACTAACGTGGGGGCGAGGCTCTGTTTGTGTTTTTCCCCAGGATGAAGAAACACCTAGATGGGTTCCCGAGAGACTTACACAGCAAATCTCCTTGGCTCCAACTCAACATGATCCCACTCCTAATGATGTTCTTGCAGGATAGGAGACCCTGACAGCAGTGGTGCAACTTCCTGATATCCTGCCCATGGGATCTCCAGCTGCTCCCCGATTTACCATCATATATGTGTTACCCCTGTGAAATGGCATTTAACTGGCAGCATGGATGTTTTAGGAACAAAGCGGAATCTTGGCCATGAGGCTGATGGTCATAGCCATGATTGCAGTACTGTTTAGTCTTCTTTGCCGCCTATGCAGGCAACAAGCCTGGGAGCAGGTCATTATTTGACAAACCATGATGGTTTTAGCTGTGGAAAATCCTAGCGCTCAAGTTTGGCTGAACATGGTGTGATGGGCAGCCAGAGACGGGTAAGATCTGGCAGCGCTGATGACCAACCTAAGACAGGGATTCCCCAGGTGGGGCTCCCCATGACGGGTAAGGCGTCAACTGACTGCTAGACAACCTAAGACAGGCGTCCATTAAAAAAACAAAAAAAGGGGGACATGCAGGCCCCGGTCTCCCAAGGATTAACTCCACAGCTTAGCTTGTTTCTCAGAGCATAACAGGATTGGTAATTTTGGCCTGATACATATAGCCACTGGCTTAACCGCAAGTTCCTGCTTCCTATTGTCAAGTTATCTGCCAAGGGATTGGATAAAACTCAAGGGATTTAGGGTGGCCACTAGAGGATTGGATAAACACTGGGAGGAACTGAAGGGATTTAGGGTTGCCACTACTGGGAGGAACTGAAGGGATTTAGGGTGGCCACTACTGGGAGGAGCTAAGCAGAGTATAAAAGAAAGTCTGGAGTTGCAATAAAGATCAATCTGTCATCGATCGGCATTCGGTGTACTGCGTGTTGCCTTGTCTTGTCTCTCTGCGTTGTCTGCGTTGCAACCCTAGTCCCTCCGCTCGGCTCGGATTACGTGGCGACGCGGGCGTTCCCAACATTATTGCAATGAATAGATGTACTGGCTATAAAGTGTCCCCATTGCCCTTTAGGGGAACAGTGAACTAGATGAGCTGGCACACTTGCTTTCCTCACACATTATGAGCCTTATGTGTTTTGGGATATTTCCTGCGTTCTAACCTGAATGGTGTTATTTGCAGAAAAATCCTATAACAATTTTTGTATAAGCAAAAAATAAGTAAACAGTGCATATGCCTAAAAAATACTTGGTCACAAAGTATATTTGAATATATTATTTTAGCAATGTTAACATAGTAAGCTTTAGAAACTTGAAATTTCAGAGTTTGGTGAAGTTACAAATATTATGAATTTAGTAAAAATAAAATGATAGAAAAACAAGAGGCAAAATGATGGTGAATATTTGTTCACTCTTCCAGATTAAATTTAGCTCCATCACTGCACACGTCCCAAAGCATACAGAACCTCTAGAGCCTGAAAAATGATGCAGAATTATTTAACATAATTAGATAGCATAAATAATCAAATTTAAAGACAATGTGATCAGTATGTCTAAGCAAAACAATGGAAAAGAACTTCCCAGGCTTGGCAAGATGGTTCAGTAGGCTGGTCCTCCCCACTCAACTGATGAAATCCTGTGCAGGTACCGGTACATTTCCCGGTTTTCTGCTTGCGGCCTGGAAAAGCAGTGGAGCACGGTGCAAGCCACGTGAAAAACCCAGAAGAGTCGCCCGGTTGCTGACTTTGGGTCAGCTTAGCTCTGGCTGTTTCAGCTATTTGGGTCTGTCTCTCCTTCTCTGCAAATCTTTATTTCCAATAAAAATAGATCAAACTTAAAAAAGGAAAAATGTGGCTAATGTGAGTGCATATATATTGATTATCTTATTTTTAAAACAATTTAATAACAGCAAACTTACATATCTGATTTTTGTATAGTGCACTAAAAAATGTCTTCAAAAAGTGTGATTTGGGCCCAGCTCAGTAGCCTAGTGGCTAAAATCCTCACCTTGCATACACCGGGATCTTATATGGGTGCCAGTTTGTGTCCCTGCTGCTCCATTTCCCTTCCAGCTCCATCATATTGCCTGGGAAAGCAGTGGAGGACAATCCAGAGTCTTGGGAAACTGCACCAGCGTGGGAGACCTGGAGAAGGCTCCTGTCTCCTGCCTCCAGGCTCCTGGCTCCTGGCTTCAGATCAGCTCCGCTCCAGCCATGCGGCTACTTAGGAAGTGAACCAGTGAATGGAAGATTTTTCTCTTTCTGTCTTTTTCTCTGTAAGCCTGACTTTACAACAACAACAAAATAAATAAACAAATCTTTAAAAAAAAAAAAAAGACAGGAAAAGGGCGAGTCAGCCGTGACATTGAATACTGAGGTTTCTTCTCTCTTTACAATATCAGCTTTGTCTCTGTCACTGTGCTGTAGAGCTAGCCTTGAAATGATTTTCTTTCATAAACCCAAGGTCCTTCTCCCAAGTGCTATGAAGGTATGTTCTTTACAATCTATTCTTCTTCAGTTGTTCCTAATTATTCTATGTGTTTACTTGGAATGCCTTAGGGGATTCAATAACGATATTCTACTTTAAAAAATTAGTCAAGTACATGCTGTGATAGAAAGGCTAAAAGGAATAGCATTGTGCATGTTCTTTATGTAAGAGTGAGTTATTTCCACAGCTGAAAAATAGACAACAGACTTTTTGACTCTGATCCCCACATGTATACTTTCTTTTGGTCTCTTTTAACATTGTTTCCCCCCAGACTGACCCACAGAATGCCCAGAGTGGTCCATCCTGCTGCCACAGAGACCTAGCATCTTGTTAAGTAACCTGCATCATCCATCGTTCACTCAGTATCCAAAGTCTAGTATAAAAACCCACGTGTCACAGATGTGTGTATGTGTATTTATGATTAACTTATGTTCCCAACAGTGAGAGTTGAGGTGTTGAAAACAGATGAAATTGGTACCTGTAGTGACTGGAATAGTTGAATAGTATGGATACACACATACTTACATAAAAGCACTACCGAGATTCAATTGTAAACTCTGATGTTTTACGTCAGGATGTCATGAATTTAACGTGCAAATAATGTGTAGTTTGAGTTTCAACTTTAGAGCTGTGCTGTCAAATTAAGTCCTCTGTGATGATGGACATTACTACGGTAGGGAGCACTGAGCTTTTGAAACGTAGCTCTTGTAACTGAGGGACAATTTTTAAATTTTATTTCTAGGCCAAGAATAAAAAAATAATATCATTTATAGAAGACTTGCTTCTAGTTCACTTAATCTTTTATCTCTTAAAAAAATTTTTTTTTGTTTTCTTTAATTAGGGACATTCTGATATTTTCGGTGAGATCAATGAAGAAACTGACCAAAAATTAAGCAGATGTGTAATTCACAAATTAGAGCTCCAATTATAATCACACATTAGGGAACAATGTTATAGAATTAAAGCAAATTAAATCTTAAAATTCAGTCAAAATAAGATGTGTAAAGTAACATGCAAGAGAAAACTAAACACATTCTTAACCTATCCTCTATAATTTGTGTGTTAGTATGTTGAAATATCTATAATGCATCTTTAACAGTACTAAATTATGCACCCACAAAAGCTGCACAATACCACATCCCAGTGGTTACATAATTTTGCTTATACAAATAGGATGATTTTTGCTCAACAAAACTCTGTATTCATATCAACTTATTTTCAGCAGTGTGCAGAGTATTTCCTATCTAGAATATGTTTCCATGAATTCATTAAATACAAAGCATTTAGATTGCTCAAGGTTTTAGACATAAATAATAAAAATTAATAGTTGATGTATTTAAGAATTTATTCTATATAAGCAAAAATGAATATTTAAGTTCTACTGAGAATCACATGAACATTAGGCAAATTTCAAATATTATCTTACAAATAAAAATTTAAATGCATGTCAATTTTTTGGCAGGCTTTAACAGCTCTAAAAAAAGTATGGTAAAGATATTGAGACATGAAAATAAAAGATTAAAGATTTAAATGTTTGTTCTGCATTACTCTTATTGAAAAGTGGAGCTTCATTTTTAATTATTTGACACTGGTGCCACAGATCCATGTGGCTTTGTATAGATATCTATCTGTCCACACACTTCCACTCTGACACTGACCCCGACACCCACCTGTACCTGCACGCCCATTTTGGGTCCTTTCCACAGTTTAATGCTTTTACAGTGACATGTGCTTTCAAAGAAAGCATGCGCTTTCTGAGACTTAGTTTAGAAATGACCACCCTATATCAATTCAGAGAGCTATCAGTAGAGTAGAGAGAAAAGCAATTTCCACCTTTGAACCCAAAGAAGAAATGTAATAGTAGTAAAACTTTTTTTGTATAGAAAATGATTGTTTCCAAAATGATGTCAATCTATAAACACATGCATAATATTTCAACTTTGGAAGCATTTCAAATATATATGTCCTTGTGCAAATAGAACTCAGACAGAAATTTTCCATTTTCTGTTTAACTTTTTCACCTAATTTGTAGTTTATAACTATTACCACTACCCCATAAATGTTGTAACAACTTGGTGTCTTGAGTGTGGAGTTAAAAAGTACAATCAATTAATTATAAATCACTGGGGTGGCACAGCAATAAAATATATAAAACCAAACCATTTTTCTACAATGTTATAGTCACAGATGTATCATAAAAAATTAATGAAATTATTTTTCTTAAATCTGAGATCTTTACAAGTTGAAAACTCAAAGACTTAGTATGGTTATCCTTGTATACTATCTGATTCTTACACTTAGACTTTCTCTGCTTTATTATTCTGGGCTGTACACTTTTTGTTTTGTAAGACAAGGCCGGTATAACCGTTATATACATGATGTAGAGCACTCAAAATATCTTTTATGCAGAAGATATGAATGCAAGTTTCACAATCATTGATGCCTGATATGCTAGGATTTTCTCACAACCAATTCCCTCCAAGAGTATTCCATGAGATCTCCCAATACAATTTCTTAGCTACAAAACTAGTCTGGGAATTTCAACAAGGATTAACCTCAAATATCCTCCACTTCTGACTTGACGTTTGACAAGGTTAAAAATTCAGTGATACCCTGAACATTCTGGAATCTGTTTATATTTAAGCTTGTGCCACAGCTGATGGAAACCCAATTTTCTCCTACATTTTCACTTATATGGAAGCTTACTGTTAACAGACAGTATATTTTCTGGAAGTTTGAGAGTAATTTTCACAT
The DNA here is from genome assembly GCF_030435755.1 of Ochotona princeps. NCBI lineage: Eukaryota > Metazoa > Chordata > Mammalia > Lagomorpha > Ochotonidae > Ochotona > Ochotona princeps. The sequence goes on from NC_080837.1 coordinate 50,641,275, forward strand.
GCCTAAATAATTGAATAAATAAATTTTGCATACCCAAAAGTAACGTATTAGCTAAGCTGAAAATAAAAGAGAGAGGAAGGAGGAACAGAAGGGGGAAATCTGTGTTTGCATTTAAAAATGCTCCCCAAAATGTGTTTAAATACAAAGGTATGGGATAGAAGAAAGGAGAAGAAACCAGAGTGAGAATTTTTGTAAAAATAATAATAAATCGATTCAGATGCTTGTTTGTACACACAAGCAATGAGAGTTGATATGTTAATATGTTCAAAGAACCAATGCCAATTGCTGCTGGGTGTGCTAGTTAGAGGATGCCTTCCATAATGGTAAGCCTTTAAGCACTGTTTCATTTTCTAACATTGTTCACATAAAGAAATATTGTTCACATAACATTTTTGTACTGAGACTTAGATTTTGAAGTAAACGATGGATGTCTTGACACTTGAAAAATGGAAAATTATTTTTGCCCTTTTTTTTCAAATGAATATCATGATAATACCCATGTAGGTGCTTCATTATTCGATTTTAATCAATAAGAAATGTGATAACATGCAATAGTCATTTAATGTATGGATTAATTTGATATTCCTCTGCTAGCAATTTTCCTTAGTGATTTATTTTAAGCGATTGACCAACTAATGTCATTCAAATTATCTTTCTTAGGTTTTTAAAGTATTCACTTTTTCTTACACGTTCTGCCTTTACTAACTACTTTAATGCAGTTTTTGATTTGCTTTGTATTTATAATCTACCACATAATAGGAATCTTGATTATTAAATGCCTTCTGTCACTCTCTTTATGTATGTAAACAACCACATCCACACACATTCACACTCCTACAGTCCTCTGAGGAGTCTAAGATTGTCTCCAACCTGTAAGAGGAACACGGTGAAGGTGACCATTTAAAAGTAATACCCAAGACCCCAAGAGTCCTGAAACCATCATCCAAACGAGGCTCAGTCTGATGTTAGGGACCCTCTTCTCTCATTGTCTTATGCTGACTGTCTCTAATGCTATGATTTCTCCACATGCTTTGCCTTTCTTACTGTCATTGTTGGTAATCCCAGCTAATTATTCTTCCTAGTGTTAAAGACTAGTTCTACAGAAACGATGCTTCTAGCAGCACCTCTGCTCTTAACATTTTCCCTACATACTGCAGGGTCACATTGACACATGCACTGATTTCAGTAGGCACATAAACGGCCATCAGTAATTCCAAACAATTATGTCTTCACTGGAAATGAGTGCATCCTATTAATTAAAATAGCTATTTTTCTTTCAACTATCCTCTATGGCCATCTAGCATATAAACCTACTATTGCTTGGACTATATATTTTGAAATTACCTTCTTCATTCTTTATTCAAATGCGATCTAGTATTGAATTCTTCCACTTACCACTTTAAACTATTTCACATTTTTGTCCATTCCTGTTCGCTTTAAAGATTTTTCTCTAAGATGTTTACAGTAATCTTCCAGTTAGCCTTTCTGTTTTGAAATATTACCATAAACTCCTGCATCATGAAGCTGTCTTTATTTCTAAGATTAAATTCCTATTACCTTGATATGCAAAGAAACATTATCAGTTTCTTCAATTTAGCACCTTTAACATCCCATCAGAAAAAACTGCATACATGAAAAATGTAGCTTATATTACTGTTAGTAAACTTGAGTTGCTCCAAATTACTATTATTGTGTAAGTGGATGGTCATCTGTTGATATTCCTTCCTTTTCCCCTCATTGCATTTTTACTTTTTATTTCCACCATAGAATTCTGCTATTATCCTGGATAGCAAGTTGGTGAGGATACAGAAATATAACTTTTAGATTATTTCATTGAAAAATATTAGTTTTCCTTTCACACTTCACATCCTAGAAGCTCTTCCTTGGTTTGTCGTATTCATGGCCATGTTTTTACTTTCCTGCATCCAAATGACTTCACACTCGACATTTCAATCCCTAAAGAATACTCACACCTTTTCCTTTACTACTTCTGTTTCCATCTGTTCTTCTTCACTAAGGGAGCAGGAAAAGAAAAAATAGATTCCATCTCAATTGAACAGGAATCTTTGATGGCTGCTTGTTAAAAATTAGTGTTTTTGAAATTCTGAGGATAATGCTTTTCTGTAGGCAGTTCAATGAATCTTTGCTCTAGGAGCTTCAATCTCAATGAATCATAGTTTTACACATAATTACTCATCCTGACCCATGAGTCATAATAAATCCTGATTTCAACCTCACCTTCCTCTCATTCCACGCTCAATTAAAAACCAAGTCCTGTGTATCCTACCTCTGTAAAATATTCTTCAATATCTCTTCTTCAACATCTCATAGTCATTTTAAATTTGACAAGTATAAAACCAATCTTCTGATGTATCCAGGCAAACTGATGAATATCATTTTGACAGTGTTATAAATTGATATTCATGTTAAAATAAAATCAATAATTCCAATATAATTGAAGCTTGCTTATTTGAATGTCATAGATTGGAAAAAGAAGTTCTTGTCATCATTTTTTTAAATTTTTGTACGTCTTATTTCCTTCATCACAAATTATCAAATAATAATACTTAAACTTCAGTTTCTTTGGAAATGCTTATTAAAATAATGAAATAGCATGTTATAAAACTTCTGTTTTTAGGCTGAAATAATTTATTTTTCAAAGATTTATTTTATTTGATAGGCAGAGTTATACAGAGTGAGAGAGAGAGGGGAAGAAACAGAGTCTTCCATCATCTGGTTCACTCCCCACATAGCTGTCAGATCTGGGGCTGAGTTAGGCCAATGACAGAGCCAGGAGGCTCCCCAGGACTTTAATATCTTCTGCAACTTTTCTAGGCACTATAACAAGGACATGAATGAGAAATGGAGCAGTGACTCCAACTGGTGCCCGTATGAGATGATAATATTACAGGTGGCAGCTTACGCCACTATACTACAATGCCAGCCTCAGGAAGCAATCCTTTTATCTACTTCCTTTATCTGTCATCAGTCAAGAACATGTACTTCAAATGTCAAGAAAATTCCACAGGAAATGTGGCTTCACTGGAGGTTGCTGTGAACTTTCTAGAAATTTAGATACTTAAATCTTTTTAAATTAAATAATATAAAATGAAGCTTTAGAAATATTTTAAATTTACAGCATCAACAAAAACCCTTTATGTCAATAATAATAGCACAAATAATTTCTGAGTATGATACCATTTTTGTTTTCTTTCAATATAAATGAAAGTATCCTAACATGAATTTCCAACATAGATTTTCATTGCTTTTTACTCCCCAATTCAACAAAGTCAGCCTGATTTGATACAATAGCCATGACCTAGAGCAGCACTGCAAAGAAAACCTTGCATTATCAATAACAGGAATATATGCGTATATCAGAAGCCTATACATCCAGAATTTCTGGTAGTACCAACACATAATATTCTATTGCCAATTCTCCATGTTTGTAAATAAGCAAAGGGAAAGTAAAAAGCAAAAATATTCTTCTAGTCACACAAAGTGACTGAATAGGCCTAATCAATAACTTCCCAATTTCCCCACAGTTTTCTACGTCTATCTTTTGAAAGTCTGTATTGGCAATATGTTATTTGCCTTAATTTGAAGTTAATCAACTAAAATTGGTTCATCCCTTTCATTTCATCAATATCAAAAAGTGACGGGGAGCGCAAGTTCTAATGAAGCAGCCATTCCAAACACGTACAGACAAAGCAGTCGTTTCCCTGGCAACGAGAACCATGAAAAAGCTCTCAGAATAGTTATCCCCAGCCTCACAAGCTAGTCCTTTTCATTTCACTAAAGCTTCCTGTCAGAATGCATTCATCAACGCAATTTACCAACAAAATTGGAGAGATTAAATCCTTCTCCCTGCTAGAATATAAAAATTAAAAAGTAAAAATAAAACCTACAACCAAAAATTGACAACCGTGCTCAAGTTTAGCTGTGCCCCCGTTGATGCTTCAAAGGGAGAAGAGGATGGCAGAAGATTTCTGAATACAGTTCACATCTATTTGAATCTAACACACTCACTCTCTGTCTCTCTCTCTCTTTCTCTCTCTCTCTCTCTCCCTTTCTCCCCTCTCTCTCTCTCTTCCTCTCTCTTTCGGTGAAAGGACCTAGAATACATTGTTTAGCAAGTGGAATAAGCCCATCCAATTGGTACCTATAAAATTATCTCTTATAATCCACAAGTAATGTTTACTAAGTAGTAAAGTTCAAAACACCTAAATTGTGTGTATCTAATTGTGATGGCCTCACAAACATTAAACCTCACAAACATTAGACATTAAAAATGTTCATTTGCCAACCAAAAATACAGTCACTCTTTTGATTATTGAAATTAAGTAAAATTTTTAAATGAGGCAATTGAGCCCATTATCTATGATTTATGTAATATCAAATGTCAAACAAAAACAGTGTCTTGCGTTACATAGCATTTCAAACAAGGAGTCAACCTTCCATGGAAGCAAAGGCATTCTGAATTGCTCAGAAATAAATTGCAACATATTGTTGGGCCTTCTGACTTGAAATCAAATTTCTTGAATTTAAAATACATCCACTAAATGTACACAAAGTAGTATAGCACACTTGCAGCAGCTCTCAGCATGTTAGCACCCAGCAGATGCAGACAGAATTTATGATGGGTCCAGTGATTTACACTGCTCTCTTCATTGAGCTTGTGTTTATCCCTGTTTTTCACCCAGCATACTGAGCATTCGTGTTGCCTGGGGCTATTTCTTTCAAACAGTATTAAAATTACTTTTACCACAGTCTTCACAATTTTTTTCGTTTTAAAGCATTGAAGTTTTAATACTGAGAAAACTCTATCTCACCTTCGTTTTTGACCCTGACACATTTAAATTTACTGAAGCATTGTGAACTCAAAGTCACAATTGCAAAGCAAAGAAAAAACAAAAGCAAAAAAAAAGGGCATACATACATATGATTTCTTAACAACAAGAAAAAAAAAGCTTTATTAGAAAAACCAGTGCATTCCCACTCCCTGTTTTGCCTAAAGATTGAAAGAAAAACTGATTTCAGTTTGGAATATTGTACCAATTGCTCCAGACACAAAATGAATCAAGTCTCTGGTAAGATTAAGCAGGAAGTTATTTCTTCTGTTCTCTTGTGAGATAATCTGTTGCTTTCAGCAGTGATATACAAACTCAAATATTGTTTTTCTCAGGATGGTTTGGAAAGCAGGACCCTACTTTACTACTGTTTGAAGATAATAAAATCACAAACTTCTAGGCATCAATATGAATGTGGAATGAAATATCAACATGAGAAAGTGTTGGTTTAAGATACAATAGATGGGAATTCTAGAAAGTGAGCATTCGCCAATTTATTTTCACTGATATACATTTATATATGTGGAAAATATGCTATGTTTTTTGAGTGACCTCTCTTTTTATCCTTTCCTCCATGTTGATCAACATAGACAAGTCTGCTTCACTGAGAACATATTTTAAAATATTCAAACATGAAATTTTGTCTAACTAGTGTTGTGTTTGGTTTATACTAACTTATAGGACAGATTACCATGAGAACATTTATGAGTATTTGTTCATTATACTTTTTTGTTAAATGAACTTTCCCATTTTTTTTTTGCTTGCAAGAATATGAGGAATTCAAATTTGGCCAGGAAGGTACAATGAAGCTTACAGTGCAAAAGCTTAGCTGCAAATTACTTAGCAAACTTCCAATTCCAGTTTTACTAGTTTAGGTATTCTCTTCACAGTTGAGAAATACAAAGCAAATCAAAGTACAGCATGCTTTCCTGCCTCCAACTACAACATAAAGTTGATCTTCCATGTCATGTTTCTTAAAAGGAACTCTAAAATAAGTTTCTTCCAAACCATCTAAATTATTCTCTCTCCCTAAAGGCTTGTTGTATGGTTCCCCAACAGAAATGACTAAAAAAGTCCCTATTGCACTTAATCTAATTAGAGACTTCTGGAGAAACAGTGGTTACATAGTTCTCATTAACTGACTAAAAAACTGTATCATCTCCAGAGGTACAGAAAAAAGAAAAAAAAAAAGGATGATTCCTTTTAAAGCTCCAGAAATGAATGTAAGTGTTCATATTCTGGTACATTAACAGTTTGTTCCAGTACATTGATATTTTATGTGGAAGCCCTACTCTGCAATTAATATGCCTGATGCAAATTGAAAAACCCATAATCCATCCTTCTCTGTTGGAATGTAAGAGTATATTATTATTGAGAAGCTACAGGATACCAGAGCCATTTTTTAAACTTGAGTGCTCATTACCTTAAATCTGCATATAAAACAGTTTTGCATTCAGACGAGGTAATACATAACAGAATATATTGTGGCGCATATAAAAAAGTGCTCCAAATAAAAACGACCTGTGGGCTTCCTTTGTAGAAGAAATTTATGCAGTTCCAGGCATTAGGGATTAATGACAGCTAAGAGCAAAAGAGGAGGAATGAGCTTTAAAATATTGTGTCTAACTTTCCTGACTATCCCCAAGCTACAGGACAAACTGAATTGTCTAAACCTCCTTAAAGGTAAGGACTAGTTATTTATCATTAGGCAAATACAGTATTGGGGGCTGCATTTGGCTCTGTCACAAAATTATTCAGAGTATTTCTTGTATATTTAAGGGAGAAGAAACCACCTTAACAGAGATAAGGGAGAGAAAAGAGTTTCCTATATCAAGTGATTAGGTTTTTTAGGCCGATGCTGTGATGTGATCTGACCTGTAACTTCTCAAACAAGGGATCACATGGAATCTATGAAATTTCATGATTCACACACTACACTTTTTTTCTTGCAAAATCCAGTATACTTACACTTTGGCGACCCAAATTTATCTCAGACACAATAACCACAAGAGAAAATCTACATCTTAGGACACTTAGAACTGTCAGGTGAAAATCTTCAGGTTTGATGATGGTGGTTTTGAAGTCTGCTTTTCTCATGTAATAAACTAGGACAGAAACTGACCCTGCGCTTCAGAGGGAACCCATAAAGGAAAAGGTACCACTTGGAGATCAAGCACTACAAAATAGCTTAATGTTTTTAGATACACAAATGTCTGCTAGAGATTACATGTGGTCAAATTCATGTGGTAAATTATTTACAGAACTATTTTTTGCCTCTCACTGCAATGTGTTTAAAAATTCTATAATAATGCTATTTCCAGAAAAGATTAACATACAGACTTTCGTTGATAAGAGTAATATGCTTTTGCATTTCTGACGGCGTAAAATTCCCACTGATTTGGAAAGATAATAGCTTACATCAGATGCCTACAGTAACTTTTGGGGAAAAAAAGTGTTTATATAATAACTTGTTTTTCTGTTGTTGAATCATATGCCATTGCTTTCCATCTGAATATTTCACATTTTTATCTGCATTGAATATTTACAGCCTTCTTTATTGTCATTATTCCCTAAGCAGTCCAAAGTAGTATTTATTCATGCAGTATTTAAAATGTGATAAGAATTATATGCGACCAGAGTGGTGGCTCAACAAGCTAATCTTCTACCTGCCAGTGTTGGCATCCCATGTAGTCTCTGGTTCTAGTGCAAGGTACTCCACTTCCTATTCAAGTTCCTTGCTTGTGGACAAGAAAATCAGTGGAGGTGGTTCAAGTCTTTTACAGCCCTGTACCCACATGCGATTCCCAGAAATGACTCCTGGCTCCTGGCTTTGGATAGTCTTAGTTCAAACCACTGTGTCCATTTGGACAGTGAACTGGTAGATGGAAGATTCTCTCTCTCTTCCCCCTCCCCCCGCCCTCTCTTCCCTCTCTCTCCTTCTCTTCTCCTCTCTGGAAATCTGCCTTAAAGAATATGGAGGATGTGCACAGGTTATAGGCAAATATTGCAGCATTAATAGTGGTTATAAAATCCATGAATTTTGTTACCAGAAAGGGATCCTGAAACCAATCCCCCATGGATATGGATGGGATTAGAGTATAAATATATACACACAGCAGTATAGGATGCATTTCTTAAATAAATAAGGAGCTTCCAATGGTGAGCCTCTACTGTTTCTGTGCACTAAGGATGAGAGCATATGAAATGCCTTTAGACTACAACAGGCAGTTTTAAACTGAAACATCGTGTGGATAATTTTGATTGTCAGGGCCTTTAAATCCTTCAATAAATTTTTCTTGGATGTTTGGAGTGCTTTGTTGGACACATTTTATCCTTAAGCAATTTTCTTTTCTGGATGAGTATAATCAGAAGCTCTTGAAGACAAACACTTTTAGATATGATCTCTCAGACTCACTTCTAAAAACGAGTCACTTCATTCATAGTTTCTGATAGTTTATCCTAATTAGTAATATAGTGACATCAAAATATTCTGCTTCGTTGTGTATCACAATTAATGATGTTCATGTGTGTTCCTGAGTATTGTCTCTTTGTCTAATTCTCACACCTGGACATTCTTAGCATCTTAGGAATACAGAAAAATCACTTTTTTGTTTCATCATTAATAGCAGGTGGAAATGTTCTAACCTCATACATACATACTGCATGCAAACCAGTAATTTTTTTAAAGATTTATTTATTTTTATTGGAAAGTCAGATATACAGAGAGGAGAAGAAACAGAGAGGAAGATCTTCCGTCCGATGATTCACTCCCCAAGTGAGCGCAAGGGCCGGTGCTATGCCGATCCGAATCCAGGAGCCAGGAACTTTTTCCAGGTCTCCCACACAGGTGCAGAGTCCCAAGGCTTTGGGCTGTCCTCAACTGCTTTCCCAGGCCACAAGCAGGGAGCTGGATGGGAAGTGGAGCTACGGGACTAGAACCGGTGACCATATGGGATCCCGGCGCATTCAAGGCGAGGGCTTTAGCCACTAGGCCACGCCGCTGGGCCCAAACCGGTACTTTTGTAACTGAGATAATATAGGTGACAAAGCAGGGTAATCGGAATCCTTCTCTTGTAGCCCCAGTATCTATATGGGCACCATTGCCAGGCTACTCTACTTCCAATCCAGTTCCGTTAATGGCCTTGAGAAAACAACAACAAAACAAACAAACAAAAACAGCCCAATGTTTGGGCCCCTTCACCCAAGTGTGAGACCTAGCTGAAGGTCCTAGCTCCCAGCTTCAAACTGGCTTACCTCTGGCTGTTGTAGTTATTTGGGGAGTGAAAACGCCGGTGGAAGATCTCTCTCTTTCTCTCCCTCCTTGTTTCTTCCAGAAACCATGACTTTCAAGCAAATAGATAATTTTTTTAACAAAGTGAGGCTGATATGAATCAGAAATATATTTTGAACACACGAAAATTATTATCTATGGGAAAAAAGGGAAAAAAGGAGAGATTCAGGACTCGGGATTCTTTCCTTAGTGATACATAGCTTATGAAAAAGATAAACATTACAGGGAGAGACCATGGTACTGGCAGGGCTAAGCCGCCCCCTTTGCTGCTAGTATCTCCTATGGGTGCAGGTTTATGTCCTGGCTGCTACGTTTCTGAACCAGTTCTCTGCTTATGACCTGGGAAGGCACCAGCTGATGTCTCAAATCCTTGGGACACTGCACCCATATGGGAGACCTGGAGGAAGTTCCTTGCTCCTGCCTTCAACCCTTGAAGCCATGTAAGCCAGTGGAAGTAACAGCTTTCTGTCTCTGCTTCCCTCATTGTAATTTTAACTTTGTCCTTCTCATAATAATGTAAAAAGGATAAGAAGTATAATCCATAACGACTCTACCAGTAGCCTTTGGCATTACCCTTGGGAAACCTCTCACTAACATGCCGATAATAATTTAATTTGTTGTAACACAACAACAAAGTGTCACATGCTGGATACTTTAGCAACAGAAGTTTGCTTTTCCCCAAGAACAAGACATCAGTAAGTTTGTGATGTTTAGAGGATTCTCTCCTTGGTTTGCACTTGGCCAGCTTGTTGCTGTCTTTGTGTGACATTCGTTTTGTTTTGTTTTGTTTTGTTTTCATTCTGTGCTCATCACTGATATGTACTCCTCTTGTCCAAGGACATCAGACCTGTTGGATTACAACTTCTGAATTACCATTCATCAACTTTCAATTACATTTTTAAGTCCCTATCTATAAATAGAGTCACTTTGGGAATTATAACTTAAACTTATAGTCTCTGGGGAAAAATAATTCAGTTCCAAAACCAACCACATGATCATTTTACTTCTTGGGTATCCCAAAGCAGGAGTGGCAGCAGGGCTATTTCATATCCCTTCCTTTTCCAATGAAAGACTTAGTTGTTCTCTTAGTGTTTTATGAATTGTATACCTTCAGAGTGAAGGAAGTCAGCACCTAAATGGCTCAAAAGCCTATAAAAGAAAGCAACTTTAAACACACTCGCACACACACACAAACACACAGGAGTAATGAGAACTGCTAAGAAACATCAAAACTCCACAAAAGCTATGCTAAAGGATTCTTATCTCCAAAGAACTGTGAGATACTATCCCAAACCTATAACATGTAATAAGGATGAGAGAATATGAAATGCCTTTAGACTACAACAGGCTCATGAAATCCGTCTTCTAAATGCAAACATATTCCCAACTGTCATTCTAATGTCGCATTAGTGTTCACCATTTTAATCACAACTTGGGATAACCAAGTGCTCTGAGTAACATGCGTCATGACACAGACCATGACACGGAACATGATTGAACACAGAAAATCATTTGACCTTTACACTATGACCACGTCATTTCCACAATTAGGAAAAAAAATAAATGATTAGCTACTCAAAATCTTAGGTTATGACAGTTTATGAAACATGCAGCTGCCAATCTTTAAGCATGAAAACCGGAGTTCCAACTATTTCACATAGAGATAAATATGTCTCTATGATATGAGAGTGAATGGGTTACATTTACCAAGCAGTGAATGCAAGCAATTCTCCAAATGGAACTCTTGCGAAAGTAATGCATAATGGACACTAGATGCTAATAAATGTATTTTGTTTTCTTAGCAGGACCCATATGTCATTCAGTTAAACACTTCCTTCCTACAAAGCCCAGTGACAGAAGGAATGCAGGTCTCATCTCCTAGTTCTGATGTAAGAGACCAGGTTTGTCTTCAATCCTCTGGCGTAATCATTATAATCCTTTCCTTTTACTCACGGTTCTTCAAGAAAATTAGACATACACTAACCATTGTATGCATTTGCTAAATTATTATCCAGAAATGAGTAAACAGTTCATATAGTCTTAAGTATAAGAAAAGACTCATTCATAAAAAGGAGCATGTATCATTTATTGAACTTGAAAGGCTCATTTCCAGGGAGCCTCTTCAGTACTCATTTTCCTGGCAACCAGGACACGTTGCAAGGAAGGACACATCCAAGCATCAGGTGATAGAATGTCGTACTAACCTCCTGTAATAACGGAGCTTCTGAGCTGGAGACCTTTCTCTCTCTACTTCTTAGTAGGTAATCTCTTCACTGCTAACATAGGCTTTCATTTACCTGCAGCTGAAAGCAAAGCATTTGAATTACAATAAAAGAGTCAAAAACCCACACAGATATGATATGTCAAAAGTAGAACAGGCCAGTGGAAAAGCTTACCAGATTTCTTAATTTTTTTAGATAATCAAGATTTATTATCTATGCTAAGCCACAATTTTATAAACATGAAAATGTAATCGTTTTTACTCCATTTTAATCTTTCAGGCCTGAAATCTCACAGATAGCTAATACTCTCCTAATTCAGCTTTTTGTTGATCTAATTCCTTCTTGAAATTCCTCTTAGAGGAAATGGTGTGAGTTTTCTAAAGGAAACCTCTTTTAAATCATGTTTCCTTTCTAACCTATACTATTACCACATTTCAGATGTCTGTCACTCCCTCTCCTTTCTCAGATTAATTCATTCAGCAAAGCTCCGTAGTTCTTTTTTAAGATGATCCAAAAGTAAACCATTCAATATTGAATATAAATAGAAATGGGCAAAAGTAATCAAAAATCCGGAAAATATAAATATTAATAATCAAATAAGTAAAGAAGAAGAGCTATCATTTTGTGTGTTGCTCCTTAACTCTTACTGCCTGAAATCATATTATTTCATAAAAATTAAGCCACTTACTGTAGAAAAATTTAAACACAAAACTCTAAGAACAAAGTTGGAATTTTTTTAACTTGAAATGATTAATATATATTTAAACATGGCTAAAAATTCAAAAACTCTAAGATTAAATGATATGTATATATGCATGCAATAAAATAAGCTTAAAAACATTGTAAACAAAGTGAAACTATAGGAATCAGTTGAGTAACAATTAGTGTTTATATGGAAAAGTTCTTTAATATAAGAAAAAATAACAGAGAGACAGACTCACACACCAAAAGAAAACGACACATATACAAATATACATTTCATAGAAAAACAAGAATTTTTGAATATATGAAAGGAAGTATAGGTTCACTCATAATAAAAGATCTGCAATTGAAACCACTTGGGTAATATTCACTGGGGTCCACTTGTTGGCTCCACTAGCTAATCCGCTATCTCCAAACATCAGCATCCAAGTTGGGCACAAATTCATGTCCCAGTTGCTACACTTTCTAACTATCTCCCTTCTGTGGCAACTGGGAAAGCTGTGGAGTATAGCCTAAAGCCTTGGGACCCTGCCCCCACATGGACACCCAGAAGACGCTTCTGGTGCCTGGAAAATGCACACTGATTAGATAACCTCAAAATATATAAACTCAAAATTATATAAATGTGATCATAGCAATAGCATTTAAGCTATTAACTACATATAGATATGTCTTTATGAACTTGGCTTGTACTTAATCGGTTTAAAAATTCTGATTTTCATTTTAAAATATTTATTTATTTGAGAGACAAAGAGAATTGCTTCTGCTGATCCTTTCTGCACATGCTCACAGAGCAGATATGGCCTGGTGGTCAAAATCAGCGGCCAGCCTCATAGCACAGCAGCTTAAGCCACTACAAGTGACATTGGCATCCATTTGGGAACCACCCTGGGCCCAACCTGCTCAGTTTCTATTCCAGCTTTCTGCTAATGCAGCAGGGAGAGCAACAGAAGATGGCTGAAGTCCCTGGCCCTGCACCAAAGCAGGAGCTCTGGATAAAGCTTCGGGCTGCTGACTTCAGCCAGGCCCAAACCCAGCCTTTACGGCTATTTGAGAAATGAACTAGTAGGTAGAAGGTCACTATTTCACCTTTTCAAATAAAGTAAATACAGATTGAAAAAAAGAAAAAAAAAGAATGGGGTAGCATGGGATTGATAATTCAACCCAGATCTGCCAATTTATTCATTATGCCTTCCTGCCAGCTTCTGCAACACAGAGAACTGGAATCAGGGTACAGAGGTGGGCACCAACTCAAGGCAGTCAGACAAGGAATGCCGGCATCTTCCCCAGCCAGCTTAACTGCTAGGATATTCAAGACTTCTAACAAAG